>NC_089587.1:221972302-222286575 GCF_019320115.1 Miscanthus floridulus | reverse complement strand
AAGCAAGGCCAACCCAACCAAGAGCAAGAAACATGAAAAAAGAATGTGCTATGGTTGTGGATTGTATGGACATGAGTGGGCTATGTGTCCACACAAGAGTTGGGCCGACAAGGTTGAAGCCGCCAATCAAAAGGCCTCAACCAAGGAGGCCAACCAAAAGAAATATGATGGAAAAAGCACTTGCCTCATGAGCAAGAAATTAGGGCATCCTACCAAGAAATGTTCAATGTACCAAGAAGCAAGAATGGAAGCCCAAGTTGCAACTAGAAGATGCTATGGGTGCAATGAGATGGGCCACAAGGTTGATAGATGCCCATACAGGCAAAACAAGCATATAGCAAACAAAGGCTGCATATGCTATGCTTGTAAAAGAAAGGGGCATCTAAGCTATGAATGCCCAAATGGTAACTCACCTAAGCCGAACACATTTGTTTATAATGATAAGCTTAGGAAGACCACAAATGGAGTTAGCACTAGCAAGGTGATGTGTTCACCACAAACTAGTGCTAAAGCCATTTGGGTGCCTAAGCACTTGTTGACTAACCCAAAAGGACCCAACAAGAGTTGGGTACCAAAGTGTGCTTAGGATAATGATGTAGGTACTTAGTGATGCGATGAAGGCTTCAGGGTAGTTGAGCAAGCAATTTGACAATATTCACTCAATCTATCAATCAATTCTTATCATAATTCCTTATATGGTTGACCCGAAGATAATTCAATGAATTTATCATATATTTCATCCTCACCATTGGTAACAAGTACCTAAACCTAATAGGATAGCCACCTTGTTCGTTTCATGTTCTATAGTTCACAAATAGGTACATTTGTGAAATAATGAAAGTGGCTAATTAGATTCAATTGAAAAGAACTTTACTTTGCCATATGATGCTTTTAATAGCTCTCTAGTAAAGCAATGCATTTGCTGAGATGCAAGTATACAATAAATAATAGAGCTAAACGAAGAATCACAAGCAACGAATTAATTGGTTCTGTCCTGCACCTATCAGACGTGTCCGATATTACTATCGGACGTGTTCGGTATGGTCAGAGACAGAAAGTTAGTGGTTCTGTTCTTTGTATTCCGGACGTGTCCGGTATTATAGGAACTAGAACACTAATTGAATAAGCAACTGAGTTTTTTAATATATTTTAATATATCCTCAGTTTACTCAGAAGTTTGTGGTTTACCAAATCTAAGTGGATTGTGAGCATCTCTTTAACTCAAATTTAAATATGGCAAATTATTTGGTTGTGGTTCAAAATAGAAAATTGACTCCCAAATTCTTAATAGAATAAAGTGCTTGTTGAATGTCATTCAAATTACTTGAGGCACTTATTTTGGGGGAGCTAAGTTTCTATTTTTCACCATTATAGACTAACAAATTTATCTAGCATTCTTTGTAGTTCTTTGGATGAAAATGTATCTAGCATGATTATTTGGCAATTGAGGTCAACATAAAGATCATCATGCTATTTATCTTCTTAGTGGTATTCTTGTGGGCTCAAGGTAAAGGTATGTGTTTACATACATACATTGTTAGTGCATCTAAGGCCCTTTATATGTTAGAATGTGCATTTGTGTGACATAGGAGATTTTTTTTTCAAAACCCATAACTAGCATGTGTAGGTGGTGTGAATTTGAAAAACTATTTGAATCTTGGTCTTTGTGACCTAGCCTTGTCATGTGATGATTATAGCTCTCCTTGATTGTTTGATTGGCTAATCACACATGACATGGCTTTCTTAAGTCCACAATCTACTATGTCTCACTCTATCTCTCTCAAGTAAGCAAAATCTATATATGCCAAGTATTTGGAAAAGAGAAAATCATTTATGGCATTTGGATAAGAAAAGTATTTACACCTCATTTGGATCAAGGACATACATGTTTTTAGATCAAGAAATACCAGAGAAAGGGATTGGAAGAGAGAAAACATCTTTCGGAACAACTTGGGCCAGCCCGCGTATACCGAACGTGCCCGGTATGAGCGGGGCTATAAAACAGAGCGTACCCCTTCGGCCCAGACAGACTTGTCTCCTCCAAATCAACTTAGCTGATGCTTTCCTCCTCACCTAGGGTGACCGGGATTTCACCAAGAAAAGGGAGAGATGGAGATTGCATTGGAGAAGGATTACATCAAGGATTGAAGGCCCGTGGATTTGGATTTCACATCGCTCTCTCATCTCTTCTCTCAAGATACCCTAATCGTGGACCTCGTCCGATCTACACGGTTGATGCTTGGTTTTGAAATTCCTTTAGTCAATATGCTGCATTGGTGATATTAAAGCAATGCCCAAAGTTTGGAATTGATCCGTGATGGTTTGAATCTAGAAACCCTGGTTAGAGTTGCTGGGCGCCCATATCAGACATGTCCGGTGTGGCCCAGCAGAGCAGGCTCTCTTCTCTCCTTTGATTCAATCCCATCCTAGAATTGTTTGTTAGGCTTAGCTTCTTTTGTATCTACGTTTTGCAAACTTTTTTTGACAGTTGTATGTCAAGATGATTGTAAAACCATGGATAAAAGATTCTATGTCTAATCGTAATTCGAGATTAAGTTTTGGGCATATATTTGAAATTTCTTGCAAATCTTTGGATACAGGACAGCAGCCATGAGTGGACGATAGGAGCCTAGGTCCAAGCACAGGCATGATCTAGCACTAGAAAAGTATAAGAAGGCAAGATAGGAGATGCATCCTGGATTCAAGCCGACCAGTAGGAGGTCTACCAGGGCTGCCTCTTGTGCAGCAGCTCAATATGCAGAGGGGTCAGGGAGCTCTTCTTTTGACACTAACACTGATGAGTTCAGAGTGGAGTCCAGAGAAGACAGAAAGAGGAAGAGCACTGACAGAGGCTTAGATGGTGACAGCTCAGATGAGGAGCAGGAGATTGAGGAGGAGGAGCCAGTTCCTCCTGTTCAGCACCAGCCTAGTTAGGGTATGCATTATGGTCTCCTTGAGACATGCCTACCTAATGTACCCTCTTATGTTTCTAGAATTGATTACAGGAGAAAGGGTATGACCAGGAAAGCTAGAGATGAGCGAAGAGTAGATCCGAGAGGCTTACCTAAGTTTAGTTTGATCATCGCTTCCAGACGGCTTTTCACTTGGACTTCTACTCTAGTGTGATTCTCACTAGGAACCCAGCGATTGCTAGGTCTTAGTGGATTGACTGACAGTATATTAGAGAGTTGCAGAAGGCCTCAATTGATCATGCCATTGCCATCTGCCAGCGCACAGGAGTTTATGAGATCATGGAGTTCCAGCATGACTGGAACACTGAGGTAGTAGCTCAGTTCTATGCTACTCTATTCGTTGAAGAGGATGAGAGGCGGATGCAATGGATGCTTGAGGGCCAGTGGTATAGTGTTGACTATGATGTTTTTGCCGCCCAGCTTGGCTTCTTAGAGGATGATCTCCAAAGGGATAGGATCCACACTGAGCAGGTGTTACCTACTGAGCAGCTTGCATATATGTATCCTCCAGGTGGTGAGAGAGGAGCAGTAGGGAAGGTTCTAGGTCTTCACCCCACTTATAGATACCTAGACAGGATGTTCAGGAAGACTATTGACTGCAAGGGTGGAGACAAGGGGAACATTGCAGATTACTCCAGGAACCTGCTCCATAGGATGGCACCTGATGCTCGGCCCTTCAGCGTGTTTGACTTCATTTGGTCTAAGATCAGGAGTATGGGAGAGAGGCCCCTCAAGGGCTATGGATTTGCTCCTTATATCATGTATATGATTAAGAAGGTCACAGGGCACACATTTTAGTATGACAAGATTCACAAGGCCCTGAAGATTGTTGTAGACTTGCCTGAGACAGGGTTACCTCTAGTAGGTCTAGGAGGAGCAGCAGGTATAGTTGAGGCAGATGCACCTGAGAGTGGTGCAGTAGCAGGAGCTTCACCTTCACCACGTGCACCTCCATGTTCCTCTTCATGCCATGGCAGTCCTCCCTCGCCTATCTGTAGGCTTTTCAACTCTATATTCGGGATGTGTAGAGACATCCAGACCAGGCAGCAGAAGGAGAGGGAGGCTAGGAGGAAGGACACTCGGACTTTAAAGCAGATTGCATCTAGACTTGAGCTTGATCCTCTTAGGTCTCCACTCTTAGATGAGGTAGCTAGTGAGCCTGAGACTGAGGAGCAGCTGCAGGCCAGGTACAATAGAGAGTATGCTGAGTTCCTTCAGCGATAGCAACAGCAACAGTAGGCACTAGACCACCCTGATACTCTACCACTACAGGCTCATGTGCCTACTCACTCTCAGCCACATCCTAGTTCTGCAGATGTCTATGCTTCTGACTGGTGGAGTGACCTCACTGGTGGTGGCGGCTACTATGGGTCTGGTGGCTATGACCTATCCGGCGCAGGTGGTTCTCATCCAGCTGGAGTTACACGCTCAGACGATGAAGATGCTGGGAGAGACAAAGATGATGATGAGTGATGCCAAAGATAAGATACAACTTGCAGCCCCTTTTGTCCTTAGTTTGTCATTGTTGGACCTTTGTGGTGATGGATGACAAAGAGGGAGAGAGACTGATTAAAGCTTCAAGATACTTGTTTCATTTAGCTTATCTTTACACCTGATGATATGTACTGTAGGTTGTAGTTTTCGTTTTTTGAGCTTCATTGATGTATCTTGAGTTTGAGACAGTTTGTATCATGTGAGAGATGAGACTCACTTATGCTTTATCTATGTATCTCTTAAGACATGATCTTTATATATATTCAGTGGCTTGTGGAATTGAGAAAAAATGTGTAATGAGTGCTATGTGTGACATACATGTGTTGTATTTATTTTCATAAGGTCTATGCATGTTAGAATGAAAATAATTGATGTGATGCCTTTATATTTATTCTTGTGTGATATATCCTGTCATATGCATCACGGTTTCATTTTGTCACACACACATGCACCCCATGGATGCAATGATTTAGGGGGAGTCTCCTATATGTTTTAGTATGTGCAATTGACATTTGAGGTCATTTTGTGAATCCAAATCATAAGCACATATTAAGGGGGAGCCTCTCATAAATCATTGAACCCAAAAAATCTTAAATGTTTATATTCTTGTGTAAGCTTTAATCAAATTGTCATCAATCACCAAAAAGGGGGAGATTGAAAGTGCATCTAGCCCTTTAGTGGGTTTTGGATGATTGAATGACAACATGATTAAAGGTCTAACCCATTTGCTAAGTGTGAACAGGTAATAAGGTATCTCATAGGTACTTAATGAAAGCCAAAATGATGTGTTGTTGTATAAATAATCTAGTTCAAGCACAAGACAACAATGCAAATGGAATTCATGCAAATGCTTATTTATTATGGGATTTCCATGTACTATATGAAAGCAAGCTCGTGAGTATTAGTTAATGAGACATGAGGGATTGCATATGGAATGGTCTCATATTTGAAGCTTGCTAAATTGAAATAAAAAAGATAACAATACATATGAATGGATGATTCAACACAAGATATGACTTGATGGCTTGAGATGGTGAAGATAGCAAGGAAAGGCTTCGAGGTACTAAGCAAGGGTGAAGGGCAAGCGATGGCTTGGTGGCCGAAGAACCTAGCTAGGGTGAAGAAGAAAGTACTTGCATTTAGTTGAGGTACTAATCAAGCTAAGATGGTCATACTGATGTGAAGGATCAAATCTATAATGAAGTATTTGATGGAAGTGACTTGATACATTTGGGATTATTCAAATTTGATGAATGGAATCAAGTCACGTGCTCAAGATGGCTATGCTCAAGTGATAAAGATCAAAGTTGACATGCTGGCACCCTTACTTGGTGAAGATTGGAATACACGGCTTCAGATTGAAAGAGATCAACTCTAAAGGTTTAATTTTGTTATACTTTTAAATTTAAGTTAATAGAAATGTCGTACTATCAAGAGGGATGCATCATGTTGATAGATAATGTTTCATAAGTGCTTAAGCCAACCCATGTGAGTTTTGAGTGTTTGAGAGACAAATGAGCTAACTGATTTCTCGCTGGTCTGGCAATACCAACGTGTCCGGTATTGATACCGGACGTGTCCGGTATTTGCCCAGCAGCTGTAAAATTGTTGTTCTCGGGTTAGTTCATCGGGAGTTCCGACGATCGGGAGTTTTGGCAATGGTCGGGAGTTCCGACATCTCGCACTTTAACTAACATTGGAGGGTTCACTGTCCTGGTCATACTGGACGTGTCTGGTATTCACGACCAGAGGCCAATGGTTACTTTTCAAAGCCTTGAGGGTCGGGAGTTCTGACGTAGGTCAGGAGTTTCGGCAATGGTCGGGAGTTCCGACATCTTGCACTTTAACTGACATTGGAGGGTTCACTGTCCTGGTCATACCGGACGTGTCCGGTATTCACGACCAGAGGCCAACGGTTACTTTTCAAAGCCTTAAGGGTTGGGAGTTCCGACATGAGTCGGGAGTTTCGACGGTCGGGAGTTCCAGCAATGAGTCAGGAGTTTCGACACCTCACATACTTTAACTCAGTTATATGATTTTCAAATTTGCTGAGGGTCGGGAGTTCCGACGTGAGTCGGGAGTTTCGACGGTCGGAAGTCCCAGCATTCATCGGGAGTTTCGATGCCTCACAACATCACTATAACTTAGTTACCATTGGTGCAGTGTAAGTCATACCGGACGTGTTCGGTGTGGCAACGGCTAGTTTTTCTATATGGGCTATAAATACCCCCAAGCCTCCACCTTTGGAGGCTACTGATTCTGCTGACATACACACACATTTTTGAGCCTTGCCAACTCTCCTAAACCCTCTCTTAGTGAGTGTGTGATACAAATTGCAAAATACATTTGTGGGTTAAGAGAGAATTTGAAAAAGAGAGCAAGCCACCACTTGAGCACTTGTGCATATTGTCAATCTCATGATTTGCATTTGTTACTCTTGGACTCTTCGGTTCTAGACGGTTAGGCGTCGCCGGTGAGCACCCGAAAGATTGTGGTGTGCCTCGGAAAGTTTGTAACGGTCGATTCCGCCGCCTCGGAATCAATTAGTGAAAGGAAGAAAATGAGTTGAAAAAGACTCCAACTAGAGTGACCTTCATGGTATCCTCTAGGGCTGACCTTCGCTGTGTTGCCCGCAGCCCCCTCAACGGAGAGTAGGTCTCGAACGAGTTCAAACTTTGGTAAAACAAATATTGTGTCTCAATTCGCATTTCATTTGATATTTGTGTTGCTCCAGCTCTTGTGCAGGTTCTCTATGTACATTTATATCTCTAGTAGGTACCTACAGTTTGCTTTGAAGATCAAAATCGAAAGGAGCAAGTTCGGGGTTGATCTGCAGAAACCGTGCATACCGGACACGTCCGGTATTAGAGCTCTGTGCTAAAAATATTTATTTTCAGTTCTAACTTTGTGTTGCAGGGTTATAGCTTCTAGATATATTATTTATACCCTGTATACTCTATGGCTAACTTGTGAGGGGTGGTACTACTCTTTATTTGGAGTTTCCATTTTAGAAACTCCCTTTTCTAATCGTTTCCGCATTTAAAGGTGTTAATTTTCAGAAACGCCTATTCACCCCCCTCTAGGCGGCATCCTAGGTCCTTTCACTTAGATGAACTTGTTTATGCTACAATCATGGTTTTATGAGATGAGCTCATTTGTTCACAAATTGCCTGATCTTTTATTGAAGTATCAGTTGATTTTACTGACCACTTAGATTAGCTTCGAGATATTCATTTTTAGAAATTTGCTCAAATTTACAGACTAAATGAAAATACGATAACCTCTATTACTTGGAAACTAAAGCCAACATTTGGTCAATTATTATTACTGAAAATGCAGACTCTCAAATGAACACAATAAAAGGCCTCTGCTGGCTGTAGTCCTGCACGCCACACCAAACAAGGGTCCCAAACAGAGTTAGTAACCCAAGCGACCTCGAAACCACCATGAGAAGGGGGACCTCTTTCAGGGGTACTGGCCGTACCAGCGGTGGGAAGCAGTCCTCGGTGGTGCGGCGTGGCACAGAGAAGCCACTGTGAGTGCTGGTGTCGGAGGACATGAGCGTCTTGCAGAACATGTGCGGCATCCATGAGAACCGTTACTTCACGGTCTCCCCGTCGTCGCCATCCCCGGCGCTCCCATCCTCGGACCCTCCGCGCAGCTGCCTCATTACAAGAAACACAAATCAGACTAAAATCCTGTCTTAATGGATGCAACAGAGAAATCAATCTGAATCCAATGCTGTTGGAGCACTGTAGTTTCCGTGAACCTCATTCTCGACGAGGAGGGCGAGCTAGGCGTACACCTCGTCTGTGGACGCGTCCACCTGCAATGAGCACAAGAGGAGGACAAGTCAATGGAAGCCGCACCGGCATGGGCAACCCACGCATGCAGGCACACACACATTGAGGAGCTCACGGAGGCAGGAACCGGCGCACGCACATGGAGAGTGACGTCGACGACGCGGCAGAAGACGTGGGGTGGCAGGGCGGTGGGTGCCGGCACGCCTCCACCGGTGGCATCATTGAGATGCTCGAGGTGTCCCTGCAGGAGGTACACCACGACGCTCCCTTTCCACGGCAACGACGCGACGGGGCCCGCATAGGCGTGCCACAGCTTGAGGCACACCATGGCGCCTGACCTTGGCTAGGGCGGCGGGGGCGTGGCCGTGTAGTTGGTCCGGCTCTGCTAGGAGCACGCGTGACACAGCTCCAAGCACACGGTGCCATTGGCCCTAGTGGCCATAGGTGGCGCCTCTGCCTCTACCTCATCCTCCTCCTCCATGGTGTTGAGGTCAATGCCCGCCATGGCCCTGGTCGGCCGCAGCAGCGGGCTCCACGGAAGGAGCAGACGACAACAGCAAAGCGCCGGTGCGGTGAGGGATGAAGCTGAGGAAGTGAGTGAGGAGTATCCGAGTAGGGTAGAAGGGTCACAAGAGGGCCAAAATACATGTATTTTGATTAAAAAAGTGAAGAAATACGTCAAATGTCATAAAAATAAGAAGCCAACGTTAGGATGATTTTAACGAAGTCGACGATTGCGAAGCGCATTGATTGCAATTTTCTCCTCCCTCTCCATCAGCTACGGCTCCCTCCATGGCTGGCCTTCACGCCGTGGTGTCTGGCCTGAGTGGCGGCAGCGCATCGCCTTTTCCCCTCTCCTTGGTGGTGCCTTCACTCGACGACCGGCCCTGGTGGTGCCTCGCCCTCTTCTTCTCCTCCTCCACCCTGCGGCCCAAGCTCTGGCAATGTCCCTTTGAGTCGAGCGGCCATTCTGTTATGAACTCAGATGAATCACAACATTCAGAGTAGCGATAACAGAGTTTTAGGCGAGTAGCAATGGATTGGAATGGAGGAAGGAGAGCAAAGCAAGGGGAATAGTTTGAAGGAAGCTTGCAGGAGGCAAGTTGCTTGATACACATTTTTTGATACCCTCTCTCCTCTAACCTATTACACATATATCTGATCTGTATCTAGTGGCCACCGCTTCATGCCGTCGCCCACTCATCTCCGCTGGTGCGCGTGCTCGACACCTTTGCCCTGCTAGAGTGCCTCAGGTGTGGCCTAGGCCCATGTGCTGCTGCCTCCTCTTCTGATGCTGGCCTAGGCCCATGTGCCGCTGCCTCCTCTTCTGATGCCTTGCATGGGTCCACATCACAGGCCATAACATCCTCTCCCCCTTGCGCGCCAAGCTGACTCTAGACGGTGGCATGAGGAAACTGCTGCCGGAGATGCTCCAAGTCTTCCTAGGTGGCTGGAGAAACTGGCAAATGAGACCACTTGATCAGTCCTTGAGATATGGAATGCGTACCTTTGAACACCGATCGGACTTGTAAGATCCATTCTGGAATACTCTAGATCACATCAGCTGAAGGAGGATGAGCGGTAACAGACTGCTGAGGACCAACGGACTTCTTCAACTGCAACACATGAAAGACCGGATGCACAGATGAAGAGGCCGACAGCTCCAACTGATAGGCCATGGTTCCTACACATGCCACCACCCGATATGGTCTGAAGAATTTGAAAACTAACTTCTGATTGGCGCGCTGACTCAAGGAAGACTGAATATATGGTTGAAGCTTCACAAACACCCAATCATTTACCTCAAAGTGATGCTCAGAACGATGTTGATCGGCATACTTCTTCATGCGTTGCTTGGCACGGTTGAGATGCTGCCGAATGACATCAAGCATAAGACTTCTGTCAGCCACCCAAGTGGCCAAATCTACCACTAGAACCTCCGAGCTATCAACAAGGCCAAAGTGCCTGGGAACATAGCCATACAAAACTTCAAATGGTGAGCGCCCAAGAGTAGAATGTCAATTTGTATTATACCAAAACTCCGCTTGGTCTAGCCACTGCCGCCAAGTGCGAGGAACGACATGAGTGAAATAGCGGAGAAAGGTTTCCAGACACTGATTCACCGGCTCTATCTGACCATCGGACTATGGATGATATGTCGTACTCATGCGCAACTCCACACCAGCCAACTTAAATAACTCATGCCAAAAGTTGCTAGTAAAGATCTTATCCCGATCTGAGATGATGGCTTGGGGAAGACCATGTTGTTTATACACTTGCGAAAGAAATAGCTAAGCAACAGAGGCAGCAGTGAATGGATGCTTGAGGGCTAGAAAATGAGAGTACTTGGAGAACAAATCGACCACCAGTAAAATGCAGTTGTAGCCGCTTGAAGATGGAAGCCCTTCGATAAAATCCATCGAGATGACTGACCAAGCACCATCAGGGACCGGAAGAGGTTGCAACAGACCTAGAAGTTTTGCTCGATCCAGTTTGGCCTATTGATAGATAGAGCAAGCAGCAACAAAAGCCTAGACAGCTGACTTCATCCCACGCCAAGCAAAGAGTTGCTTGAGACGGCGATAAGTAACAGCAACCTCGGAATGTCCCCCAATAGCTGTTGAATGCACGGCTGCAATCAATTTAGCTTGTAGATCCTTGTGGTGACCCACCCAAACTCGATTGTGATAACGGAGCAAGCCATCCCTCAAAGTGAAACCCGACACTACATCAAGCGTAATGGAGAGCTTAGTAAGGAGCGCTTGAGCGTGGACATCCTATGCATAGGATGAAAGCATGTCCACAAGCCACTGCGGTTGACAGACTGAAACCATAGCAAGCTGACAAGAAGGAAGGCGAGACAAAGCATTAGCCACGCCATTATCAGCACCCTTATGATACACGATCTTATACTGAAGGCCAACCAATTTAGCGAACACCTTCTATTGTCAAGGAGTGTGCAAGCGCTGTTTGGTGAGTTGCACAAGACTGCGATGATCAGTAACTATCTAAAACTCAGCATGTTGGAGGTAGCTGCGCCACTGCTCCAAAGCCATCAGAATGGCCATATATTCCTTTTCGTAAGTGGACAAACCCTGAGAACGAGGGCCCAAAGCTCTGCTCAAGTAGGCCAATGGATGGCCACCCTGCATCAGCACTGCCCCAATACCAGTACCACTTGCATCAGTTTCAACTGAAAATGGTTTACTGAAGTCCGGAAGGGCCAGCATGGGAGCTAAGGTAAGTGCCTATTTGAGAGCTGAAAAGGCCTGCTCCTACAACTCGGTCTAGACAAAGATAGCTCCCTTTCGTAACAGCTCCGTCAAGGGACGCGAGATGATACTAAAATTCTAGATAAAACGCCTGTAATACCCTGCGAGACCCAAAAAACTGTGCAGCTCTTTTTCTGTCTGGCTGTAACACCTCGGTGTTAAGCATGCACTAACATTCCATCCCATGAGCATAATCATCATCACCTTATGCATAAGCATCATTCATGCATTTCATTTCGAAAGAAATGAAGTATCATTTCATGTGGTGCTTAAATTGATTAAAATTTAGTATGTTTAAAACACTGTGAAATGCCATGCTCATGTTTGGATGCCATGATTACTTGTTTCGATCACTAAATTAACTTGGAAATATTTAGGATGCAATTTGGAACAAAGTTTATATTCAAAGTTTTGCCAAATTATGCTTTTAAAATAATTCTTAAAAATTAGGGTTTTGGGATTTAATTTACTTTAAATCTATAGTTCAAAATCTATATGGAATTTGACTTTGGTCATAAAAGCAAAGTTGTAGAGAATAAATTTTTGAGCAACTTTTATTTTTGGGCCAAAGTTTGAAACTGCTTTGAAATTGCTCAAAATTTGCATTGAATGAAATAGGAATAGAAATTATTTGAAAAAAATCACATTTTCCCTTTATGGGCCGCCGCCTTGCTTTCGGCCCAGTTCGCGATGCTGGCCTGGCCTGCCTCTGCGCTGGCCCACTCGCTGGCTCGCTGGCTCGCCCATGCCGGGCACGCACGTCGTGTGGCCGCCATGCGCCGGTGAAGCTCGCCGTGTGTCGCAGCCGGCCTGCCTTGCCCTCCATGCACGCGCCTACATCTGCCGAGCAGCGTCTGCCTCCCCTCCTCCATCTCATTTTCTCTCTCGCTCACTCAGCAGCAGCAACAGCCGCAGCGCACACCTGCCTTCGCCACCACGCGCCGTGCCTCACCGGAACTCGCTCGCCCGGCCGTCCCAGCTCGTCGTCGACCCCTCTATCTCGCCCGCAGCTCTGCCTCCACATTATGCAACCTGTGCTTGTCTCCGTTCGACGTGGTAAGGCTCGAGCTGGCTGCTATTGCTCACCGTAGCACGGCTGAGCTCACCGGAGAGCTCCGCTCCCGTGGGCACCCCCTCTTCGCTCCACCTCGCTCCTTCTTTTCATGCGCATGAGCACCGCCTTACCGTCGCGAAGCTCATGCGCGTCTCCCCACGCCCTGCCATGGCCAGAGTCGGCGTACCGCCGATGAGCCATGCCTCTGATCCACCATGCGCGCCGTCGAGCTTCCTTTCGAGCTCTTCCATTGCCCGTTCTTGGCGCATCGGGTCCACCTCGTTGCGGAGAGCCCCTGGTGGCGACCTCACCGCCAGCGAGCTCACCGGCGATGAACGCCGGCCGGTCAGCGACGGCCCTGCTCAGCTTTGGCTGACCTGTGGGCCCGGTTTGACCAAGGGTCCTGCCTGGCAGCCCCTCTGGGTGCACTGCTCCGGGTGCACCTAGCGGTTTTGGGTTGGGGGAATTTCAGTGTTAAAGAAAATGAATTCAAAACTTGATTTAAAAAGCTTGTAAAATGTATATCTCCAGTTATATTGCTCCAAAAATGGTGAAACAAATTTTGTTGTGCTTCTTGTCACCAGATCTACATGATAAAAATATTGGATGTCATTTTTGAGATACTTTTCTGTGGAGTTTTATTTAATCATTGAAATTGCTATTTTCTTGAGAAAGGCATAATAAATCATAGAAAGATCAGAAAAATATGATTCCAAGTTTGTTACTCTTCTTATGTAATGCACTTTCTGTGAAAAATATATTCCATGCATGTCCTATAGAAAAATTATGAGGTGTAGTTCAAGTGCCTTTAGTGGCTGGTTTTTCTTATTTTTGCTAGCGAGCAAAATTTGTATAAAACTTGCATGTGATAATTTTTGTGCAGTGATTATTTACTGTGTAGAACATAGGAAAAATATTACATCTGTTGTTGACACTTTTCACAAGTACAAAGTATTTTCATGATCATAATTATGCCATAGCTTGTCATTTTTGTGTAGGCTATTCTACTTACCCAAATGCCATAAAAATCTGATGGTAGACTACTTAGGGTAGTACTGTGCTATGGTAATTTTCTAAGATTTTTCTAAGCTATAAAAATAGATGTTGCTATTCAAACCTATTACTAATTTGGGTTTAATCAAATGTTGCTTTATGCATGATTAAGAAAGTAGTGAAGCTTTGGTGTATCTTTGAAGCATTTAATGAGATGTGTTGACTTAGCATATTAGTAGTAGAAAAGAATGCGGTAGATGACATGTGCTTGTAGTACATGTTCTTGGATGATGTGACTACCTTGCATGCAAGCATATTCATTGTGTTCATTTCATCCGATGCACCTTTTGCATAAGCACTGACGCATCTGCATCATATAGGATCGCAAACCAAGAGTCTAGTCGTCATACCCGAGGAGTCCGAGGAGCAGCTCGAGGTGCAGCCGCAAGAAGTGACTGAAGCAGACGAGAAGGACGTTGAGGAACTTCCGGAGTGCCCCGATCACCGCCCGAGCTCCTTCGAGAGAGGCAAGCCCCAGAGCATTTTTCTCCCTAGTTTGCAATTATTAATTAATGCTTTACTTTAATTGATGCATTACATTCAGGAGTTGTTTGCAACTGTTGCTGCATTATACCTTGTTTACCTTTATTATACTATATCCTTGTTACCCTGATATCCACAGTCGAGTCAATGCTTAGCTGGCTTAGACCGATAGAAGTCGGGTGATTTCCTATCACCTGCGAGCTATAGGTGGTCACCTAGATCTGCTTGGATAACTATGTAGTCATGGTATAACTAAGTGTTAATTTGAAGTTGAGACCGGACGGAGACTTACAGAGTTTTGGACTGTAGTGCTTTCCATCTGTGTCGATTAAGGACCGACCGTTGTTGGGCCTCGAGTCATATTGAACGCATGCCTTACATTTAGCTGGCCGAATAAAGTACCTTTCGACCACGAAGCTAGGAGATTATTCGGGTCGAGTAGATTGCCCGCAGCGCACTGTACCGGAGCAGGTGTGGTAGGACACGGGGGCACGATGATAAGACCGAAAGGCAGTCGGTCGGCCTCCGGGTACATGTGGTTCCTAGCAAACTTGAGATTTTTCTTGGATAGTTGACTCGGTGACCGATACCTCACTTTAGCGGGTGAGTGAGGTTTGTGTAAGTTATAAATCACCAGCTGGTTAGGAATCGATTCGAATCGCCATCGCTCCTGGATAGTGAGCACTTGACTTGAGTGACTTCATCGTAGTAATGTTGATGGAACACTTGGACAGTTATAATGAATATGACATTATGGAAGTTGTTAATGATCATTGGTTATCATTATTCGCTTAATCACATGCTTGCTCTAGTATAGGTGCAAATGTAGTCGATAGGTTAATAATAATTAACTTGACAATAATGCTTTTGGAAAGGTTCTTGAAATGCTAAAAATGCCACTTTTTGCAAATGAGTCAGCTACCCTACTATAAAGCCCTTCATAATCCTTGGTGTCACTTTATTTTCGGTTATGTTGGGTAAGTCTAGCTGAGTACCTTCTCGTACTCACGGTTTTATTCCCACTTGTTGCAGATGGGCAGATGTATTACGGCTACTGTATCAACTGCCTTTATCCTGCGATGGGTGATGCTTAGGACCATGGGCATGGTCATTCCCTATGTCTCGTCTGATGCTTTTGTTGGAGATGATCATTAGCTGGCACTGTATTTGAACTCCATGTGAGTGTGTGTGGTTTTGAACAAATAGCTTCCGCTACTTCTATTTGAACTCGTTTTGTAATAACTATGTTTAAACTCTGATGTATCTGTGATGCAAACTTTTATGTAATATGTGATGGTGACTGCTAAACTTATTACGATCTTGGCTGGTATGTGAGTTGGTTTGAAATCCTTCGTGATTTCACGGACTACCGGGTTATACGGGCTTAAGTTTGCTAAATTGTCTGCTCTGGCGGATGATTTTCTTACTTAATTTCGTATAATTGGT
The DNA here is from genome assembly GCF_019320115.1 of Miscanthus floridulus. NCBI lineage: Eukaryota > Viridiplantae > Streptophyta > Magnoliopsida > Poales > Poaceae > Miscanthus > Miscanthus floridulus. The sequence goes on along the minus strand of NC_089587.1, from coordinate 222,270,998 downwards.
CGGTTCTATTATAGCTGTAACACCCTAGGTGTTTGCCACCAGTTAAGCAATGGGTTTGAACTCAAACATAGCATGTTAAGTGGTGATGAAGGTGTCAAGATCAAATCTACAAGAGTGAGCTCCAACTTAAACTCGGGCAACACACCTTTGCTTGCATATTGGCCCTTTTCGGATATTTACCTAAGTAATGTTGAAGGTGCTTATTTCATGTGTCTCACATCAATTTCCACCCACATGAATGATTGGAAAAGTTTCATGAAGTTTGGAATCAAGAAGTCACATGAAATGATAAGTTAAAATCTTTCTTGGATTGCTTTATTAAGTGAATGGAATTATAGGTCATCAACCAAACCTTGCTACCTTTCCCAAATGACTCTAATTGAACTCTACAACAAAAGTCATGAAGGGTTCGTGTTGAGCAGAAGTCAAGAAAATGCCTCAATCGGTCTAAAACTCTAATTTAAGCTTTATCGTGATGCTACTTTGACTTGGTTTGACCTATGGCTTAAATTATTTGCATGGCAGTGGAACCTAAACAAAAGTTGAAGTTTGAGTGGAGTAGAACAAACTTTGTTTTTATACCAAGAGCTAGATCAGCTTGTAAGAAAGTCAAACTGAGCCATCAATTTGGAATCCATGTCTGTTTTGGGAGCTCGAAATTTTGCCTAAGTCTGTAAAACTGAAGATCAGTTTTCCAGTTTCTTTGTGACCATATTTGATGCCTTGTAGTTTGCTAACCATCTTGAATCGGACCATGGTACTTTAATAAAAGTTTGAGATGGTATGTAGATCTACAACTTTTATTAATAGAGTTTTTGCTAAATCCTCGTGGTTTAGGAGTTACGGAGGTACGAAGTTTGGGTTTCAGTGGTATGTTTGAGGTAGTATTAGATTTTTCCTTCAGTTAGCAGAAGCAGCTGCATGGCCGACCGTACTCAGGCGTTGCAGTCCGCGTGTTGCGCTCGCTCGCCCTCGCTGCTTGCATGGCCGCCAGCTCGCCTCCTTGCTATGCATAAGTACAGAGACCCTCTCCACTCTCTCCCTCTCCCTTCCCCTTCCTTCTCCTGCTCTCTCCAAGCCGGCACCTGCCGCTGCCATCAACGCTGCTGCTGCTGGAGCTCTATCGCCACCGCTGTTCCCTTGCCTCCAGTCTTCCTTTGCTCAGGCCGGCAACACCTTCGACTTCTCCGGTTTGCGCCGCCGCCTCCACCCCATCAGCTCCCTTCGCCGCTGTTGCCGCTGCCTTGCTGTCGCTGCTGGCCACCATCGTGGCATGCCATCCACACATGTGGCCAGGAGGGCCACGAGCTATAGCTGGCCATGCCATTGGCCAGGCGCAGCCGCGGACAAGCCAGGCCGACCCCTCTCCGCCGCTGCAGGCTCTCGCTGGTCGAGCCCGGCCGCTCCCCTGCGCTGCCGTCGAGAGGTGGAAGAAGGTGGACCACGTGCGGAAATAAAAGCTTCTCCAGGGGGTTAAGTGAAGAAGTTGTGACTCATGTGAATAGTGCTTAGGAGGACCTCTTCGCTGACGTTTGAGTTCTATTTTCCGTAGGGACCCCGATGCAAGAGTTACATTGCTTTTCTTTGATTTTGGCAGATTTGAATGATGAACTTTGAAAATTTATAGTAATTAGTATAAAAATCATAAAATAGTAAATGAAAACTTTTTGGAATCCTTGTGAAATTCTCTATGCATTAGATCTATAATATGGCATGTTTTAGTTTAAATATTTTGCGATAAAAATAGATTTGTGCAGTAAGGTTGTAATGCAAGTTGAATTTGTTATTTTCCATAACTATAGATCTAGGGCTCCAAATGAAGTGAAATTTTTGTGGCATGCTACTCATGTGATAGTGGATGTGTGGTAAAAATTTCATGGTCATTGGTTGCTGCATGAGTGAGTTATTGGTTTATCTTGCTCTCACATGATTTCTTGCTTTAGCAACTTGTCCTTTTCATAGAGGTTGCTATACATATTCAAATGGAGTAAAAATTGTACATTAGACTATTGAGAGTATATGTGAGCCACTGTAATTTTTGTAGAAGTTATTGTGCACTTTTGGTATATGTTCATTAAGTCACCTTGTTATCTAAAATAAATTAAGAAATGCATTAAAAGAATTTATTTGGTCATGGACACTAGGTTTTCTGGTGTTCTTTAGTCATGTGTGACATGTTGGTAAAGTTGGTTTTGCCCAGTTATGTGTTTGCAACATAAGTTAATAATTATTTTCTTGCCGATGTGGTTTATGGATAGATCTGGGAACTTAGCAAAGTTCTTCATGATAATGTGCTTTGTTGTGAAACTTGTTTATACAAAAGTTGTAGATAATTCATGTATCTAGCTTCTATTAAAATTTGGTGTCATTTGGCCTAGTAGTTTAAGAGTTATAGCTGTTTAAAGTTGGGTTACAGAATTGATTGCTCTCTGTCTTATTTAGACCAGTTTCTGTAAATAAGTATATTTGACTTAGTTAACTTGAGAATCATGATAAGATAATTAAAGATGAATTGTAGAAAATTCCATAAGCTTTCCAGATTATCATGTTGCATGTCTTTTGGATTAGTACAACTCCTGTTATGAGTAAAATTAGCTGCTGCTGTTGCAGCCTTGACTCTGTGATTGCCGTGAATAACTTGTTTGCATCTCATTTAGGTACGTTAGATGAACCATGTGAAGGACGTGATGTTGGAGCCGAACCTGAAGACGGTGCAAGCTAACTGAACTGACTTGTGTCGGATCCCAGGCAAGCCTCGGAGCATTCTAAGTCTCCTACTTGATAAAAAGCAATTCTTTCTATATATGAGTTATATATTGTTGCATTAAGTTGTAGGAGTTGATTGAAACCGTTGATGCATTTATTACTATCCTTGCCTACCTTATTACCTTTTTACCCTGTTAGGTCGGGATCGAATAACTGCTTAGCCTTGCTTAGACCGGTAGCGATCGGTGATATCCGGTCACCTACATTATAGGTGGTTACTGGAAGAGTTTAGCTATGGAAAGAATGATATCCTAGAATTAACCATGTGTGATGGATAATTGGAGACCGGACGGAAAAAGTTGGAGGCAACCAGACAGGGTTCTGGGGTGCTGTTAGTTTCCGTCTGTGTCGATTAAGGACCGATCATTGCTCATCCCTCTTGTCATGTTGAACGCATGCCTTACATTTAGCTGGCCGAATAAAGTACCTTTCGACCGCGAAGCTGGGAGATTATTCGAGCCGAGTAGATTGCCCGCAGCGCCCTGTACCGAAGCAGGTGTGGTAGGACATGGGGGCGCGATGATAAGACCAAAAGGCAGTCGGTCGGCCCCCGGGTACATGTGGTTCCTGGCAAACTCAAGATTTTTCCTGGATAGTTGACTCGGTGACCGATACCTCACTTTAGCGGGTGAGTGAGGTTTGTGTAAGGAATAAATCACCAGCTGGTTAGGAATTGATTCGAATCGCCATCACTCCTGGATAGTGAGCACTTGACTCGAGCTACGGCATCGTAGTAATTATTATGGAACAATGATGGTTATCTGGATGGTATGGGATATGCTAAATCTAAATTGGTAACTGGATCGTTATTGGTTAATCAAGTGATTGCTATAGTATAGGTGCTTACCTAGATGGATAGGTCATAATAAAGATGATGCAAAGTACTTAAAATGGTTTCTTCATGATAGCTTATGCTTTTCACAAACAAGTCAGCTAGCCCACTAAAGAAAGCCATGCATAATCCTTGGTGTCGTTTTATTTTGGTTTAAGACGAGTAAGTCTGACTGAGTACATTCGAGTACTTAGGGTTTATCCCACCTTGTTGCAGGTGATGTTCTCGACCTGTTGATGATGGTGGCTAACTACCGATGGGCTCGGTGATTCTATAGTTACTTCTCATCTATATGCTTTTGTCGGATGATGTCACTTATGCTAGGAATATAATTGGAACTTATATTAATGTAATCATTTGAAAGCTATGTTGTTTTCACTAAGCAGTTTGGAAACCCAAACTTGTACTATTATTTGTGAACCCATTTGTAATATTATTTTCGCTGCAACTCTGCGTATGTGATGTGTATTTGCTTAATCACGTGATCTTGGTTGTGATGTTGATTTACCGAGGTCTTTCGGGACACTCGATGGACTACCGGATTTATATGAGTGAAAGTATGTGTGTGTCAACATGTTAGCGGAGACAGCCATACTTGATCTTGTATAAATTGGGTGGTTCTGTCACAGCTGGTATCAGAGCGAGGTTAAGCATAATACTGCCAGGTACATAGTTTTAAAAGCCAAGTTTTAGTTTTAAAAAGTCTATTTTAACTAAAACTTTAGCTACAGGTAAATTTGTCAAAACTTATTTGTAAAACTATGCTAGCGACATCTTCCTTTATGCCCAGTTAAGGACTATTAGGTGCCTATCTAAGTACTAATTTTGAGGGATGTACTTTATTGCAATTTGTCTTTCGTCGTCCATACGGCGTGCTATTGTATGGATGCCATTCACTTCAATGGTAATGTATGGATCAATTGCCTCTACACCCAGGTAAGTGTGAGTTGTGAGAGCATGACCGTCCAACTAGCGGTATAGGGGAGAGTTAGCTATGGTTACTAGAATATTTACATGGTACACACATGTATATATGAAGGTACTTAACTATGGGTATATCTGCCGAGTAGCTATGGATACCGAAGTATATATATCTGGGGATATGTATATGGAGGGTATCTTAGTTTACTATTTTCATTGTGTGCTTATTTATCTCTTGTAGGGATGGGTTGCAATGAATTTGCCTGCAGGTATGCTAACCATGAATGCGTAGATGGAATATAGCTGACAACTAGCTATATATCAAGAGAGTACATGTTATGCCACCGACGTAGAATGTGATTGCCGCCTTAGGCTAGCAATTTTGTAAGGACAGATAGGACGAGCATGCATCATGATGTTGTTTATGCATAAATATGCTTCCCTCACCTTGTTCTAATATTAAGTAACTTGTGATCAATGTGATGCTACTATTTTTTTCCTTGTGTAAAGCTAGACAAAGTGCCTTGTTCCATGCTGCTTGAATAGCTGTGCTTGAAGATAGTGTGCGATTAGCTTTACCTTGAATGTTTGCTTCCAAAGGAAATAGGTGACAAGTTAGTAGTTAGCAAAAAAGTTCACCTCTTTGAAAACTAAATTGCTAAATATAAGTGAAACTTGTTTTGTAGAGATATCCACCTACTCTGTAAAAAGGAAATAAAAGATAACAGTGCCTTACCACCATGTTTTGCATGAGTTGTGTAGTAGTGTTGTTGTAGGTGACTGCTTGTATGTGCGAGCTTTGTGCTTAGTGGTAGTCGCTTAAGCTAATTAGATTGAGTGTTTTGAAATGCTTGCTTAAGACCATGATGTAGATGTGGATGCTCATTATCTAGGTAGTGCCATAGCTATCACTCTTTTGTCCTCGGTAAGCATACGGGTGTTGAAGAGCACTATCCTGGAGCAGCGTCCAAGTTTTGATAATCTCATGGTTGTCGTCTCCAATTAAGTTCTCTCTTAGGAGCCTAAGCCTGTACACAAGGTTGCTAGCCATTGAACGTTGCGCTACAAAGACTTTTATCCATGCCTTTACTTGACCTTAGGCCCAAGTTTAGTTCCCTTGAATGCTTGCATGTGTTGTGATTGTCCCGCTCCTATGGGGGAGGACCTTGCTCAAAAATCCTTGTCGAGCCTCATTGCTCCTTCTCCTACTGATGATCTGGTGCAACGCTAATCGCTATCTACCCTAGCTTTAGAACCTTTTCCTCATAGATCATGTAGTCACTTTCTCAATTGAATCCTTAGTCAGTGCCTTGGCTCTGTCCCTTGAATCTCGTTGTTTTGTCTCCAACTCTTCCAAGTCTCTGGATGTTATCAGTCTTGATCTCATGTTGCTACTCGGGAAGACCAAATCTCATGTTCATCTTTACCTGGTAATCACCTTGGTGGACACAAGGAGTATATGGAAATTATGCAAGAGTCCCCTACTCAGTTGTCCTAGATAATTAGGCTATGTTCTCTTGTGTGGTGTTTTGATCTTTGGATCCCCTACATGTTGACTCCTAACCTTATGACTACCTTTGTTTGCTATCCCTCCTTCGCATAGTGCTTGCTCCTATGCAACCCAATTTATGCCATGTGAGATTTCTTGTAGGTTATATGTTCAGTAATGGTGCCACGATTAGCGATCTATGGTGCCACGACGAAACTGAGAGCCTCCTGTGGGTGCACACACAAGGCTGTGCTACTCGGCACGCGCTGGTATTGAGGTTTCTAGTCATGATCCATTGTAGAACTACACCAATATATTATTTTCACATGAGCTCCTCCTTGGTTATCTCTCCTTATCTTGTCAAAAGATCTGTTCGTCGAATCGGATACAATGGGATTTCCTTCTAGAGTCGTCCAACGGTTAACCTTTGAAGAATAGGCCACTAACATGAACGTAACAGACTACAAGAGATGGTAGGTAGGTGACCCTCCTTAGTTGTCCCTGTAATGAAGTCGGTCATCTAGTGAGCAACTTAGGTCATTCCAGTTGGATCAGAAAAGATGCACAACACTTAAGGTTGAACAAGTTATCAGTCGGATGATAAATGGACTAGGATATTATGTGCTATAATAGGTCACCTGGTATATATGAATTCATGTCCAAGTTCTCAATCTTTAGGTGCATAAGGATCATGTAGACGAACCGACCTTCTTTGGTGTGACCCCTTTCTGCTGACTTCAATGGCGACCATCTGTAGGCTTCGACCACAATTTTTATTATTATCAAGAGTGAAGATTTGGAACCTTTTTAGTGTTGAGGGACAACTGATTTATTACCAGTAGGAAAGTTAGTCTTCAGTTAGGTAATGACTATTTGGTAACTATGAAGGCTAGATCTCACAGAATAATGTTGATCAAGGAAATAGCAAACCTGGCCCCGCAATGCAAGTGCTACTTCTTCTCCAAATGTGCTATCAAGTCAATTCCATCTTGGACAATCACGTATATAGTGCAAGATGTTGTATCAGCTAAGTGAAGAACTAGAGAAAGCATATCCCTAGTTTCGATCAGCATCATTGTGCCCCTAGGTACCACAAACGAATTTGTTCAAGGCTCTATTGGATGAAGTGCCGAAGAATATATAGGAATGGTTCCTTGTCAATGTAGAAATGCCCTACATGTGGAATAATGTTTTGTGCCCTGCGAAAACAGCCCACAAGTCCAATGCTTGTGCATAGTCAAGTTGGTGTCTAGAACGATGGTTGAAGTGTTACCAGAGAAGCATGTGAGGAAAACTCTAGCCTCCCTCCTCAGCTAGAGAAAGACTGCTGCTGCTATGAGAAAGGTTAGAGAGTACCAAACACACACCTCAATGTGTGGAGCGAAGAAAAGGGAGGGCACCAAATCTATCCAGATTTTGTGGCACTAAACCGGTTATCTTCAAGCCAGCGGTTAGTGACTCAAACGAAGTTGGATTGACCCCAAACTTGGTGATCTCATTCCTTGCTTAGGGTCCTTCAATGTCTTAAGTTGGTTTGAGTATTGGTTGAGTAAAACATCGGATTTGAGAGATATCTTGTCGGCTCGGTTTGCTGCCATTTCATAACAGAGCAGTTTTGGTAGATGAATTGTTTGGATGGTCAACGGTGTCCGGTTGAGTTGATTTTTGGTGAGTAGTTAGAAGACCCATGGATCTACATGCCCACCAAATTTTGTGCATATTGGAGTAGTAGTTTGTGAGATATGAATAGAAAACAGAAGGGTACAGAATCTACAATTTCGCTGTGACTACGATCATCATTTGCATTAGACGGTTGTGTTTGTCATTCCTACCAAGAAATTACAACTTGTAGGTGTATTGCTGTTAGACAACCCTCCATACCCTTGAGAAGACTAATTGCACCCCTATGTGCCTTGCCTTTGCCCTCTTAGATCAGCAATGCGTGAGCAGTTAAGGTGTTCTAGAAGTAAAAAATTGTGCCCTTGCAATTCGAAAGCAATTGGAAAGGTGTCAAACTGTAGATTTTCGGATTATGGTTTTTGAGATATTGATTGGCCTTAGAATGGAAGCCTCGATGACAAATATAGTAAGAAAGCTGGTTTTGCTATGATGCAAGTCAACCCAACTTGCTGTGCAACTGCACCACGAAGGCAAATTGTACTCAACCTACTTGGTAGTGAACTAGTCCCTAGTTTTGTGATTACTTGCAACTTGTGTTGTCCTCCAAGCCTCACTAACATCCTTCTATGTCAATGGTTCTCCAATGCTGACATGCCTTTGGTACCTTATATGTGTTTTTACCCAAGAGGTTGCATCAGATTCCACCCAGATCACTGTTGCAACCTAGATCCAAAGGCTCCCTAAGGAATGATCATCGAGAACGTTGAGCCGATAGAGTCAGCTACTATGTTTACCACTCACTCAGCAGACTCAGACCATACAATATTGTTATCAGAGAAAGAGAACTACACCCATGGAACATTATGTAGCTTTCCATCAGTTGGCATCAAATGACTAGACAGTTATAACCAGAATAGACATTGTCTGTTGGTTAGTCGGTTTTCCATAACCTCAGTGGATGTTTGTCATATAGGATCTCATCCCTTATGAAAAGTTGTGCTCAAGCCACTTTTGTAGAGAACTACTTTTCAAACCTTGGGAACAAATATAGCACCGTTGCAAGGAATATCTATCAATAGGCTGCGGTCTAGTGCAAAGTCCATATGGTCTGTGCTATATCCACTTGGGAAGTAGATGCTGCAAGTATTTAGTCTACGTTTGTATCACTCTTCATACATCAAGGACGAAGTACGTAGGACATTGCTATCTTGGATTCCTCCCAAAGTAGCAATACTTCATGAAGGCCAACGAAGGAAATTCTTCAGACAAAACTTACTACAAAGGACAAGTATTAGAAAGTGTCTTGACCAAATTAGCCTCTCGTATGCTTGAAGCTAGGTAGCCTAAAGCTATGGCTGATATTGGAAACTGGTAGCATGTCTCTCTTCCATAAAAGGCTTTCGTCCTGAATCTCGGGACGTGATTCTTTTAAGGGGGGAGGGCTGTAACACCACAGGTGTTTGCCACCAGTTAAGCAATGGGTTTGAACTCAAACATGGCATGCTAAGTGGTGATGAAGGTGTCAAGATCAAATCTACAAGAGTGAGCTCCAACTTAAACTCGGGCAACACACCTTTGCTTGCATATTGGCCCTTTTTGGATATTTACCTAAGTAATGTTGAAGGTGCTTATTTTATGTGTCTCACATCAATTTCCACCCACATGAATGATTGGAAAAGTTTCATGAAGTTTGGAATCAAGAAGTCACATGAAATGATAAGTTAAAATCTTTCTTGGATTGCTTTATTAAGTGAATGGAATTATAGGTCATCAACCAAACCTTGCTACCTTTCCCAAATGACTCTAATTAAACTCTACAACAAAAGTCATGAAGGGTTCGTGTTGAGCAGAAGTCAAGAAAATGCCTCAATCGGTCTAAAACTCTAATTTAAGCTTTACCGTGATGCTACTTTGACTTGGTTTGACCTATGGCTTAAAGTATTTGCATGGCAGTGGAAGCTAAACAAAAGTTGAAGTTTGAGTGGAGTAGAACAAACTTTGTTTTTGTACCAAGAGCTAGATCAGCTTGTAAGAAAGTCAAACCGAGCCATCAATTTGGAATCCATGTCTGTTTTGGGAGCTCAAAATTTTGCCTAAGTCTGTAAAACTGAAGATCAGTTTTCCAGTTTCTTTGTGACCATATTTGATGCCTTATAGTTTGCTAACCATCTCGAATCAGACCATGGTACTTTAATAAAAGTTTGAGATGGTATGTAGATCTACAACTTTTATTAATAGAGTTTTTGCTAAATCCTCGTGGTTTAGGAGTTACGGAGGTACGAAGTTTGGGTTTCAGTGGTATGTTTGAGGTAGTATTAGATTTTTCCTTCAGTTAGCAGAAGCAGCTGCATGGCCGACCGTACTCAGGCACTGCAGTCCGCGTGATGCGCTCGCTCGCCCTCGCTGCTTGCATGGCCGCCAGCTCGCCTCTTTGCTATGCATAAGTACAGAGACCCTCTCCACTCTCTCCCTCTCCCTTCCCCTTCCTTCTCTTGCTCTCTCCAAGCCGGCACCTGCTGCTGTCATCAACGCCGCTGCTGCTAGAGCTCCATCGCCGCCGCTGTTCCCTTGCCTCTAGTCTTCCTTTGCTCAGGCCGGCAACACCTTCGACTTCTCCGGTTTGCGCCGCCGCCTCCACCCCATCAGCTCCCTTCGCCGCCGTTGCCGCTGCCTTGCTGTCGCTGTAGGCCGCCGCCACAGCATGCCGTCCACACATGTAGCCAGGAGGGCCACAGGCTGCAACTGGCTATGCCGTTGGCCAGGCGCAGCCACAGACAAGCCAAGCTGGCCCCTCTCCGCCGCTGCAGGCTCTCGCTGGCCGAGCCCGGTCGCTCCCCTGCGCTGCCGTCGAGAGGTGGAAGAAGGTGGACCACGTGCGGAAATAGAAGCTTCTCCGGGGAGTTAAGTGAAGAAGTTGTGACTCATGTGAATAGTGCTTAGGAGGACCTCTTCGCTGATGTTTGAGTTCTATTTTCCGCAGGGTCCCCGATGCAAGAGTTACATTGCTTTTCTTTGATTTTGGCAGATTTGAATGATGAACTTTGAAAATTCATAGTAATTAGTATAAAAATCATAAAATAGTAAATGGGGACTTTTTGGAATCCTTGTGAAATTGTTTATGCATTAGATCTATAATATGGCATGTTTTAGTTTAAATATTTTGCGGTAAAAATAGATTTGTGCAGTAAGGTTGTAATGCTAGTTGAATTTGTTATTTTCCATAACTGTAGATCTAGGGCTCCAAATGAAGTAAAATTTTTGTGGCATACTACTCATGTGATAGTTGATGTGTGATAAAAATTTCATGGTCATTGGTTGCTGCATGAGTGAGTTATTGGTTTATCTTGCTCTCACATGATTTCTTGCTTTAGCAACTTGTCCTTTTCATAGAGGTTGCTATACATATTCAAATGGAGTAAAATTTGTACATTAGACTATTGAGAGTATATGTGAGCCACTGTAATTTTTGTAGAAGTTATTGTGCACTTTTGGTATATGTTCATTAAGTCACCTTGTTATCTAAAATAAATTAAGAAATGCATTAAAAGAATTTATTTGGTCATGGACACTAGGTTTTTTGGTGTTCTTTAGTCATGTGTGATATATTGGTAAAGTTGGTTTTGCCCAATTATGTGTTTGCAATATAAGTTAATAATTATTTTCTTGCCGATGTGGTTTATGGATAGATCTGGGAACTTAGCAAAGTTCTTCATGATAATGTGCTTTGTTGTGAAACTTGTTTATACAAAAGTTGTACATAATTCATGTATCTGGCTTCTATTAAAATTTGGTGTCATTTGGCCTAGTAGTTTAAGAGTTATAGCTGTTTAAAGTTGGGTTACAGAATTGATTGCTCTCTGTCTTGTTTAGACCAGTTTCTGTAAATGAGTATATTTGACTTAGTTAACTTGAGAATCATGATAAGATGATTAAAGATGAATTGTAGAAAATTCCATAAGCTTTCCAGATTGTCGTGTTGCATGTCTTTTGGATTAGTACAACTCCTGTTATGAGTAAAATTAGCTGCTGCTGTTGCAGCCTTGACTCTGTGATTGCCGTGAATAACTTGTTTGCTTGATATGAGTTGATGTGATGATTTAGATGCTAGGCTAATTAAGATAACTTGTTAGTTACAGGTGCCAAGCCCTTAACTGAAGATGAGCAATTGTATATTAGGTTGTCTAAACTTGGCAAGTTAAAGTAATTTGAATAGAACATAAGTAAACTAATATGCCATGCTTGTTGCACTTGCTATCTCGATGTTTGGTTTGATGTGAATAGCTTGCTCTCTATAGTTAGTTGTGTGAGGTTAGTTAAATAGCTATTGGTGTCTATGTCTTGTATAATCTTGTGTTTGTCTTGAATGCTTATGTGATGCATCTTGTGTTACAATTCATCACATTCATACACATGCATCTTGCATCTCATTTAGGTACGCTAGATGAACCACGTGAAGGACATAATGTTGGAGCCGAACCCGAAGACGGTGCAAGCTAACTGAACTGACTTGTGTTGGATCCTAGGCAAGCCCCAGAGCATTATAAGTCTCCTACTTTATAAAAGCAATTCTTTCTATATATGAGTTATATATTATTGTATTAAGTTGTAGGAGTTGATTGAAACTGTTGATGCATTTATTACTATCCTTGCCTACCTTATTACCTTTTTACCCTATTAGGTCGAGATCAAATAACTGCTTAGTCTTGCTTAGATCGGTAGCGATCGGTGATATCCGGTCACCTACATTATAGGTGGTTACTGGAAGAGTTTAGCTATGGAAAGAATGATATCCTGGAATTAACCATATGTGATGGATAATTGGAGACCGGACGGAAAAAGTTGGAGGCAACCAGATAGGGTTCTAGGGTGCTGTTAGTTTCCATCTGTGTTGATTAAGGACCGATCGTTGCTCGTCTCTCTTGTCATGTTGAACGCATGCCTTACATTTAGCTGGCCGAATAAAGTACCTTTCGACCGTGAAGCTGGGAGATTATTCGGGCTGAGTAGATTGCCCGTAACGCACTGTACCGGAGCAGGTGTGGTAGGACACAGGGGCACGATGATAAGACCGAAAGGCAGTCGGTCGCCTCCCGGGTACATGTGGTTCCTGGCAAACTCAGAGATTTTTCCTGGATAGTTGACTCGTTGACCGATACCTCACTTTAGCGGGTGAGTGAGGTTTGTGTAAGGAATAAATCACCCGCTGGTTAGGAATTGATTCGAATCACCATCGCTCCTGGATAGTGAGCACTTGACTCGAGCTACGATATCGTAGTAATTATTATGGAACAATGATGGTTATCTGGATGGTATGGGATATGCTAAATCTAAATTGGTAACTAGATCATTATTGGTTAATCGAGTGATTACTATAGTACAGGTGCTTACCTAGATGGATAAGTCATAATAAAGATGATGCAAAGTACTTAAAATGGTTTCTTCATGATAGCTTATGCTTTTCGCAAACAAGTCAGCTAGCCCACTAAAGAAAGCCATGCATAATCCTTGGTGTCGTTTTATTTTGGTTTAAGACGGGTAAGTCTGGCTGAGTACATTCGAGTACTCAGGGTTTATCCCACCTTGTTGCAGGTGATGTTCTCGACCTATTGATGATGGTGGCTAACCGCCAATGGGCTCAGTGATTCTATACTTACTTCTCATCTATATGCTTTTATCGGATGATGTCACTTATGCTAGCAATATAATTAGAACTTATATTAATGTAATCATTTGAAAGCTATGTTGTTTTCACTAAGCGGTTTTGAAACCCAAACTTGTACTATTATTTGTGAACCCATTTGTAATATTATTTTTGCTGCAACTCTGCGTATGTGATGTGTATTTGCTTAATCACGTGATCTTGGTTGTGATGTTAATTTACCGAGGTCTTTCGGGACACTCGGCGAACTACCGGGATTATATGAGTGAAAGTATGTGTGTGTCAACATGTTAGCAGGGACAGCCGTACTTGATCTTGTACAAATTGGGCGGTTCTATCACAATCTGGGGGGACGGCCATTGGACCACTGCCTGAATCTTGTTCGGGTCAGTGGCCACACCTTCAGGCGAAATGAGATGACCAAGGTAACGTAACTAGCGCTGAGCAAAGCGGCACTTGGACATCTTGACCTGCCACTGATCACGTTGCAGTAATTCGAGCACCTGACAAATGTGCTCCAAATGTTCTTCATAAGTACGGCTGAAAATGAGGATATCATCAAAGAACACCAACACACACTTGCGCAAGAGGGACCGCAAAGTGGTATTCATAGCTTTTAGGAAAGTAGCTGGAGCTCCAGTGAGACCGAAGGCCATAACTCAAAACTCGTAATGGCCCGAATGAGTTTGAAAGGCCATCTTAAATTCCTCACCGATTTTCAAACGGATCTGGTGGTATCCAGCAGTGAGATCCAGACAAGAAAACTAAGAAGCATGGGTCAACTCATCTAGGAGCTCCTCAATAACAGGTACCAGATACTTAGCTTTGATAGTCAGGGCATTGAGCTGGCGGAAATCAACGCAAAAGCGGAAGGTACCATCCTTTTTCTTGACTAGCAACACTGATGAAGAAAAGGGACTGTTACTATGTTGAATGGTTTTAGACTAGAGCATATCTGAAATCTGTCGCTCGATCTCATCCTTGACAGCTGGAGGGTAGCGATATGGACAGAACGAAAATGGACTGGCTCCCGGTAGCAAAGGAATGGCATGATCAAAATCATAGGCTGGAGGATAACCTGATGGAGGAGCAAAAACTGACTAAAATTCAGCTAAGAGGGCCGATACCTCTGGTGGTACTGCTCCTTGACCAGCAACTAAATCATTTGATAACACTGCTGAAACCTGCACCACCGAACCCGGTGGTAGAGCTAAAAGCGAACCCTATAAGAAACACTGTTGTTGGCCTTGTGTAATAAGCAGCCACTTGTGTTGCCAATCAATGTGCATTGGACTATAAGAAGCCAACCAATCCATGCCCACAATGAGCTCAAAGGAAGACAACAGCAACACCTTAGCTTGAGATACAAAATCATGAGACTGAACAGTCCAAATGAGGTTCTGAAATTGATAGGAGCAAAGCAACTAGGAACCATCGGCCACCATGACCTTGAGTGGAGGTGAGAGCACAGACTAACCTTGCAACTGAGCAGCTAGAGTAGCACTAACAAAGGTGTGACTACTGCCAGAATCAATGAGGATGAGAACTAGATGACCTTGAATGTGCCCCATGAACTGAATAGAGGTGACAGAAGGTGGACCACTAGAAGCAGCCATAGATATAGCAATACACACTTGAGCTTCCACAGCTTCAGCTTCCAAACAGGCAGTAGAGTCATCCTCCTGATAGTCCCTAGAGAAACAGGCCTCCCAAAGTTCTTGCAAGGCATGCAACTAAATTGCTTCAGGACAACGATGATCACGTGACCATTTTTCTCCACACCGAAAGCAGAGACCACAGGCACGCCGATAATCACGCAACATGGAGAGCTTGTCATCCATACCACGAGCACGGTGTTCTAGAACCTGATGTGGTGTCACGGGCTTCTCTTGACGGTCCAGACATGGCGATGGATTCAGCAGTGGTAGAGGTGGCCCGTGCACAGGAGCCTTGGCAAAGGTAAAGGGTTCAGGGCGTCGAAGCTCCTTCATACGCATGGGATCCACCAATTCCTCCTGCAACAGAGCAAGGACACAGGTAGTATCCAAAGTCTAGGGACGTTGCATATGAACAGCAGCACGAAAGTCGGCACGCAATCCATCAACAAAACGCATAGCATAGTAAATTGGATCTGTATTACGGCCATAAGCAAGTAACTGATCTACCAACCCAGTGAATTTGTCAATATAGTCTTGGACTGTGGCTGACTGGTGGATGTGAAAGAGCTGGCGAACTAGCAGTTCATGCTGATCTTTACCAAAGCGGTTCATGACTAGCTCCTGAAACTGCTCCCATCCCCCCGAGCAAACCTGCTCCTCAACTGATTGCAACCAACACGTCGCGGCGCCAGACAGGTGCATGGTGGCCACCTTGACCCAGCGGCGGCGCGGAACAAAGTACATCTCAAAATAATCTAAGCAACGGCCGAGCCACAACTTTGGGTTGGAACCATCGAATGGAGGAAAATTGATTTTAGGTAGGTGATAATTGCCCCCATTCCCATCCTCATAACCACGATAATCCAGAGACCCATGTACCCCTCCCGAACCGCCCTGAGTGCCAGCAACAAGAGCCGAACTTGAATAGGATCGATACAACTTGGGTTTGGAATTGGGATCAGGCGGAATGAACGTACCCTTGACTGGGAATCGAGCATAAGACTCAAATCCCCAGTGACTTGATTCCTCATGGGGCCCTAACGGGCGAAAGTGAGTCCAGCCAGTGGGAATCCACGCCGGAGACTTCTTGGGACGCTGTAGCACGCCGGTCGGCGCGGCCTGCGTGGCGCCAAGGATGGAGCGGCTCACTGACTTGCGCAGCTCAGTCATCTCCTCCCGCATTAGTTCCACCTTCTCCTCTGTCTTCCTGAAGGCTCCAATCTCCGCGCGTAGTTCCGCCATGGAGGCGTCCATCGTCGGTTTCCACGCGTCGAGCACCTTTGCGGCGTCCTCTAGGGAACCGACACGGGCGCCGATGGAGTGCTCGACAGCATCAATGCGATTAGTGAGGTTGGTTTGCATAGACTTGAGCTCATCGAGAATGAGTTTGGTGTTGAGATCCATGGCACTGAGCTGCTTGTAGAATCGGGTGAAATGCTCGTGGTCGATTTGGTGGGGCTCCAGGGTGAATCGATTTCCGGCGATTGGCTCCTACACCGATCAGATCAGCCTCGGCACGGACCTATGGGTTCATCACTTGTTGCCGCAGCACCGAGGATGATCAACCAGCCGTCGGGGGTTACGATCCTAGATCAAGGCGGAGGAAAACAAAAAATCTGCCGAGAATCGAGGGCTCTGAGTACCAATTTGTTACGAACTCAAACGAATCTCAACATTCAGAGTAGCGGTAACAGAGTTTTAGGCGAGCAGCAATGGATTGGAATGGAGGAAGGAGAGCAAAGCAAGGGGAATGGTTCGAAGGAAGCTTGCAGGAGGCAAGTTGCTTGATACACGTTTTCTGATACCCTCTCTGCTCTAACCTATTACACATATATCCGATCTGTATCCTGCGGCCACCGCTTCACGCCGTCGCCCACTCATCTTCGCTGGTGCGCGTGCTCGGCACCTTTGCCCTACTGGAGCGCCTCAGGTGCGGCCCAGGCCCATGTGTTGCTGCCTCCTCTTCCGATGCCGGCCCAGGCCCATGTGCCGCTGCCTCCTCTTCTGATGCCTTGCACGGGTCCGCATCACAGGCCATAACACATTGAGACTTTTCCCTGTGTGCCATTATAAAAGATCGTAATTTCCTGTGTGCCCCTAAAAAAATTCAGCGGTCTTTAGTGCCACTACTCTAACTTTTTCATGTTCTCCATGCCACTTCCGTCAGTTTGGGATCTAACGTCGTCAAACTGCAGGTGTAAAAAGACGAAAATGCCCTTAAGTTCAAATATGTTATTAATTTTTTTTGAGCATCTTAACGACTTCAAATGAAAAATCTCAAAACTAGAAAGTTGTAGATCTCGTCGAGATCTATAATTTTTATATAAAAATTATTTTCATTTAATTTCGTAAAAAAATAATTTTTCTAAGATATATTAATCATATCAAATCATATTTTTTTACGAAATTAAATGAAAATAATTTTTATATAAAATTATAGATTTCGACGAGATCTACAACTTTCTAGTTTTGAGTTTTTTCATTTGAAGTCGTTAAGATGCTAAAAAAAATTAATAATATATTTGAACTTAAGGGCATTTTCGTCTTTTCACACCTGCAGTTTGACGGCGTTAGAGCCAAAACTGACGGAAGTGGCATGAAGGACACGAAAAAATTAGAGTAATGATGCTGAAGAACGCTAAATTTTTTCAGAGGCACACAGAAATTATGATATTTTATAATGGCATGGAAAAGTCTCTAACACATTCTTGGCGGAGTCGCCTCGTGCGTCACTGAAGATGGCTCCATGGGGACCGCCGCCACCTCCTCCTCCACCTTCTCGAGCATGTCTGCTGACATGACTCCACCGGCAGGATTAAGGGCGTGTTTAGTTCCGAAAATTTTTGGCTTTTGGCTACTGTAGCACTTTCGTTTTTATTTGACAAAAATTGTCCAATTATGGACTATTTAGGATTAAAAGATTCGTCTCACGATTTCTCGGCTAACTGTGTAATTAGTTTTTTTTCCCGTCTACATTTAGTACTCCATGCATGTGCCACAAGATTCGATGTAACGGTTACTATGTAAAAATTTTTGGTTTTTGGATGGAACTAAACGGGACCTTAAAAAAAAGAGATGTGGTCGAGGTACGCTTCTCCAGTTTCTCGCTATGGAATTACCATGTCCACGTCGTCAGCACCCCCGTCGCTTCCTCTGTTTCTGCCCTGCTGCACCTGTGCGCCTCCCTCTGAAATGCATCATGTCGCAGGAGGCACGGGGCGCGGCCTTGCTGGTACAGGAGATGGATTCGATGCGTGCGTGTGGAAGCAGTACTACAGTCCAAGGAGGGACGGGGCGATCCTGCCGTGTCTGGTTTTGCGATGTTATGCCCGCAGGCGCACCATGGTGGCCTCGACACTCGGCCTCCTTGAACCAAGGAACAAGCGCTCTCTCTCGCTTGCTCTGATTTACTTCGATCTAGTTTTACTAGGGTTCCAGCTGTGCTGGGCGGTGGGCTCCACATCCAGCGTCCTTCAACTAAGTTACAGGTGCCCTTTTTATCTCCCCCTCTGATTTCTCCCAATCTGTTTCTTCTAGGGTTGCAGACGTCCTCAAATTGGATTCTACTTATATGCATTCAGACTTGGGATTGATTTCTACATAGCCTATAGGATGTGCTTGGGGCTGCAGCTGTTGTGTTGGGCAGCATCGACTTCACAATCCAAGGTAAGGTATGCTTTAAAATTCCTTGAGTTGGGAATACAAAACCATTTGGTTTTGACGATAAAAGGTGTTCATGTGTTCTATGCCTTAGGTTCAGATATACATAAGTTTCAATTATGCCATTCATGAATATGGAACAGTGTTGATGGAAATGTATTGTATAGCTCTCTGAAAATGGGAGATTTGCAAAAATGGGACTCGAAACATCGGTCGTTTGCAGATTTGACATTGGACCCATATTCATAGACACAGATGGACCCACTTATCATCCACCCGAGTGTCAACATAATAAGGAGTCAATCTTTCGAGTGTCATTTTTGCAAATTTTTCCTCTGAAATGCCTACTTTTACGCTCTGATCTTCTCATAAAATTCTTTGGTTCTTTAGTTAAAGTAGATATCTGCTTCATGGCATGGGGTTGATGGGTTCTTCCTTACTTGATTTTGTAGTCAATGGGTTACTGGACACTATTTCTCGAGCATTTTGAAACTGATGATTGAAATTCTCATATATTCAGGACAGTGAGATCCAAGCTCAAAAGTGATGGGTTCTTCTTCACTTGATTTTGTAGTCAATGGGTTATTGGGCACTATTTCTCAAGCATTTTCAAACTGATGATTGAAATTCTCATGTATTCAGGACAGTGAGATCCACGCTCAAAAGTAAAAATTCCTAAAGCTGCATTTGTCTTCCTAATGTGTCAATGGACTATGAAGAATATTTCAATATACGAAAATTTATATTTAGTTCATAGAGTCAAAATTAATTTGAATGGTAGAGATAAAAAGTGGTAAGTCACCCATCAGAAAAACGTGGGATTAAACCCTTCAAATGCTCACGAGCCCATGTATTTTAATTTCATCAATATTGCTAAGAATCAACTGTTCTGAATCCCTTATGAGTTTTAGGTCAACACCTTGCTTATAAATACATTCGACTCATTTCCTCCTTTATGTGCAAAAACAATATTCCTTGCTATTTTATTGTGCACACAAATCAAACCGTTCAGTTTAATTCTCTATTGGCTCCCAGTTCACATCACTTTGATCTTTGTCTGAATCCTGATTTGTTTTACGCACTTGTGATCACAGATTTAATCAGACTGTCAATGTTCCTGTCTTCAAAAACATATGTTTGTACATCCCATGTTTGATGGGTTGCTGCTGCTGCTCTGAAACAATGAAGAATCATCTGTCTTTGTATGGACAGTTACCATTGCTACTACAGTGAGGTCCACACACGGCATAGAGATCAACCGTATGCTCATGGACTCTTACAATACAGTACGATGCTACTAGCTCTAGAGTACAGCCATAGACACTAATTGTTTTCACCTTTTTTTTGTGCTTGGTGCTTTCCTTTTCGTTAGTTTCCTGCTGTTGTTTATCATTTCCTCCATAACACATATGTATTCATGTGTACATAAGCATTGGGCTCAACAGTTTATAACTGATTGGCATTGGTGTCTTTGGATTGTTTATCCCTGGTGTTTTTGTGATCCGTGTTGGCCTTGCATCAGTAGAATAAATGTTTAGCGATTTCCATGGAAGCCTTGTGCCCTACAACATAGCTTTGTGTCACTTATGCTGTCATACTAAGAACCTGTTTGGATGGACTAAACTAAAGTTTAGTACATATTTTGGATGCCAAATTGAAGACCCAAACATAAACTAATCATGCTGTAACAGAAACTAATAGAGGCTAATTGATGAGTAAAACTCATTAGAAAAAGCAAAATTTTAATTAGTCTGATCCGAACAAGCCCTACTCTATTTCGAGCAACCATGGTCCATGAACCAAACCAGAATATGTGTTCAAAAACAGGGCGGGCAAGGCAAGGCGAGCCTACCATCCTAGTAATAATCATACATGCTTTCACCAAGACACGCTGTGGGCATTCACAGGAAGGAAGTGGTGATTGCTACAACGACACGCCATGAATTCAGGAAGAGTGTACAGGAGCAACTTACAAGGAGGGAGGAGGACAGTTAGAAATCTTCCTGGTGAAAATGAAAATACGAACGAATCTTTACAAATATATATATGTGTGTATGTATGTTTGTATGTGTCTATGCCAAAAAAAAAACCTGAGTTGAGTTTACACGGTGTAGCTCTGATTAATGGTGTCAATGTCGAGGCCCTTGAGCTTGACGACGGACTCAACGTGCCCCTTGAGCGTGTGCAGCTCCCTGAGCCGGGCCACCTCGGCGCGCTTGGCGGCCTGCTCGGCGAGCTCCGACAGCTCGCGGTAGCCCTGGTTGTCGCCGAAGAGGTCGGAGGTGGCGGTGGCCTGGTTGAGGCCGTGCAGCGTCCTCTGCGCCGTGGCCCACTGCGCCTCCCGCTCTCCCCTGCCGTAGTCGGTGCGGTTGGTGAAGGCCGTTTTGTTGTTGATGTTGCTCCAGGCCTTGCCGGAGAGCGCGTAGCGGATGGCGAACTTGAGCACGTCCAGCGGGACGTAGGTGACGATGCTGAACACCCAGATGGCGCCGCCCCAGCCCCAGCCGACGCCCTGCATCTTGCAGAACTCCCAGTTGGCGTACACTGCGATGCACGTCGCCACCAGCTGCGCCGCCAGGAAGGCGATCACCAGCAGCGCGCCGGGCCGCTCCACGAAGGACCAGCTCCGGGACCGTGTCACGAAGATGAGCGCCTGGCTGATGATGCTCACTTGCAGGTACAGCGCCGCCATCAGCTCCTTGTCGTTCTCCTTGATGGACCGCACGCCGAAGGTCTTGGTGAAGAAGTCGGTGTCGTGCGCGAGGTAGAAGAAGAGCGCCGTGGCGAGCGCCATGTAGGTGCCGAGCACGATTCCCGTGGCGAAGATCTCCTTGAGCTTCCACGAGTCGGGCGTCGGCGACGGCTTCACGCGGTCCTTGGAGATGGTCATGATGGTGCCGTCGTTGAGGATGGCGATGATGAGCACCATGAATGGCGCGAAGTCGAACTTCCAGACGAGCGCGACCGAGCAGGAAGCCCAGCACGATGCGGATGGTGATGGACACGGCGTAGATGGTGTAGTTCTTCATGCGCTGGAAGATGGCGCGGCTGGTGAGCACGGCGCTCACGATCACGCTCAGCCCGGGCTCCGTCAGCACGATGTCCGACGCGCTCCGGGCCGCGTCCGTCGCGTCGTCCACCGCGATGCCGATGTCCGCCTTCTTCAGCGCCGGCGCGTCGTTCACGCCATCGCCGGTCATGCCGCAGATGTGCTTCCGGTCCTGCAGCCGCTTGACGATCTCGTACTTGTGCTCGGGGAACACCCCCGCGAACCCGTCCGCCTTCTCGATCAGCTCGTCGATGTTCAGACCGCCCATCTCGCCGGTCTTGTTGTCGCCCAGCAGGGTGGTGGACGGGTACATGTTGCTGCCCATGCCAAGGCGCCGCGCCGTCTCCTTGCCGATGGCCAGCTGGTCGCCGGTGATCATCTTCACGTTCACGCCCAGGTGGAGCGCGCGGCGGATGGTCTCCGCGCTGTCGTGCCGCGGCGGGTCGAACAGCGGCAGGAGGCCGATGAACTGCCACGGCTCGCCGGCGCTCTCCTTGCTCTTCTCGGGGACCTGCTGGTACGACACGCCCAGGGAGCGGAGGCCGCGGTCGGCGTAGCCGTCGATGAGGGCGTGGATCTTCTTCTCAGCGTCCTTGCTCATCCGGCACAGCTCGATGATCTGCTCGGGGGCGCCTTTGCTGACCCTGTGCCAGTCGCCGTTGACGTCGACGTAGGTGATGGCCGTGCGCTTCTCCACGGGGTTGAAGGGGAGGAAATGGACCTCCTTGATGCCGGCGCGGGCCTCCTTGGGGTCGGCAAGCATGCCGACGATGCAGGTGTCGATGGCGTCCTGGTTCTCGACGCGGGAGGCCCTGGCGGCGTAGAGGAGCACCATGTCCTTGTCGACGCCCTTGCCGCACACCTCGATGAGGGTCTTGTCGACGGTGAGCTTGTTGAGGGTGAGTGTGCCGGTCTTGTCGCTGCACAGCACGTCCATTCCAGCCATCTCCTCGATGGCGGTCATGCGCTTGGTGATGGCGCCCTGCTGGGACAGGCGGTGGGAACCGATGGCCATGGTGACCGACAGCACGGTAGGCATGGCTATGGGTATGCCGCCGATGAGCAGGACGAGGAGGTTGTCGATGCCGTCGCGGTACGCGCGGTGCTGGATCGGGTACATGACGATGATCTCGATGACCATCCCGACGGCGATGGAGATGATGCAGAAGTTGCCGATGGCCGTGAGCACGAGCTGGAAGTGGCCCACGTTGTTGGTGCTGTCCACCAGGTGCGCCGCCTTGCCGAAGAAGGTGTGCACGCCGGTGGCGATGACGACGGCCTCGATCTCGCCCTGCTTCACCGTGGAGCCCGAGAAGACACCCTGCCCCGGGTGCTTGTTGACCGGCAACGATTCGCCCGTGAGCGCCGCCTGGTCGACCTTGAGCGGGTCGCCCTCCAGCAGCCTGGCATCGGCGGGGATGATGTCACCGAGCTTGATGCTGATGATGTCCCCGGGCACGAGGATGGACGCGTCCTCCTCCTTCCACTTGCCGTCCCTGAGCACCTTGGTCTTGGGCGCGAGGCCCGCCATGAGCGCGGCCGCCGCGTTGCCGGCGTTGTTCTCCTCGATGAAGCTGATGGTGGAGTTGATGAAGAGGAGGACGACGATGCCGACGAAGTCCTGCCAGTCCGGCGGCTTCCCGCCGCCGTTAGCGAGCACGATGGCCATGATGGCGGCGGCCTCCATGACCCAGGAGAGCGGGTTCCACATGAAGCCCAGGAACTTGAGGAGCTTGTTCTCCGTCTTCTCCTCCAGCTTGTTGGGCCCGAAGATCTTGAGCCTGTTCTCGCCCTCCGCGCTGGAGAGCCCCTGCTTGCTGCATTTCAGGTGCTGGAACACCTCCTGCACCGGGACGGTCTCCTGCATGCGTGGCGTCGGTGCCGACGTCGGCGGTGGCAGCAGCAGTCAGAGAAAAACATATATATATATATATATATATATATATATATATATATATATATATATATATATATATATATATATATATATATATATATATATATACAGCAAATTAAAGGAAGGGAAAATTAAAAGAGCTGCCACGAAGGTAATCCATGGCGACAAAGTGGTGTGGAGGAGGAAGCGGGTGGGCGTACGAGGTCGACGGTCTCGTTGCGGACGTCCTCGAGGGAGATGGACGCCATGGTTGTTTATTAGTCGATGTTGTTGTTGTTGCTGCTGCTAGCTAGCTAATGGGTGGAGCGGCGTCGGCGTCGTGCGGTGGTGGTGGCGGTCGGCGCGCGGCGGACCCGAGGGAGGGAGGCGGCAGCTAGCGCTGGCTTCGCTCCCGGTTGGCCGCTCGCGCTCACTCGCGCCCTACTAAAGCCTGCCCGCGCGGGTTAGGCCTTCATGGAACGGGACGGAGCCGGGCCTGCCCTTCGCCTCGGTCCGTGCGCTGCTTGAAGACGAGATGGCCATGCCCCGCCGGTGCGCGTCTTATACTTCTTGGAGGCGGGGTGCCACGCGACGCGAGGCGTGCGGCGGGACGCTGCCTCCCGCCCGCCTCTGGCTGCCATGCCGTGCCACTCGGCTCTCGCTGCGCCATCCGTACCCAACGGCTCTCCTCTGCCTATCCGCAAGATTTACGGCCTGTTTGGATTCTCAGCTCTAACTTTAGCCACTGAACTTTAGAGGTGGGATCAAACAGGGCCTTAGAAACCGGCAATGCGGCAAAGGAGAGCCGTTGGGTGCGCCGCCAGCCATCCTCCGTTGTACGGAACATGATCTTGGGTGTACCAGCAAGCCACCTCGGCTCACTATGGCTCGTCATTTCGTCAACCTCAGCTCGGATTGGCTCCCTGCTCGTTAAAAAGACAAACTAGAACTATAACTCAGCTCAGCTCGTTCAGATCATGAGCCGGCTCGACTATTACTCTGTTAAAAAAAATAAAGCGACTACAATAAGAATCATATATTGGTTAAACACTAAGCATAAATAAAGTTATCTATGTGTGTGTGGAAAATACTCGTCACGTGTAGGCCACGAGGAGAGTAATTGCTTCTAGAAAGCAGTGGTCTAGTGGAACCTATAATTAGGAGGAGGGGGAGGGAATTATCATTAGGTCCTTGATCGACTAAAATAATGAGAGATAGGATTAGAAAATTCATCACACGACTTGCATATTATGTAATTATGCAGTATCAAATACCAGTCTTCTGTTTTCTACTAAGCATCTTCATGAGTACTCAGTAGTTCTTTCTCCTTGAGTCCTGCAGTCCTGTCGCAGATGACTACTAGATGAGGTCCAGACAAACCTGTGGTACCCGTTGGTTCTTCCGTCCTGGTCTTGTGCAGCCTTGTAGGGGCAGAGGTGCGAGTGGCGGAGGCAGAAATATTTTGTAGGTTTGGCAAATTTATAGGCCATGTTCGGCTTACCTCATATTCGGTTTGTTGGACTTGTTTTTTCAGCCGGAACACTGTTATTCTCTCACAATAATTCAGTCAGAACAGTGTTTTTCAGCCAGTTTCAGTCAAGATTCAGCAAGCCGAACGGGGCCATAAAGGTCAAATATGTATAATGCAACTATCAACTATGCAAGGACATTATCTAAATATGTATATTACTTTGTGATAAGCAAATATAGCAGAAACCTAAAAGTAAAGAATTGTCACTTAAAATACATACACATAATAAAACTTTATTTGTGTACACTGTATAGACCTTGGCAATGGCATTCTTCTATTTTTCTTTTGGAATTCTTTCTTAATTTCAGCATGATCCAAAAAATAATTAATAATTGATTATTGAATTGTCCCTCTATGTATAGCCTCATTATGTATTTTCTCTTTTTTGGTGGTGCCATTTTTTTATGTTGATTCCTTCAGATGTCAGATTCGTAGCCGGCAGCCGTCCGCCGTCGTCGATCGCCGCCTGACCGCCTCGCCGATCGCCGCCTCTACACTTGACGCGCCGCCGTTTTTAGATTTGCGATCGGTTTTGGTCTTTAGGAAATGCGAACCGTCGGGCGTCGGCGACTGGAGCAGCCGATCAGCGAGTAGGACTATTGGCTTCCTTCCGTGCACCGTGGGCTCTTGAGGTTGGCCCATGACCATGGCTGCATCAGGCCGACTAGCCACTAGACATGAGATACTAGCCCAGCCACAAAAGCCATCCGGTCATTAACCATACCATATATACTATTTTATATGTATATACACATAATATACTAGGGTTTTTTATATAAATTTTAGGTATGGCGGACGCCAAGCCTCGCCGTACAGCTGCCTCCGCCCCTGAGAGGTGCCATAGGTTGACATTCTTGAAGAGTTGCAGTCCCTATTAAAATTCAGTCGGGTAGGGGGAACCTAGTTTCATCTCCACTCGGCTCCGCCCCTGCTAGAAAGTTGCCCCACATGTCATGGGTGTAACGTAGAAAAATGGACAAACTTGTGTGTTCATCTACCATTTGTTTTTTTTGGCTTCCAAGAGAATGGATGAGAAGTATCTGGACACTAGTATAGCAGTCACAACTACTTCAGTTTGCCTCATCTGAAGATCAGAGAGCGAGATAGAGAGAGGATAGTCGCTCCTGGTGTGCGAGTAAAGACTAGCCCATATGCTTCTTGCGCGTTAGAGATGGGAAGAAAACCAGAGAAGAAGAGGAGAATGAGATTAGAGAGGAGATTTGTTCTCAAGGCTGTCAAGTTTCAGATCCATATCCTTGGTGCCTCTAATATGAGTTTTACTACCATTTGGTGAGGCCTTTCCACTCTTAAATAGCAGCCCGAAATCTTATTGTTGCTATACAAGATCTATAAATCTTGATGTATGGTTTGCCTCTAGTGCTATCTATGAATTTATTGTAATCTCACAGGCATATAGTGGAAGAAGATTTGGTTGGCTTAGCCTCATGGTTTTTACCCCGATTTGGAGGGTCTTCCACGTTAAATCTGGTATCTCTTGTTGATGCGTGGATCGATTGAAATTTGCTGCTACCACTGCCATTTCCTCCATTTATATATGATGCATATGTTTCCTCTTGTGAATAGGTTGAGACCTCGGGACTGTTTGGTTCACGACCACAACGTGCCATGCCATAGTTTTGTTTGGCAGTTGCCGCACTTTGTTAGCACCCTGCCCCACACACCGTAGACTCATTTTTTTTTGCCAAACTTTACTACAAATGTGGCTTCAATTTTGCTCGCCAAACTTTCTGTGGTAGCCACAATTTATCGAAGGTTTGGCGTGGCAAACTCTGGCACCAACCAAATAGGCCCATATTGTGCTGAAATTAAACGCTTTTACTGTCACTAGCAAGTGTGTTAGTGTAGTTATCCGAACAATGTGTTTAGAGTTTATAGGCTGTACTTGGCGCTTTTGGCCCCCTGTATCTTGCTAGCTAGCTCATTATATTAACAAGTAAAAATGATGCTAAGTTGGCTTGTTATAACAAGGAAATAAACAATCATTCTCACACTCTGTGCTGAAAGACATACCCCTTTGATGACTATATTATTTACTAGGACGGGAGGCGCGCTTGGCCGCGCCCGTAGGACTGCAGTTGTGATCACAATATATTTGGACTGAACTGAAAGTATTGAACTTAGGTCGGGCAGTATTGTGTATAGCAATTGATCATAGGAAAGAAAATACAGCGTGTGCTCATGTATGTATTTTTTTCAAAAACAAAGATGTCTGATAGATACATAAAAAAAATAGAAACCATATTCTACTTCTACTTTAGAGTATGCAACTATGCTTTGGAGTCCATGTGCATGCCGACCACCTCCATGCACCCTGCAAACACCATAGGAGCAACGATTATTTTTTCCTACACAGATGAAAAGACGATTCAAATTAGCAAGAGTAGTATGAATGAAAGATTCATATCACAAAAATTGTTTAGCGCAAAGGATGAATGATTGCCGCCATGGTAACAAAACATTTTGTTCTGATCTGAAGCATGCACCACATGTAGACTTCAAACTTTAGGAAATGATATCAAACTACATTTGAGTATAAACAAAAGGAATTCATGAGACTAAGCAAGGACTCAGGTGGATTCTAGAGTTTTGTGACTATCTCATTGAAGGTCTTCGGCCATGGAAGGAAAAAATGTAATTCAGAACAGGAAAATGAGTCAACCAAGAGGAAAGCAAAAACAAACATGGCATCAACACAGGCCGACCAACAATTATCAAAGCAGTATAAGATCTATGAGAAAACCAATCAATAAAGGTACATACATAAAATAGGAACTACAAATATGCCAGTATGTACCATAGAAGGCAAAATGGTACCAATTAACATGACAAAGATATGAACACTATAATAAGAAAATAATAGCCAATAGATATTGGAATGGTTCCATTGCTCGATCTCAAAAAAAAAAAATAACATACCTAACCATAGTTGATGAACCCATGTCCCTCGTGGTCCCAGCTGATAGGTATCAGGGAGTATCTGTGCAAAGGTATCTCTGAACTGGTGTTGTAGACTCCTAGTCACCAGAGTAGCTTTAGAGGCATCCATAGTTTATCCCAAAGTATGACTCTAGCTTGCCGAGACCAGATTGCAGCACAAAGCTTATACTTTGTTATGTGAATCAATCATTAACACGTTTGTTTTTAACACCACACATTTCACTGCTGTCAAGGGATAGGCTGCTGGTGGGGAGTTCTTTGAGAAAATACGCGCTGCACAGCAGCTCAGTGAAGATGAGGATTGTTTGGACCCTAGCCATTGTCCTAGTGTCAGGTTATTTGGTTGCCCAAAGGCCTAAAGCATGTCTGACTAATAATATGAACATATTTTTTATGTCGTAAATGGCAGTAGTCTAGGTACTTCTTTAAGCAGCTGATATCAAGGTTCGGCTACTGCCAATCGATAGTATGCTTTTGCTTGAAAAAAGTATAGGCTGAACCTATAATAATCATATACCATCGAATGGTAGAATTTAGATACTGCCATATAAAGTGCTAGCATGTTAGCCAAAAACACAATCAAAAGAAACAGTATCTAAATAGTATGTAAACCCCATATCTTATAATCAAGATGATGCAGCATTATATTTTGAAAGAACTTGTTGCAGATACCAATGGAGACAAAGCAGTTTCAGTCTCAACCTAGTAAGCTAGCTCAACTGACATACACGAAGCATCTATGTTGGTAGATGGTAGTGTGATAGAAGATCGATTTGTGCTATCAAGTAATAGGCGTTTAGTAAACATATGCAATTGACCTCTGAGATGCCAATAGATCAATAGAATAGATGTGAAGTATTAAGATTATAGGTTCAAGGATGATTGGTGCAGCTGCAGGCTAAACATGACCATCTCCTGTGTGTTGTGTTGAAAATCTCCTTGTTTAGCTATAGGCGTTTAGTAAATATATGCAATTGACCTCTGAGATGCCAATAGATCAATAGAATAGATGTGAAGTATTAACATTACAGGTTTAAGGATGATTGGTGCAGCTGCAGGCTAAACATGACCATCTCCTGTGTGTTGCGTTGAAGATCTCCTTGTTCAGCTATCAGTAAAGGTGGATGTTGTATCTGGCGGGCTGGGCTGGTAAACATAAAATTACATAAGCAATATCCGTGGGGCTAGGCAGGTAGGAATAAAACTACATATGTAACAACAGGCACAATAATTTTGATATGTAGCAAAAGATGATTAATCTTGTTTAGCAGATTCATGGGACAACTGCAGTGTAGCAGATTTATGGGACAACTGCAGTACCTTCGACATGATGTGTAATGTGGACCCTTTCCGATGATCCAGAGAGCACCATCGACACAGATGAGAGTTTGACTGGAGCAGGTAAATTTCTCTTCCTTTTAGACCAAAGAGAGCCAGTTTGACAACTTGAGGCTCCACTGGCAGTGTTGGCATCAGATTAGCGGCAAGAACAAAGTTTGATACTTGCAGATTGTATTGGTGTAATTAGAAAAAAAGCACAGCCCTGCTGTTGTGCTCCAGGGCCTTGTTTAGATGCCATCCAAATTCCAAGTTTTTTCACTCTCTCTCCATCACATCAATTTTTAGCCGCTTGCATGGAGTATTAAATGTAGGTAAAAAAAATAACTAATTACACAGTTTAGTTGGAAATCACGAGATGAATCTTTTGAGCCTAGTTGGTCCATGATTGGACAATATTTGCCAAATAAGACAAAAGTGGTACTATTCATCGGGTTCAAAAAATTTGCAAAGTGAACCAGGCCCAGGTTCTATTACTAATGTCACTAGCTGATGTATCTGTTTTGGCTAAATAAAACAATAAAGAACGTGCTTGAATCTTTTTTTTTCTTAATTTTGGCAATGAATGTATATGTAGCTGCATCAGTTTTGCCTATCATCAGTTGTAATTGAGGTATGGAAGAATATTGCGAAAATTGCCAATCATAAGGACTACCATACCATGGGATTTTAATAGCCAATGTGGCATATCCAGGAAGAACAGTTGTTGCCATCCTAATTTGTGCTGAAACAAAGAAAAAGAAACATCACTCCAGCCTTGGACCATACCAGATGGAAAGCACTAAGAAGCTAATTAATTTTAGGGGGAAAAAAGAAAGAATGGAAGGAGAGCACATGGCATCGTTGAAGCACTACACAACTACCATGAAATTGGAACTCCCTTCTGTGGAGCAGCAACAGGTACGATGAATCAAATATTGCCATGTGTTTGGAAGTTTTGGTGAATATAAAAAGCATGTAAGAAACTGAATGAAAAAACCAATCACGAAATAAATTAGGAGGGGATGGATGAGCCTGAGAGAGAGGTCAAGAGGATTATCTTACCAAGTCTGATGCAGCCTTGGCCACGCTCTACGATTCAAATAGTCCCTGGAGGAGAGGGAGGAAGGGAACGATGCATTACTGCGAGGTGGGCAAGCAGGCACCAAGTCCATCTGTATGGAGAGGCTAGGATCGACGGAGCCACCGAGGAAAAAGGAGGGCAGCGAGCTCGCCGCTAACTCCATCGACTCTGTCGGAGGAGTAAGGCAAAGAGTTAGGGAGGGATACCGTGGGCTGAACTGGAGGAGGCGAGGGTACCTTAATCGCATCTACTTTTTGTGCGCCGCCGTGACCGCATCTCGCGCCGCTGGTGCCACATCTCGCGCGGCCATCGGCACCACTGTCCTTGTCTTGCTGGCAGTGACGACTGATTGGAAGGAGGAGGCACCGTGCGCGTCGCCGCTGGGCGAGAGGAAGATGCGACGAAGCGGCCCGCCCGCGTAGCTGCCGCGCGCTTGCTGGCACCAGGGGATAGGAAGAGGATGAAGTCATTGCGACCGCGGCGAGGCGGCCAGGCGCCGCATCCACGCGCGCCGCGACTGCAGAGGAGGACGAAGAGGAGGCGGAGGCAGCGAGGCTCCTAGGCATTTTTTTCTGGGGCATCGATGTGTAGCGGCCGGGCGCGGCATCCGCGAGCGCTGCGGCCGGGGTGAGAGGGAGAGGAGGTGGAGACGAAGCGGTGGCGGCGGGTGGCAGGCGGCATCAGCGCGCGCGGCGGACGGGAGCCGGCATCCGGGCTCGCGGCGACCGGAGGAGACGAAGAAGGTGGAATGGGAGCTAGGCGGAGGCGGCGAGGCGTTGTGTTTTTTTTTCTTGAGATTCATAGACGCAGGCTGGGACACGGACGAACCACGGGGCGGCGCCTCGAACCACGCCACGTGAGAACAGTATGTAAACAGTAACCGAAGCGTTCTCAGCGCGCGGAACCCAGGCTGGGACACGGACGGCGCGCGGAACCCAGGCTGGGACACGGACGAACCACGGGGCGGCGCCTCGAACCGTAGCTGAATGAAGACACGCACTACGACACGTGGATGTATAGGATTCAGGACACGGACGAACCACGGGGCGGCGCCTCGAACCGTAGCTGAATGAAGACACGCACTACGACACGTGGATGTATAGGATTCAGGACACGGACGAACCACGGGGCGGCGCCTCGAACCATAGCTGAATGAAGACACGCACTACGACACGTGGATATATATGATTCGTGAACAGTATGCAAACAGTACCCGGAGCGTTCTCAGCGCGCGGAACCTAGGCGCTTTATGGAGTTTCAAACAAACAAAGATGGCCAACTCCTCGAGCAGGGCCACCATCCACGTCGCCCAAAATAACCTCGGCCGTCCGATCAGCTACAAACGGCGGGGGGCTCCCGGATGGCCAGATGGGCCACGTCGCCCGAAAACCATTTGCTTTCCTGATTGGTCCACCTTGGCATCTCCCTTCTCAGCAAAAAAAAAAAAGCATCCGCTCGTCTCTCCTCCCCACCCCGTCGCTCCTCCCGGCACCCGACGCGGCGGTACCTGCGGCGGCGGCGCCGCCCACGGCCGGCCTTCCCCTCTCTCCTTCCCTCTCCTCCAGCGTTGCGGCGTGCTGGACGGGTCAGACTTCGGCCTCGTCATCGCGCGGTGGCTGCGGCGTCGGCGCCCTCCACGCGAAACCCTAGGTGCCTCTTCCCGGCCGCTGCCGGCTGCGGCGTACCTCCTCTTCCTCTCTTCCTCTCCCTCTCCCTCTCTCTCCTGGGGTGCCAGCGCTACAGCAGGCCCCGACCGCGCCAGCTTCCCTGCGTCGCGCGCGTCCATGGGCCCTAGCGGCGGGCGAGGCGAGACCGGCCGGCCATGGCGTCACGCCCCTACCCATGCCGGCGTCGAGCCTCCTCAGCTTCGTTGCGGCCGTCGGCCGGGCCTCGCTGCTGGGAGCAGCCGGTGCGCTCTCCTTTGCGCACCCTCTCGCTTCTCCCGATGCGGCTTCCTATGGTGGGCGCCCCAGGAGCTGGTCGGCCTTGGCGGTGCCGCGGTTAGCACGCAGCACTCTCAGGTGTTCCCGTTTCCTCTTATTCTCTAATTTTGCTTTTGTCTCCATGATTTCTCACCATATTGCCATGAATACATTCTCTAGGGTTTGGCCTATGCCTACTGCTGTGATGTTTGCCTGCTTACAGTGTATCAAACCTGCTATCTGTCCTTGGAATTTGTTTCCACTTATATATACATCTATTTTTACCCTGATGCTCGGTGCACGTGATGGAAATATTTTTTTTTGCTGTATGGCCTGTGATGAAAATGAACTCTTATTTAACCTTACAAATGCGAAGCCCTCCCTGGGATTTGAGATCTTTTGTTTCGTTTATGTCGAAGCTACTGTTTTCAGCCTGCTGCTCCATGCACGTGATGGAAATATTTTTTCCCCGTATGGCCTGTGATGAAAATGAACTCGACGGCCAGCCCATCCACGTCTCCTAGAATTCTTTCATTGGACCGCTTCAGCGACATGTCACCACCTGCTTTCCTGATTGGTACACCTTGGCCATCAAGATCCTGTGAGAGACTTGGCATTTTCCATTTACTTTGGTGCCTTCATACTCCAGGATCATGGTTAAATGATGATTCATAGATTTTTGAGGCCGCTACAATTTGTCAAGGTTTCCTTCATCATATTATCTGCGGCCTTTGCCTTGCACCCTGTTTTTTCGCCTTTGTGGTTGTGCCTGTGCCCATGATCATGGTTAAATGATGATTCATATATTTCTGAGGCCTCTAAAATTTGTAAAGGTTTCCTTCATGATATTATTTGGGCCCATTGCCTTGCACCCTGTTTTTTCGCCTTTATGGTTGTGCCTGTGCTTTATGTGCCTCCTCCAGTTCCTCCTTCATTCCATCTTCTCCTTTGTGCAGGTGAATGAGCAAGAGATGCTTCAGGCCCGTGGTGCACTAACCCTAGCTATATATTGTCCAATTGCAGGTTCGGCCTCCTGAGGTCCTGAAGAAAGAGGAGGGGTTCGGCTAATTTTTGAGATATCATTTTGGTCAGCTCTTGTGACTCCTCTGCTTGTGAAGTGTTTGCACATTCTGTCCACTGCAATCAGATTAGAAACCAGCTCAATGGATTCTTATGTAAATTCTCCTATCTCCTGATTTGCAGAATGAATCATATTGTTTCAGAATTTTGCTTTATTTGTTGCAGCCCGGTGTATAAACACTAATGTTGCCATGTTTCGTACGGTCCCCTACTCCATAGAAGGTATGATGCTACCTCCGAATAATGGTGCTCTATTTTTATAGTTCAATTATTTTATATGCAATGATGTCAAAACTTGATTCCTTTATAAAGCAATGGTCTCAGATCTTAAATGCGTTTAGTTGTTGAGATAGAATAGAACGGATCAATGAAATTTAGTGATTTGACTATGTCCATGGCCAGTTGGTGCTTGGTAAAATCCATTACAAATTCCTCAGTTATTTCTATGTGGTTTTGTTAGAAATTAAATTCACTTAATTACTTCTACCTATTTTTTAGCCTTTTTTGTTCAGTTAGATTTCCTGCTTATCCAGTTCATTGCTGAGCCAACAAACATGATGTCAGATCTTTATCAGATTCGAAATGTAGAGTTTTCTTAATGACTGATACTGTAACGGTTACAAACCATAATTCGATTTTTTTTAGTTCAGCAACAGCAAGGATTCAATGCATGATTTAGGTTGCTCACAATTAACTTAATTTTTCGTCATGGCCAAAGTTGGATGCGTTTTCATTATTTTCCTTTCTTTTCTAGATAAGGCCTTCAGCTTACACTTATATATGGTAACAAACATGTCCTATGTGTTTTCATTAAATACTATCTGGCTTGCCTACTCGCTAGGGATACGAGGTAGACATGCTTCTTCATGTCAATTTACTTTCAATAGTGAATCTCGGTCTTCGACAGTTTGAGCTAACTTTGTTTCTTTTGTTGTCCTTTTGATTTAGAGTTCTTGGTTAGCCTTCAAGAAATATGGAGCAGTGTTTTTGCTGCCTGCTTCGGAATAGGAACCACGCAGAAGTTCTGGCATCAGGGCTGCCTCTTCAACAACAATGTGAAGTTTTGTATGCCTTGATATAGACCTACACCAATGAAAGTAGACCAACTCAACTAAGCTTATGGATTTCTCTCTCGTATGTGTCAGCACTCTTACGACCATGATATTTTATTTAGTTGCACATGATATATCATATTGATCCCTAATTCCATTAGTCTTTCTATCCGTAATTTTACCTAGCCTAATAGTTCCTTTTGTTTTTTATGGCCAACAAATGCGACTGGGAAAAGTATAATTGGAGTGCTTCAGTTCACATTTACCAAACAAGGTAACCTCCAATTCATATTACTCCTCTATTTCATGTAGTATCTCAGTTGAGTTGTTTGGGTATTAAAAAATAGAAACTCAAAAAATATTTTCCCTTATAAATTTCCTGTCATTTTACCATGTCTAAACTTTGACGCTCATGTTTCTCACATCCCTCAAACAAGGCAGCAAATTGGCGAGGGGAACTACAGCTATGATTCAAGCAGTCCCATGAATGCAACCCTTCTGAATCCAGGTCTCTGTCTGATGCCCCCTAGCTACTTTCCTCTCCATCTCCCTTTCCTGTGTTTCTGAGAA
The DNA here is from genome assembly GCF_019320115.1 of Miscanthus floridulus. Lineage (NCBI taxonomy): Eukaryota > Viridiplantae > Streptophyta > Magnoliopsida > Poales > Poaceae > Miscanthus > Miscanthus floridulus. Next base: position 222,235,954 of record NC_089587.1, on the reverse strand, counting down.
GATTACATTTTAAGTTTACATAAGCTAGCCTTGTATCTTGCTTCCAGTAATTTGTTAACATGGTGGTACACTCTATTTTTTCAGAGAAACAAGAGGCAGTGAGGAAGCTGATGGAGACCTCAGGTATCTATGAATCTTTTTTCTAGATCTCTGAATGTCTTCCCTCCTAATGCTACAGCTGTCATATCCTCCATTGATTATTATATGCCTTTAATACGTTGGGGCTAAAGCGAATTCAGGGTGTAGATTTTTTAGAGCAAGGTGGTGCTGGAGGTTTTGTCGGTATCAAATTGAAAAATCCTGAAATGAAACGTGTGTGTGCTTCTATGGAATAGTTGCATTATGGTTCTACCTCTGCTTTCTATTAGATAACTAAAGGTACCTGTACAGATAAAAAGTGGTATGCATTTCCATCAATTTTGTACCATTAAATGGTGCATTAGCAGCTGTGTTCCCTGGACTAAATATAGTGGCCTGATCCTATTCATGGCTGCTGATATGCAGGTTCTTTCCCTTATCAGGATCTCGGGTTGATGATATTTGTAGCTCATTCTAAGGTATCCTGTTTCTTTGATGTTAGGTTCTCATAGTACATGCTCATTTCTTTTTATTAATCTTACATATAGTGCCATGATCCTTTTCGTGGACAAGTGCTCTGCCAATTTGAGTTTTTCAATGGTTCTTCCACAAACATACCATGTCACAATTTTTTGAGTGCCTCGTCCAGTAAGAGATTGAGAAACGTATCATGATCCGTGTTAGGATTCGATTCCTATATTTTTTGAGATTCAACGCTTTTCCTTGTGTTCTATTTTTTAGATTTGAGAGGAATATATATCAACTGAGTTTAGGATAATAGGTACATTTAACTCTGACCAGCTTTACCCACTGTTAACATGATTTCAACATGATATGATATTTCATTACAATCTAGGTTTACCGTGCACACATTATTCTTCAATTTAGTTTGCAAACAAATAATAGTACCCAGTCCTATTTTTTGCATTTCACTATTGGCATCCATTCATCAATAATTTAACGTACCCGCTGATCACAGCTTGCTAAGAGAACTTCCTATTTGCTTTCCTATAGGTCCAGGAGGGAGGACACGAGTGTCTCCTCCACCATGGAAGCCAAGGAGAGGCAGGCCACAGCCAGCAGCTGCATTGCCCAAACATTCTGCTGCGTGTACTCATGGGAAAACACACAAAAAAACAGCACAATAGATATTCTGTACGAACGATCCACGAAACCAGGGACAGATCATACATGTTCGATATTCTTGCATTGCAAGTACCGTACGCCTAAGCCCTAATTGTGTCATATCCAGGCCATTGCACCACCATCTATGGTTAGTTAAAAGACGTAAACTTACTTGCTTCCTTTCCAGCCTATTGAATGTATCACGATGAGCATTCTTAAGGTACAACGATGTGGCTGCGGACTAAACTTATGTGGCTATCTATTTCAATACTTAGAATAATACTTATCTACTATCGTAATGCTACCACACCCAGATTAAAGTCTTTGCTGTCGCGCCTCAGTTTTCTCAGAATTTTGACCTGCACGGGCGCGCAAAAGTGCGCGCCCCACCACTAGTTTCATATAAGAGTGCCTTGTCTCGAAAGAACATAAACAATCATTCTCACATTCCGTGCCGAAAGGCATACACCTTTGATGACTATATTATTTATCTAAAATAATTGTTAATGCCTATTTTAATCTTGTCGAGATCACTCCTAGAATCATTCTCTCTCGGTGCCAAAGGACTTGCTCCTTTGATGAACATGTTATATGTCTTAGACAATTGTTAATGTCTACTTTAATCTTTATGAGATCACTCCAAGAGGTGTACTATCTACAGAAAGAGACATATGTGACAACTGTTAATGTCAACTTTAATCTTGATGAGATCACTCCTTCCGTCCTTGCAACTGAAATTGCATCGTGCAAGTTACTGTAGGGGTTTTGGACGACCAATCACGCTGCTTGGCAAGTTTATACGCACGCACAGATACAGCAGTGCAGACCCAGCGGAAGCAGCCACCAAAACACGCCCGGAATCTTTGGGGACATCGGCACTCCAAAAAATTTTCACCCTAAACTATCGTATCGAATCTTACGGTACATGTATGGAGTATTAAATATAGACGAAAAAAACTAATTGCACAGTTTAGTTAGAAATCACGAGACGAATGTTTTAAGACTAATTAGTCCATGATTAGCCACAAGTGCTACAGTACTAGCATGCGCTAATGATGGATTAATTAGGCTTAATAAATTCGTCTCGCAGTTTCCAGGCGAGCTATGTAATTAGTTTTTTTATTAGTATCCGAAAATCCCTTCCGACATCCTAAAACATCCGATGTGACGTCCAAAAATTTTCATTTCGAGAACTAAACATAGCCTCATTGTCCTTGAGTGTTTGGTTCCGAGTCAATGAGATGGGATGGTCCTAACCCTGTTTCTAGGACCGGCCCAGTATTTGATTGCAAGGGTTAGGATCGTCCCTATTTTGTGTTTTGTTTCAGAACATCTAATATGGAATGAGTCATCTGAGACGTAGGTCCATACGTCATTCTCTATCCCTTCCTTCTTCCTTGGCCATTCTCAACGTCATCTGCGCACTCCACCAGCCAGAAGCAGATTCGTACAGGTAATCACGCAAGATCGGAGTCGCCACATCGTTTATACAGGCAATCACGCAAGATCGGAGTCTGCCACATCGTAAGATTCAGCCAAAAAAAAAAACTAAATTAGCTTTGCAACGTTGACGCACAAAAAAGAAAAGACAAGCAATACGTGACAAGCAATACGAGAGATTACACTGGGATTTTCAACAAAATAGCGCCAACCACACCAGTCACCAGACCAACACACCACGAGAACTGCGCACAACAATTTAAAAAGCAACTTCGTTTGCTATAGGCATCAGAATGCAAATCCTGACAATATAATCCTCACAGTATCCTCGATAAGGTATCGGCGGCATATCGGAGTATCGGATACGTATCGCGATACCAGTATGGCACTTCGGTGAAGTATAGGGTTATCCTAGCTCAAAAGTCAAAAGAAATGTTCATTTGCACAAGCACAACCGCGCATCGTGCTAAAGATTTCTCATTTGATTGCCGCTTTGCTGATCATAAAGAATTCCACCCATGAACATGGGATCATTGCTTGATAATTCAACGGGGAGGTCATCTCCCCGGGTGCATATATATGGCCCATGGAGACTGGTGAACATGCGATCATTGCTTTGCCGGCCATAAAAAATCTTTGATAGAGGGAGAAGGAGAGGGAGAGTAAACAAGGAAGGAGACATGGAGGAGGAAGCCCATGGCATCATCATTGTCGGCGGCGGCATCGTCGGCCTTGCCACTGCTCTTGCTCTTCACCGGTGCGTGCACTTGCTCCATATCACGGTTTTTCCTTCAAACCTTCCCCTGCAGCGTCGCACAGATAGTTGTATATTCCATTTTCTATGCCCTGCTGCTGCGCGCCGCCTCCCCTCCAAGCTTCTGTATTAGGGCCGGTTGTTTTGTGTTGTGAGGACTAGATAATACCTCGCGCGTTGTATGAAAGGAGGATTCGTAGAGTGAGAAATAGTAAAACCCAAAAGAAAATATGAACATTTATTTGAAAGTTTGATAGATATAAAATTATTGAGAGAGGAATCAAATAGAAACAATGCCATAGGAAAGTGCTACGGATTACAGGAGAGGAATTAGAAGAGGAGCAGCACCATAAAAGAGAAGGGCTATTGAATACGAGAGAGGAATCGTAAGAGGAGTAGAACCATCATAAATAAAGAGCTACGTAACACGGGATGAATTCTTCTTTCGTTGCTGATAGTGTGGTAACCTTAGAACGATAGGGAATAAATCAAGGAGACATAATTAACCATCATGAATGACACGACAACTAATGGTAAGACGAAGTTTGCTCCTGAGAGGAGCATAGATGTTTGAATCATTCATACAAATTGTACAACACATTTTCTTTTCTTTGAGTACACAAATCTTGTAGAGTTTCCGACATCACAAATCTCTTATTTTGATGGGCCGCATATAGACAATTTTGAGCATGCGATAGTCCATATAGACCTCCATACTTTTTACATTCAGGTATACTTTTCTGAAATAAAAAAAAAATCCTCGAATACGCAAAAGCTTTGCGTATCATTGGATTAAGTAGAAGAGTTTAGACAAACATACAACGCGCTTGTATCGAGCGCCGAAGGAGGTCAATCTAACACAGCCATAGCTGGATCATCCTAGCAAAAAGACCTCTATATTCGATATTACATTAAAGGAAACAACCAATACCGATACAACGGTGAGACCTAGGAGGTGGACTTGTGTCCTCGCGGCTGCCTGGACCGAACAGCCGGGAAGAGCTCGTCCAGCGCTTCGGCTTCGGACGCAGTCAGGTCACCCTTGGTGAAGCTCATACGCTGCATGATCAGCTCCTCATCTCGCTTAGAAGCAGGTACTCGAGAGAGGGGCTGAGCCGCCAACTGCCTGCTCCGCCACGGCATCACTGGCAGGAGGCTGCTTTGGAGGCTCACGAATTAGTGGAGAGTCCCTCTTACGTGTCACTTCGTTGATGAAGCTACCGAGGCGGCGTTTGGCGAAGTCATCGATGTCCTCAGTCGGGTGGGTATCCACCGGCGGTGAACTGGGAGAGCCAGCGTCCACCGTGAGGTTCAGTGAGTCCACGACCCAGTGAATGGGGCGCGGAGGTGATGTCCGCAACGCACAGGAGCCCACAGCCGCTGGGTCCTCATCCTCCAGCTGGGGGGGGGGGGCATCACTGTCGGGGCCTCATCTTGTAGTTGGGGGGGCCACTGGAGGTGACAACTGGCGCTCAAGAGAAGGTCACGCGATGATCCGACTACTGGCGAGCGAGGCTGCGAATTCCTCCAGCATCGGTCCTCCGTGATGTCGCGACCATGCGTGGCGTCCAGGTACAGCATCAGCGTCAGCGGGTTAGGCTGGACACTGCCCATCTCGCTGGACAGCTCCACGTGCCTAGGCTGAGCTTCAGCAGCAACCGAGGTGAAGGGCGGAGATGTCTGTGCAGCCCTTGTCGACCACCCATGACGCCTCCGCCTTCGGCGCCGGCGACCACCGGTGGCAGGAACGGCGTTGGCCAACTTGACCCTACCTGAGTCTTGCGAGCCACCATGGTCCGCCGGCCCAACGGAGAAGGCGGGGTGCTACGGCTGGCGACCCATGGCTCTTGCGTCGCCCGAGCTCCGAGAGCCCAAGTGCCTTGGCTGCTTGCAATCGCGCGCAATGTGTTGAAATCCCCTGCACCGCAAACATCGTTGGGAAAGCTTGCAGGTTGCCACCCGATACGCGGAGGAGAGGCAATTGAGGCATTTGCCGAGAAGATCTGTCGGGATGCGCCTCGGTGGTCGACGACTTGCCGGCTGGCCTCTGCTTGCTGGCCCTCATGGCTCAGCCGAGGCGGCCGCTGGTCGCATCTCCTACCGATGATCTCCCGCCACCCATCGACGTTGGGGGCGAAGACCCGTCCACAGCGCCCGAGGCGCTGCATGCCGGAATGCGGCCCTCCACTGGCCGAGCCGACATGCTGTACAATAGTTGTGGGCGCGGCCGACTGCGTTTCTCCCTTCTTCACCCAGCAACCTGGCGACCCGCCGCCGCACCGCCACGGCCCAACGTTAGAGGTTGAGTGCGCGACAGGGACATCACAGGCAGCGTCGATGTCCTCGGCGGCTGCGGCTCCTGACGAACCGCGTCCAGGTTGGGGTCATGGAGGTGGTCTGCACCTCTTCCGCATCGGAGTCGTCGAGGAGGTCATTGTCCGCCCAACGACAGGCCTTGGAGCGTCCCGCCGCGCTACTCCCAGGATGGAAGGGGGTAGCTTGGGGGGATAGGGTGGACGATGGGCTCAAGGCGGGGGCGGACGGGTGAAAGAGGAAGGCGTCGAGGTCGGAGACAGCGGAGGACGATGACGCTACCGCGGAGCCACGCCCAGAGGCCGCCTCCATGCAGAGCGCCGCTGCCCCAGCCCCCGTGGCATGGGCCCCTACGCCCACCGGCTGGGCGAGTGCAGCAGCAGGCCCGGTCGCCGCCTGGCTGTGCGGGGCTACCTCTGCCACAGCCTGGCCGTGAGCTGGTGACTTGGGTGGCGGTGGCTGCGCATCTGGCGCGCCAACGCCGGCGACCGCGGTGCCCGGCTCAAGCGACGGCGGCGGCGGCGAGCTCGGACCAGGGCCGCCCATGGCAGCCAGCTTCTCGGGACCTACTTCCGTCGGCACCTCCTCCGGCGACGTCATGGGTCATGGCGGCGACAGTGGCTGCTATCGCGTGGCGGCCTCTCCAATGCTGTCGGCCATGGATCTGGCCGCCCGGGCCCATCTGCACGGGGATCGGCCGCCTCCTCGGTCTGCGGCGGTGGTAGCGCCCCATCACCGGCTTTCGCGAGCTGGGAGGTCACGGCGATGCTAGGCCCCAGCTGCGGAGGAGGGGGAGCGGGTGGGGGAAGGAGGGGAGGGAGGGGTGGAGACAACCTTCATGGCCGCAGCCAGCGTGGCCGGGACGGCCCGCGCCGGTGCCGGCGCTATCGAGGATGGGGAGCATGGCCTGGAAATGGTGGCTCCCGGCGGTGGGGGAGGAGAGGGTGGGGGTGAGAGGGGGAGGGGGAGGGGGAGGCAGGCGCCAGCGGCGACGCCGGGAAGGCTGCCGGCGTCGGGTGCGGCGGTGAGGGTGGCGGCACCGCCAGCTAGGGTTGGGGTGGTCCGTCAGTGAAGACTAAATTAATGGTGATGGGGTGATGTCAACGGTTTATGCGGCATCCAGGTGGTGGCGGGTCATTTCATTAGTGAGATATTCATCAAGCAAATAGCGTTCATATAAATAAATTACTACTTATCTATGAATTAGTATATACCTAGAAATCAACGATCCGTGTATAAATATAAAAACTATAAGGAGGACTGGAGGAGGAAGAGAATTCAAGTTAACACGCACCGCTGTCTTGACATGGACCGTGGTGGTAGTTAGGGGCTGTTTGGATCACTGAACTAAAGTTTAGTCCGTAATTGAATTACAGGCTAAACATGGACTAATTAAAAAAATTCTAATGTGTTCTACTCATCAATTAGCCTTTATTAGTTTTTGTTAGACAATGATTAGTTCATATTCAAGTCTTCTATTTGACATCCAAAATATGGACTAACAGCAGTCTTTATTCATGGCTATTGTGGTTGTGGCCGATCGATCTCGACATTAAGGTGGGCCCTGTGCTCAGTAAATATGGAACCTGCTATGTCGAATAGTTAAAGGCTGCTACCAGTCATTACTGGACTCCATTTATTTAGAAATAAAAAAAAATTGCACTTACATGCAGAAGAGTAACGGGCGAAGTCAATCTCCTATGTCTCTCGTACTCTCGTTGCTGAATGCTGACCTCTCCGACGCCGTGGATACATGATCCCGAAGCGGCGTCGCCTGATCTGTCCCCTCTGCCAGGACCCAGGAGCGGGGAGGAACTCAAGCGGCTCTATCTCCCATGTCGTTGACGACCTCTCCAACGCCACCGTGCATGTGCATCTCGTCGATTTGTACGACCCCAGAGCGGCACCTCCTGATCCATCGCATCTGCCACGAGCGGAGAGGAACTCAAACCGGCGTTCCGGCCATCCCTCTCCACCCGGCACGACCCCAGTTCGAGTTCGCCGCCTGGCGTTTGGCGCGCAGCGGTTCGCGTCCTCTGCAATGTGAATGTTGCGGAGCGCCGGAGCTCGGCACCAATCCTGTATATGCCCCTTCGCTGCTTTGAGCCTCAAAGCTGAAACATGCCTGTGGGTTGGCAGGCTGGCAGCAGCACCCTGTTCGCCCGATCTATTAGCTATGCTTATCAGTCATGATACAATATTTTTTTCTCATACGATCAAGCGAACAAGAATGGCCGGCAGGCTCACGGAGTTGGCTGCGCCTCCTCTGTTTCGTTTGGCCACGCTAGTTACATCGGATATTTGACACTAATTAGGAGTATAAGACATAGACTAATTATAAAACTAATTGAGAGGCTAATTTTCGAGACGAATCTATTAAGCCTAATTCGTCCATGATTTGACAATATGGTGCTACAATAAACATGTGTTAATCATAGATTAATTAGACTTAATAGTTTCGTCTCATTAATTAGTCCACTCATGTGCAATTAGTTTTATAATTAACTCATATTTAATCCTCCTAGTTAGCATCAAACGTTTGATGTGACATGGGAGTCCCTGATCCAAAATACCCACCTCTCAGCTACCATGATAGTTCGCAGTTGCAGGTGAGGAGGATTCATCTTATAGGGGAAGACTAGACTGGGCGTGTGTGTGATGGTCAGTGGGGGAGCGTAGGAGGCAGTATCGTTGGAGAAGTGCAAGAGACGCGCACTGCGGTAGTGGTAACCGGTGAGTGCAGGATGGATGAAAGGTGATGACGCCGTGAAGCTAGGAAAGTCATCTAGCGAGGATTTCCTATTTAGTTATGGAAGATACCATGTGGAATTGTGAGTCAAATTCTAAGATCCAATTCTAAAAGATCCAAACGTGTGGTATTAAAGATATATACACAATTCCAATTCTCTAATTCCAAGCTAAATACCAACATCCGAACGGGGTGTTAATGGATCCACGTAAACAAACTATCATATATTGTTTATTGTGTGGTTGAGATTCTAGGGGTATCTGTTTTGCCGATAACCCTTACATCACCTCTTTACCTTCATTAAAATAGTACAAGTTTCAAGTTTGAAGGACAAATCTTGGGCACATAAAAGGGAAAATGTGTATGAATGTCTAATTTCTACGTCGAACCTTCACCTTTGCCGAAGTTTTCATTTCTTGAGTAGCTCTGAACAACAAAACAATTTGCTTACTGACTTGCATATATGAAAGGGATTGCTAGTCTGGTGCTGGAGAAGTCTGAGACCTTACGAGCAGATGGAGTTGCAATTGGTGTCCACGCCAACGGATGGAGAGTTCTGGAGCAACTTGGAGTGGCTGCAGAGCTCAGGGAAACTGCCAATCTCATCACCGCGTAAGCTTGTTGATCCTAATAACTTCTCCTAAAATTACATTTTGATTGCTTCGGATGGCATGAAAATTGAAAAGCGACAATTCAGTATCAAAATGATCCTTATGGAGAACAATCTGCAGATAAGAAGTCCCAACTTTGCATCAGACAGAGGGAATAAGTAGTAGAATCAGTATGTTTGCCTTTTTTTTAGGACTCAATAATGCTTGCTTTAACACACTGACATTTCAGGTATCATGACGTCTGGCAGCAAAGGAACAACAAGACTAGCCAGTTACCAATCAGGTTAGTACAACAGGTGTGGCAGCGAAGGAACAAGACTAGCCAGTTACCAATCAGGTTAGTACAACATTTACGACATAAAATGATCACATTATGAAAATATATTCTATGGTATATCCAATAATACTAATTTAATGTCATAAATGTTGACGGTTTTTTTTCTAGAAATTCAGTCAAAATTTAAAAAGTTTGACTGAAGACAACTCTAGAAATCTATTTATTCAGAGAGTAATATATGTTTTTTTTTATTTTTTAATACATTTTCATAAGGAAATGACAAAAAGTACCACGGATCTGTTAAATCTAAAAAATAATACCATGTCGTCTTCCCGTGGGACGATTTTAAGGAATCATTCACCGGTGGAACGACTTTTCTAAAAAATCATCCACAAGAAAATGTTTTCTTTTCAAAAAAATATATTTTTTAGTAGAAATCGTTTGACGGGAAAACGGAAAGGCAAAAGTCGTTCATTTCGGAAACGACTTGCACCTATCATTCTATTGAAGAACGATATGTCGCCCCATTTGAATTTTTTTTTTCTTTTTACTTTTTTTGCCGATATGAGACGAAGAACCTAGAGACCTCCAAACATCTTGTAACTTTTAAAATAGATGCTCAAAATCAAGATACATCCATTTGGCTTATATCTCAAATAATATGTTTTGAAGTTTTTTAATTAAAATTCTTCATGGAATGCCATATTTGAGTTTACGTTTAACTAAGCTACTTTGCCCTAAAATGATTTCTAAAAATCATAAAAAAGTCATATAAACTCATGGTTTTTAATATAATACTTTCATATAATTTCTAAGCAAACCTGCACAAGTGAAATCTAGAGTCGTTCCTTAGCAAAGCGCGTGCTCAAAGTTATAATTGCACATATTTTATGTGTAATCATAACTTTGAGCGCATGTTTGCTAAGAAACTAGATTTTTTAGACCAAGAAAATTAATAGCATAATTAGCAAAGGAACTCAATATAATTATAAAGTTGCACCACATGCAATGGCGCAATTAGAGGCACCACACTAGCAGTGATCGAGCACCCTGGTCACGCTCGAATTTTTAACAGTAGCGGTGATCGAGCACCTGGGTCGCGCTCGAATTTTTAATTGCACGTATTTGTTTTCAAAAATAAGAAAAAGAATCATCCAGATTCATGGTTTCCAATAAAGTAGTATTTGTTATGATTTTATAGGCATACGTGCTTAATTTTTTAGCCCAAACAACTAATATTTTAATAATAGTACGTCTGAAGCGTCTTCCACTCGTGGGGACTTAGAATTACGGAAGAAACCGGACAGATTGACACGTGTTACACCCGGGCGGCCGTCATTGCTTTTGTGTTTCTGAGCTAGGAGAAGAGGGAAAGGGAGAGGAGGAGGGCTAAACGGCGTCGCGGCCCCTATATACAACTCAGTCTTGCCAAAGGAACCTGGTGCGATTCAGTCACGCTTGCTGAGGATCTCGCGACTCAATGGGCTAAAAAAATCTAGAGTTCCTTTGCTAATTATGCACTCAAAGTTATAATTATACGTAAAATACATAATTTTGAGTGTATGCTTTGCTAAGGAACTCTAGATTACACTTGTACACGTATGGTTAGAAATTAGATGACAAAGTACTGCATTAAAAAACCTGAATTTATATCTTTTTATGATTTTTAGAAACATTTTAGAGCTAAATAGCTTAACCTTAAACTTAAATATGGCATTATGTGAAGTTTTAATTTGAAAACTTCAAAACATATGATTCTAGATATAAGCTAAATGGGTTGTACTTGATCTTGGGAATCTATTCAAATGTTACAAGATTTCTAGAGACCTCTAGGTACTTCATCTTGTATCAACAAAAAAAATAAAAAAAAATCAAATGGACTATATATCGTTTCTTCCATAGAACGATGTTTTCCCAAGAAATGATTTCTACCTTTTCGTTCTCCCGTCGAAAGACTTCGATAAATTTTTTTTGAAACATCATTTTCCCAGTAGACGGCTTTTAGAGAAGTCATTCTACCGGTGGACGATTTCCCATGCGTAGACGACATGGTATTATTTTTTAGATTTAGCAGATCTATGGTATATTTTTGTAATTTCCATATAAAAATGTACGTATTAACAATACAAAAAACTCGTAACTATATAGCCAGAGTTCTCGTAGTTGTCTTCCTAGGACACACAAAGGCACTAATTAAGTTGGCCAATCTTGATTTGGCTAGGAAGGAACTCCGAAACTTGAAAAGGAAGGATCTCATCGAGACAATGGCCAAGAATTTACCTTCAGGAGCAATCCGCTTCGGCTGCCACGTGGTTGCGATCCACCAAGATCATGGTACCCATGGAGCCATTCTTACTACAGTCGATGGTTGCACTATCAAGGCCAAGGTGTATCTCCACGTCCATGCATCTGATCGAATTCAAGAGCGCAATGGACACAAATTCCTCTCTTTTTGCTTATTTCTCTGCATGAAACTTTTTATTGATCTCGATGCGCAGGTCCTGATTGGATGTGATGGTGCAAATTCGGTGGTAGCCAAGTACCTAGGACTGTATGCGCCCAAAACAATCCATCGCACGGTTTTTCGTGGTTTCACTAGATATCCGCATGGACATCCATTTAGTACTGAGTTTCTGCGATTAAAAGGAGAGGAGTTCTTTGTCGGCAGAATTCCAATAACCCACAATCTAGTTCAATTCTTGGTAATCACGCCTATTCCTCCAACAGGTATATACACACACACACAAATATAAATGTTTACTATTTATGGAACTAGTACTACCTCTGTCCCTACATTTATGACTCCAAATCAATTTATTATGAAAATACATTTTGTAATTAATCTAATGATATTTATTTGATATTATAAATGTTTATATTTTGGGGCTCTTGCGTTTGTACCCTTGTTTTGTATTGAAATTGTGATTTTGCCCCTATTTTTTTGACTTTGTGAATTTACCCCTACTGTGCCATTCACGAAGCACCGGTTTACCCCTGCTCCGTCATCCACCCCTAACGGTGTTAAACTTTATACAAAAGACATGAATGCCCATGCGATTTTGCCCCTTGTTTTTATGACTAATTGTGATTTTGCCCCTGTCTGGCGAATGAAGCGAGGCCGGAGGACGGGCGGGGCAGCACAGCTAGCCGACCGGCCGACCGAGCCCACGGGGCGGTGAGCTCATCGGGCGCAGCGCAGCAGAGCTAGGCACAGTAGCCGGTAGGCGGCACCACGGCGTGGGGCGCGTCGGATCAGATCAATCAGCGAGCGCTAGCGTCGCCCAGCAGCCAGCGTTCCAGCAGAGCGGGAGCCTGCACCAGCCGTCCAGCCCACAGCGCGACAGGGCGGGGTGGGCGTGGCGGCGTGGCGACGCGCGACACGCGGCCCCTGGCTTTTGGCCGGTTCCGGGGCAAGATGGGCAGGCGCGGCCAGGCCGGCCGGCCGGCCGGCAGCGCGTCCGTCCGTCCGTCCACCGGTTGTCGTCGTCGTACGCGCCGCGCCGCGCCGCACTGCCGCTGCAGAAACTCGCTCGGGGGCCCCCCGGCCCGCGCGCGCCCGGCCGCGCGTCTCTATCACTGGCTCGCCGCACGTCGCGGAGCCGGGCGGGTGGGCATGAGTCACGACGGGCACGGGCAGGCGCAGGCCTATGGATGGATGATTAACGGCGGGGACCTCCTGAACCGCAGCGACGACGTGCTGCTGCCATTGCGATAATAATGCGGCAAGCCTGGGCCAGCCCCGTCGCCATGCGTGCATGGTCCAGGAAGCCTACCTCTCGCGGTCGGTCGATCCGTCACCTCGGAGGAGGCCCCCCCTCTCTCGCTCGCTGTCGCGCGCTCGGGATCTCGCGACGGCGCGCTAGCTGGTCGAGGCCGGGCTTTGTCGTTGCCTGCCGGTGCCGACTGCCGCCGCTGCGCTGCGCTGGTGGCCTGGCCGGCATGTGCAGGTCCGTACGGGGGGAACGCGGCCGGCCGTGGCCCACTCTAGCTCTGTCGTTCTGCGTCGCGCCTGGCCGGCGCCTCGGTAGCTACTAGGAGTACTACTACCGGCCGGCGCTACTGTTGTCAAGTGCACCACGTACGTACTGCGTGCTGCTGGCAATGGCGTTCGTGTGTCATACATACCGGTAAGGAATCGATCTGCCTTCAACGGTTCTCCGGCTCTCCGGCCACAGGTACGCGTGCCGTGCCCCGGCTTGGCGGCCCCCCTCGCGCTGCTGCCTGCTTGCTCGCTGCCCGTTGCTGACAGCGTGCTCATGCATGACCTCATCGGCGCCGTACACCAACCCCACAAGTCCTGGTGCCACTGCCCACTGGAGGTAAAAACAGCGTCGCAGTCACTGCGCAGCCACTTGCCATACTACTGACGGCCGGCCCCCCTTTTTGGATTTTCCAACACTGGAATATCTACAGGAAATGAAGATAAGATGAGGGGCAACATGGTCTTTTTGCCTATGTTTGCAGGGATTTTGATTTCTTTTAATTCATTTATTCCATGTTCATCTAACAGACATCCAAACCAGGGGCAAACGGAGGGTTCGTTTTAAAATAACAGGGGCAAAATCACAAAGTTGAAAAAACAAGGGCAAAATCACAATTGGACTGCTGGACAGGGGCAAGAACACCATTTTCCCTTATATTTTTTATCTATATAATTGATCAAACTTGGTATACTAAAATATGATTCGATTCTAGAATTGCATTCTTTTGGAGACGGAGAGAGTACAAGACAAACTGCTAGCTGAATGACATTAAAAAAAACTGATAGCTGAATAGAGTAATTAACTAGTGCTTATAATGATGTCATCCAGGAAGGATCACTAAAGATGTGATCGCCACGAAGGATTCCGTGGTAGAGAAGCTACGAGCTGAAGATTGCCCTTCTGATGTCATCGAGATGCTGCGGAACTCTGATCCGGAGACCCTGAACGTCGTGAACAACATCTGGTACCGGCCTCCATGGCAGGTCGCGTTCGGCACCTTCCACAAGGGCGTCGTGACGGTCGCAGGCGATGCGATGCACGTCATGGGCCCGTTCATCGGCCAGGGCGGCTCATCGGGGCTCGAGGACGCCGTCGTGCTCGCCCGGTCGCTGTCACGAGCCGCCGCCGGCGACTACAGTGTCGCGATTGAGGAGTATGTCCGAGAGAGGAGGCCAAGGGTGGCATTAGTGTCTCTGGAGTCCTTTGTCTTTGGGATGCTGGGGAGTGCCAAATCGCTGGTGACAAAGCTTGCCTGCATCGTTTTCTTGGCACTCCTAGGCAATCGGTCGTTTAGGCATGCCAACTATGATTGCGGTCGCCTCTAGCACTCCAGAATGCATTTCCTACTACAGCATGGCATTCATGAGTTGCCATGTGGATATTTGAATAATTTATGTGTCAAACAAGAAATTATGCCACAATAAGCTTCATCCAGATGAGATGAAACAATGCATGTATTTTTTTTTCTTTTCCCTTTTATTTTACTTTGCATTTTCACCACTACACTGAAAGCAAATGATCAAGTCGGTCAGTTTGTTTCTGAAATGAAGCAGTTGCTCATTACACTCAGAGAGAGAGAGAGAGAGAGAGAGAGAGAGAGAGAGAGAGAGAGAGAGAGAACGGTTTGTATTTATGTTGTGCGAAATCAAAATTTATACTAAGAGCCACGAAAAGCATCTTGGAATTACATTACAAGAAAATTAATGAACATAAGTTGGAGCACACGATAGCCCTAATGGGAACAAAGGATTCTAAAATAGAGAAACGGGAGAAAACGCAGGAATGAGAGGAAGCAAAAAGTGAAAAACCATGGTATCCCAAAACATAGGAATGGAAATTTTGGGTTGTTTGGATTGCATGAAACATTTAAATCTTCACATATTTTTCATGGACAAAGTAGTCGTTGCTTACTTGCCTCTTTTCTAGCCGTTGCTTGATTGATTGCAAGGTCAACTTGTACACTCTACTAGCCATCGGGGCTGAACATACAAGTGCATCTGCAATGCGGTATGCATGACGTAGTGGCTGATGTTGATGTCAGTGATGACATTGAGGCCCCGGTGCTCGATGGCGTCGGTATCATACGTCACCGCTAGGGCCGTCTCAACAATTTCTAGGGCCATTGGGCAAACAAGACACTGAGGGCCTGGCAATCTAATGTTTTAATATGACAATTGAAATATATCGTACTATTAATAAGAGATAACTTACAGCACATATTTAGTTCATAAAAAAAATGAGAGTGTACATCGAAGAAGTTAAAAAACGGTAAAATAACTATTATGGTTACCTCAAATAGAACTATAGTGCTTCAGTGCTTTTTAAAAAAACCGCCTTCGAGCATTTCTTGATGCAAAATCTTCGAGAACAATATCGAGATCAATTTTATCCAAAATATCCTTCTCAATGCTGCACAAAGCCAAGCCATTCAATCTTTCCTGTAGCATAGTTGACCTCAAACCATTTTTCAATAGCTTCAATTTGGAAAAGCTTCTTTCGGCTGATGCTACTATCACAGGAATAGTTAAGAGAATCTGATATGCAACAGACACATTCGGATAGCAATCTGCAGCTTTAACAAAGTGAAGAATCTCAGATGCTGACATCAAATTATCTAGCAAAGTTACTTGCAACACTTTCAATTCAGAGAACAAATCATCTAACTCAACATAAGACTTGTTGTCATGAGATTTTTTTTACAAAAGTAGTGCAACACTTTCTTAGATCACTGTCATCCAAGGACTTTAGATTTTCTGAGTTGAATAAGAAACCAAATATTTCTTCAAATTCCTTTAGCTAATCAAATCAACTAGTCAATGAAGCAATTGCAGCATCAACAATTACTATGAAGTACTCATATTTGAAGGATTCTATACTGTAAGTTGTAATTCTTCAGTTTCATCATTTTGTTCATCAAAATGCTTCTTTCTCAAGTGCAGTTATCAATGATAGAGCATCACTCACTGCTTTTGGGTCATCGGAAGTTCTTTCCACCTCCTACAAAGCTGATCTTATTTGAGGGGCTTGATACCTGATAGGTTGCACACTCTTTATTCGACTCTCCCAACGAGTATCTGACTAGAGTTTGATAGTAAACCTCTCAACATTATCAGTCAAAATTTTCCACCTTTTAGTAGAACGTGAAAACAATGCATATATCTGTTGTATGACATCAAAATTGAAATAGGTTTTCTGCAAGATTTTACCATATCACAAAGAGTAAGGTTCAGACTATGACATGCACATGGCATATATAATGCTCTTGGATTAATTTCAAGCACACGGGTCTGCACACCTTGATGTTTTCCCTTCATATTGGAACCATTGTCATACCCTTGACCTCTCACATCATCAATGTTCAAATCAAGAGATTGCAATGCGTCCAACAATACATTAAAAAGCCCTAATCCTGATGTGTCATCAACCTTTAAGAACTCCAGGAAAAATTCCTCTACTCTTGGAATGGCACTTGACATATTAACACAACGCACAATTAGTGACATTTGTTCTTCATGGCTCACATCTGGAGTATAATCCAAGATAACAGAGAAGTACTTGTCATCTTTTATGATCTTTAAGATATGTTTTTTCACAGCATCAGCAAGAATACCAATTAACTAATTCTGAATAGTGGGGCCAAGATAATGATGATAGATTTCATTATTATGAATGCACCTGATATGTTCTTGCATCACAGGATCAAATTCAGCAATCATTTCTACTGTGGCTAGAAAATTACCATTATTTGATTGATAAAGTTTTGCATTTGATCCTCGAAAGGCTAGATTTTGTTTAGCAAGAAACTTCACAGCAGAAACTATTCTTACCAGAACTTGTCTCCAACGCTCCTTCTCTTTTGCAATTTCCCACTGCATTTTATCACCAATTGTTTGATTTTTGCTTAATCAAATCCGAAGATCATTCCATGTATTCATGTTTGTCAAATGTTCCACACTGTTCTCATGTTGTTTGAGTTTCTTACTCATTTGCTTCCAATCCCTCACTCCTTCAAATGCTAACAAAGACTTGTTCTGATTTGATTTGAACAAATTGCAGCAAAAACAATAGACCTTGTCAACATGTTTAGAGTAAACCAGCCACTTCCTGTCAACAGCCTCACCATTAGTTAACTTTCTGGAGTAATAAGCATATGAAAACGCCTATTGCTTGGATCACTAGGAAATTATAAATCCATCTCTCGTAGGCCCTTTCTCAATTAAGATATCTGTCGGTGTTTCGGATCGGCCGGCCCTCAACCAACTAGTAAATTTGTACTACGTGTTCCCAGTCCCGGATGGTGATGCAAAGAGACATAAGGTTTATATTGGTTTGGGTAATGAACACCCTACGTCCAGTTTGGGAGGTCGATCTTGTATTCCTTGCACCGAAGTGCTTGTAGTAGGGGGTTACAAGCAGGGCGAGAGAGGTTACTAGTCCCAGGTCTCTACGTAGAGTGGCATGGATTGCTTGAGATGTTGATCTCAGACAGCAGGGAAGCTCGAGCGTTCGTCTGTGTGTTCATGCGTGAGTTCGTTGCGTGGGCATAGGCCTAATCGTTCGTGTCCTCTTTTTTTCCATCCTAGAAACGGCCCTGGTCCCTTCCTTTTATAGTTGAAGGGGAGACAAGGGTGATACATGCGCTAGCTACACGGCGTCGTGCGGACGAAGGCGGCATGTCTGAGCCCTGTAGCCAGTTACTGTGGCGGCGTGGGCGACGGAGTGGTCTCGTCCTTGAAGTACTGGGGCGACGCACCGGTCACATCCGATCCTGTGCGTCGTGGGAGCTCCAGTGTTATCTTGAAGCGGGCGTGGCGGTCGGCGTGCTGGTCACTGTGCATTGACTGCGCGAGAAGCCGAGGCTCAGTCGGTGCCGAGGCCGAACCATCGTGGGGGTCTCGGCAGACGTGAATCCCGAGATTGCCGAGACCCTAATGTAGATTGCCGAGGCTTGGAGGGAACAGTTGATCTCGTACGCTGATTCCGAGGCTATGGTGACCCGGACTAGACTCCCCATGCCGCGTTGTCTCCGGGGCGGGGGTTACGTGGCACAGTGTAGTGCAGGCGCTGATCGTGGCACAGCACCGGAACACAGTGGCCGATAACCCTAGCCGCGTCCGGTCCTGGTCAGTATGGCGTTGATGTGACTTCCCGTCCCGTCGGCCATTCTGCAGTGTCGAGCCGTCGTCCGGCTGAGATTGCAGGAGTGGTTGACGCATTAATGGGACGCGACGCGCTGTCGGAGAGACTGGTCGAGGCGGAAGCGACGGGTTGTTGCCGAGCCGGCTTCGAGCGAGACGGAGAACCGTCATCTCGTCCGAGGCTTTACGCGCGGAGCCTCGGGCGGGATGGAGAATCGGTTCCTCGTCGAGGCCCTCTGTGCGAGGCCTCGCGCGAGGCGGAGGTTTGGCAGGCCGTCGAGACCTCCCGTGCAAGGCCAGGAGCGAGGCGGAGAGCTGGCGGGCTCAGACGAGGCCGGGGTTTACCAAATGGCTTACCCTTTGGCTCTGTTATTGATGGGGTTTAAGTGATTCTTTTAGTATACGCTCGGGGTACCCCGTTTTATGGTACCCGACAATATCCCTTTTGCTATTGTCAAGATTTTCCCATGTTTTGTTCATCAATATTTACATTTTCTGTATCATCTGAAGGCTGCAAATTTTCACCTCCCAAAATGTCCTCATTAGCATCAGCTTGCGCATCTAAATTTTTCTCCCCTGTAGCACCTTCATTGGCATAAACTTGTGCATCTAAATTTTGCTCCTCTGTACCACCATCATTGCCATCAGCTTGTGCAATTATTGATTGATCATGTTCCTGCCCCTGATCTTAATTGACTTCGGCATTCCTTGAAGATGAAAAAAACTTATGAATAGCACCCTTTTGCGATTCTTTCAATTGATCTTCTAGTTTTATTTTTCTCCTTTTCTGAGCACCAGACAAATGTTTCTTTGGCAACATCTAATATGTCCATAAAATTTATTGAATTAGAAATCAAATCCCTAAGCCCCCTAATCCCTTACTCCCTGTAACTGATAGACTGAAGTTGAACTACTCGGAAATCTGAACTGCAGTCAAATCAGAAATCACTTACCTTCGTTACTGCTGCTGCCAACGATCAGGGAAGAGGAAACGTCGACGCCGGTCGCTCGCTGGAGTGCTGGACGGCCGTAGACCCGCGGCCATGCCTTGATACCCACGCCCTAGCATGCCGTCACTACGCCGTGCGACGCAAAGGGCCTGGGAAGCGAAGTCGCGATCACGGTTCGCGAATACAAAGCGAGCGCCGACCAGTTCCCTTGTTGGCTGATGGGCTGAATCCTGAATACATCTACTATAGATAGGTATACTCATGCGCACCCCCTCATGGCCCCCCGGCGGTTGCACAGCCAGCCAACCCCCAACCCCCCATCACCGCGCTGTCTAGAGATATTTTATTAATGTTTTGGAAAATCTTGGAGGCTACCATATACTGAATCTTGCACATCTATATACTTGCAATTTTGCAAGCCCCTCTAAAAATACCGTTACTCCTCCCACGAGATATCCATAGCACAGAAATTGATATGATATTCTTGTTAGAATACAGTAAACCATGAAAACAAAGCTAAGACTGATGTCGTCTATATACTAGCACTATCTAACCATAAGTTTACTGAATATTCAGCCTGTTCGTTGGTTGGTTTCTGGGCTGATAAGGCCAGCTGATGCTGATTTGTTGTGAGAGGAAAGCACTGTTGGCTGGCTGATAAGCCCTGGTTGAAATCAACAAGCGAACAGGCTGATTGAAGTATATATGTCACAACCCTGCTCAGGGTGGGGGTCGGGCTATGGCTGCTGTTGGTGGGCACTGGCGGTGGCGGCGGAGGCTGCTGCTGGAGCGGCGGCGGCGGCTAGGGCAGAGCGAGCGCGGGTGTGGAGAGGGAGGAAGAGGCGCAAGAAAGGACAGAGGAATAGGACAGAGTGATGGCTCTATTTTTGCTTAAAATGGAAAAGGTTACATTATCCTTTATATTTATAGTCCCTAGAGGACTTGGATCCCAAGCAAATTAGAGAAGTCCTTATAGATTTGGACTATCCTTTCCGATCTCATTTTTTAAACAAACTCTATTTCTATTTATTCTAATCTTATCCAAAACTCCCTCTAGTCTTATCAAAACTCCCTCTAGTCCCCTTCTATTTTGGACTCTTCTGGGTGGGCGGGGATCGTCGGCGCGGTGGGTGCTGCCTCACCCTGGTCACGCGCGTTGCATCCCTGGCGGTGTGGTAGGCTAGGGTGCAGGTAGCCTGGGCCCCCTCCGGTCTCGCTTGGCCCAGTTGGGCGGCCCAAATTTAGGCGGGTGACAAGGAGCTGGAGTACCCCTGATCGGTGCCCAATTGAGCAGTTACAATTGTTGATTTCTCAACTTCTTTTTTTCATCCCTGTAACTTAGCTGTACTGTTCGATTGCTTTCTATTAAATGAAAAGGCAGAGCACCTGCCCATTATGCAAAAAAATCTTTGAAAAGTTCAATAAATTTAAAGAACATCTATATGCTTACAAAAGGCACACTGCAAAAAAAAAAGAGGAATATAAGAATTTGGAACAAAGAACAAGGACCTAGAGGCTTTCAATTTTGTGAAGGATTTGTCGGTATTTTTTGACTGTATGTTTTTAAAAGTACTCTACTCTTTTCCGAGTAGTAGCTATACATCAACAGCTTAAAAGTTTCTTCCTTGACTATGGAAATATGTTTCGGCTTTGTTCATGTATACTTGTGCAAAAGATATGCACAACTCAGTCCTATTGCCTAATATATGCAATTTACTGGTGAGTTCCTTTTATTTATGCCATTTATTCTATGTTGATGCAATGTGCATAACATTTGAAATTATAAATCCAAATAATAAAAGCCAAATTTTGCTTAGGGACACCGTTCAAAGGTGTAATATGCCGCAAGACACCACCAACTCGATAATTGTTCCAATACCATTATCAAATGCATGTTTTTGCTGTTGGACACTGCAACCAATATTTTAATCTATTCCACGACTTGGGAGAGAGAAGTTTTCCAAAATGACGCCCGAAGCCACTGAGTCAGACTGGCCCGTCGACCTGGTCGAACCCGACTCGCCTTCTTAGCTGAGCATCAGCGACACTTCCGCTCTACCGCTGTCGCCACTGCGCTCGTTCGCTCACCGATGCTAGCATGTGGGACCAGCTCATCATCCGGTACTTGGCGTGTGGATGGAGGCATGAAGATGGCATCACCAGCAAAAGTGAAGCGCTTCCACCCAAGCATAGATTCACCTTAGTAGACCGAGTCGAACTTTCCTGAGCATGAAACGGTGGCTTGAATCAAATTCGTGGGCTACAAAGCGGAAACTAATGGAATTCGCAACTCGTCTCCTCCCTAACTCATCTCGAGTCCGCCCAACATCCGCTCTGCGCTCGCCTCTCCCATGGCGATTAGGGTTTCTAACGTCGCTGCCTCCATCGCTTCCATTCTCCTCCACTTCCTATCAGATCCCCTCATGCCCTCTCGCACTCGGTTTCTCTCCCACCACCAATTGTTCAGGAGAATCGCTACTTGGCCTCGCAGTCCAGAAGGCAGCGCCATAACATACTCCACACACTGTGCAGCGTCCGGCAACACGCTCTGCTCCACTCTGATTTTTTCAAGCCCCATCTCTCTCCATAGTCTTCTTATCCATTTGCATTTGAAAAACAGGTGAGCTCCATCTTCATCAAATCTCTGGCACAGCCCACACCGTGTGTCCAACTCCATGCCCCTTCTCCTTAAGTTACATTTCAAGGCCAAAGAATTGTTTGCAAGCCGTCAGATAAAGTGTTTAAATCTACTCGGACACTGAATTTTCCAAATTTTTCCCCATAAGACACCTCTCTCAGCTGATGTACTCGAAGAAGCACCTCCCTGCACGCTCCCCCGCTCCTCTTTAGCACACTGTACCCAATATGACTTAACATAGAATAGGCCCTTCGGATCATACTGTCATGGAGCATAATCTTTGGGTGTACCAGCAACAGCAAGCCACCTCGGTTCACTATGGCTCGTTATTCCTTAACCTCGGCTTGCCTCTCTGCTTGTTAAAAAAGACAAACTAAAACTATAAACTCAGCTCAGCTCGACTCGTTTAGATCAGGAGCCGGCTCGACTATTGCTCTAGTTAAAAAAAAACTACAGTACAAATCAGTTCTAGTTCTAGACTTTAATCTCATGCATACATCATAACGCCAAGCTTAAAATTATCGAATGTATGTGTCTAGAGTTTAAGACTGATGTACTATAAAGTTTTTGGCTTTTGCCAAGTAAATTTGGTAGCTAGATCATTAGTTTAACAAGTAAAAATTATGCTAGTTCGGCTTGTTAGAACAAGGAAATAAACCAAGCCGACCTAGTCCCAAGCCGAGCGCGCTAATAGCAATGTTTTTGGTTGCTCTAATGAAATCTCCTAGACCCACGTAGTATATCCTGAAAAAAGGAAGATGAATTAACAATCATTCCCACTCACTGTGCTGAAAGACATGTCTCTTCGACGACCATATTATCTGCCAAAGACAATTGTTAAGCCTACTTTAATTTTGATGAGTTCACTCTTAGACATGTTTCTTTGACGAACATGTTACCTGTATTAGACAATCCCGTTCGCTTGTCTTAAAAATGGCTTGTTCGGCTTCTTTTTTTCAGCCGGAACAGTATTTTTCTCTCACAACAAATCAGTCGGAACAGTGTTTTCAGCCAGTTTCAGACCAGCGAACGGGGCCAATCGTTTATGGCTACTTTAATCTCGATGAGACCACCCCTAGAACTGTATCCATTGGAAGAGACATATGTTTGACAACAGCACTCTATCCTGCTTCCGTCCATGCAACTGGAATTGCATGGTGCGTGCAAGTTATTATACGCACGCACGCACAGGTGCAGCCATGCAGGCCTGGCGGAAGCAGCCAACAAAACACGCCCCAATGTTGTAAACAAAAAAAACAAAAAACAAACACGCCCCAAACCTTTCGGGACATCGGCAGGCTCATTGTTTTTGAACAGACCCCGGATGAAATGGCAGCTGATCCAGGCGTCACTGAAGCAGCCGCACAGTTACAGATAAAAAAAAAGGCATTCGGCAAAAAAGCTAAATTACCTTTGCAACGTTGACACAACATCCTTCAATTTCCAACAGCAAACCCCTCCAAAAAATGACAAGCAATACTTGGATTTTGAACAAAATAGCGCTAACCTCACCAGACCAACACGACGAGAACTGCACCCAATGATTATTCCCCCAAAGCGACTTCGTTTGGTCTAGGCACCACAATCCAAATCCTGACAGTATAATCCTCACAGTATAACATAAGGTAATGATAAAGATAATCTTCAGGAAGCTAAACACTATAACCCAGAAAAGGCCCAAGATTGAACTAACGAACATAGAGTAAAAACAAGTGCGACCAAAAAAGTCTGACATCAAAACATCATACACCAGTCTTTCAGATTACTGGAAATGATTACCTGACTACCGCAACACAACAAAGTTTCTGTAATGATATAGAAATAGCTGGATGATAATAGAAATTTCATCATCCTACATCCTGAAATGCTGTGGTCTAAGGGCAAAATGAGCTATGAGACATAACAGTTCATTGCTTATTGACAAGGATCTTCTGTCCATGTTTTCTAAAGAATTTATAATGGGACCTTGCCAACAATCACAAAAAACACAGTACTTTCTAAATGTGAGTAGCTATACGTATTACTACAGGCACCTATTTTTTTAACTTTTTTGACGCGAACATCAGCCACTGGCAACGTTCCCTAATGTTTCTTCTGCCTCCAGACTGCTGTTCATCTTCTCCCAGTTCTGCTACCTACTGCCCACCACATCAGGTTTCTCGCCACTGTCCCCCGACACGCTAATCCCATGTCTACCGTCTCGCCATCTAACCCAAACCCCCCCCCCCAACCCAACAACCGCTGGCCTGTATAGGACCCCAGTCCCATTTAAGTCCGGCAGCCATGAAACCCCTTCCTAGAAATCGATCTCCCCTAACTCCGGCCAATGATGCAAATCTCATCTGAACTATAAAAATGTGCTTCTAGATACCCGTCGGCAACCATACATAACCATTAGGTTTATTCCAAAAATCATGCAGATCTAGAACACTTAAGACACAGGAGTCAAGCAAAGAGTTCATTGCCAAACACAGCATTCACTATTAACACACAGCTCTTAATCATCTACAGCATGGTCAAATAATGTTAGAACAAACAAGGCATGCCCTCAAAACATAAGAGTCCAGACAAAAGAAAAGGAGCAAAGTCACAATGGTCGATTCCTAAAAGTTTGCTTCATAACTAAAACAAGCCCCAGAAACGGAAAAGACACCTTTGCTGACAATTTATACTATGACAAGACGTGAATGGCTCATGTATTCATTCTATCGAGAACAAACATTGTGCAATTATAATTCAGCAAGAAAGATACCACAATCCATGCATCGATTATCAAATTTGGTCCTCAGTCACTGCAACACTGCATATATAATAAGGTAACAAGGGTTCTTCCCTTAGCAAAGCAATGCAGCATGGAATCATGAGTACACCACAGTAGTACCAATTCTTTTAACATCACCAAAATCTTAATAAAAGCATCATGGCATCACTTGCTAGCTTACAGAAACACTGAAACAATGACAAAACAAAAGGAAGATAGCTCTTAGACCCTAGAGTTCCGACGCAGCAGCCGGCCCATCCCCACGCTCAGAAGCCGAGCTTGGTGCGGCGCCAGTGCCTGCGCTTGGCGTTGTACCTGAAACAGCACAGAACGCAGCAGCTGGGTCAGCAACAGCCGAATCCAGATCGGACGAGCGGGAGTTAGAGGGGTCGCGGTCGTCACCTGATGGTGTTGTCGGTGCGCATGCGGATCCAGTAGGGGATGGGGCGGTTCTGGCGCATCTTCTTCGCTAGCTTCTTCTTGATCCGGAAGGTCTTGTGCGACGGCTGCGCGAACAAAGAAGCAAACAAGCAACCACGTCAGAGAAACACCGAAATCAAGGCGGCACAGGCCATCCCCATGGGAAAAGAGGGCTAGGGCGAGGCGGTTACCATCGTTGCGGCTGAGACGAAGAAGCGGCAGCGGCGGCGGCGGCGGCGCGAAAACCCTAGGAGCGTGAAGGGACCAAGTGGCGGATGGCGGGGATTATATAGTGGAAGGAAGCGAGAGGCGCGATATTGGGGTGGGCACGTTGGGCTCATGGGCTGGACCTCTCGTCGGCCGAAGCTTGCCTGTTGCAGGGCAATGTAATGGGCTGTATATGGCATTCAGCCTGTAAAGCTTTAAACGGGCTGGATAGGACGGAGAATAGTTTGGGCCTATGCCCTGATTGAAATTGGATCAAAGTTTTCTTTTTTTTCTTTTTTTTAAAAAAAAAGGGCGGCACCCGATCATGAAGATCTATAGTTCTTTATAAATTGTAGTTCTCTCATGCTCCCTCCATCTCGAACTATTTTAAAGTATGTATTTTAAAGTTCAATTTTTGTAATTGCAGGTGAATATAGATGCTAGCTTTATGATCAATAAAGAGGTCCCAAAAACAAGATCTCACTCGATAGGGAGTAGTCACGCGGGGCATGCCCTATGTTCTGGCCGGAGCTTAATCTCCATATTAGAGGTGTGTTTGGGTGTCGGGCACTACTGGCCACGCCTAAAGTGCGGCATGGTGTGGTGCGCCGCACCCGTGGGATAGATTTATAGTGGCACGCTTCATGGTGAGGTTTTTCACTACAAGATTATGTGCCTGCCTCGACTGCGTAAGCATCCAATCATATATCTTGTGGCTCGCCACTTCTGTGGCGTGACAGTGTGTGGTTTCAATCAGATAAGTGGCAGACCGACCCAATAAATCTGGTGTGTGTTTGCTAACAGCAGGCATTCCATCACATTTAATGTCCCTGGTCTAGGCGCGGGCGTGATAGCAGCCTGTTCGCTTGGCTGGTTCGTATTGTTGCTGGTTCGTGAAGAAGTACTACTGGCTGGTTTGTGTGAGAAAAAAATACTGTTCCGGCTGAAAATTTATGATCATTTACGATAAGCCACAGTCAAACGAACAGGCTGAAGAAGTAATGCCAAAACTCCCAAGCTCCTTCTCAGGGTCCTGACCGCCAACTAGGCCCGTAATCCGATGCAGGATTGCTTGAGCGGATGCCCTGGTTGAACATGTCATATTTGGTTGGGTAGTTAGGCCTCGAGGACCAATCCATGGTTAGAGGGTGCTGAGTCATGGCCCACGGCGAGTGGGACCCTGGTCCAGAGACACCCACAATAATCTTTGACCAACAATTAATTTAGTTATATAAAAAGCTTGTGCCACAAAAGTAGTTTCGCATCGTATTTGTGTTTAAAAATACACTCCAGCAATCAAGTTTTGTTGTCACAAATAATATATTACACAAAAGCTTAGCGGCTAAAGTATGATTTTGAAGACCACACTAAGTTAAATCGCGTCGTATATTTTGGGATGGATGTCTAGTTGAATAGGCTACTTTGGAAATTATGATTCTCTTTACATTTATTCTAAGCTGAACTTCTCTAAATAAAACATGTGTTTAGAAAGTTTTACATTAATAACATCTACATTAGTATATTGAATGGAGAATTTGGTGAAACCAGTTTGATGTTATTAATGTTGATGCACTTAACAAAAAGCTATAGTGACAAATACTCGATCCGTAGCTTTGAACGGTGAGAGTACTATGTAGCCATTGTAGTTATTACTATGTAGCACTCCGTAGGAGATAGACATTCACCAGACATCCTACCATTCGACTATGAGCCCTGTTCGCTTCGCTGAAAAAAACAAACTGAAATATTGTTCCGGCTGATTTGTTGTGAAAGAAAAATACTGTTTCAGCTAAAAAAAGACGGATTATAAGAGAAACCAACGTGACCTATATAAAAGATGACGATTGTAAATATCTTTTCATGGTTGATTCCATTCCCATCGGTTTCATGGCACCAGCGCTTCTGTCAATTTGGCAGTTAAATAACAACCGTCATCGTACGTACCAGCACTAGATCCTCCGTGCTACAAACGTTCTAAGCCGCGATTCCCGGGGGCGTCCAAAGTCCAGATCTCTCGCCTGAGCTACGGGCTACGGCTACGTAATAATCAAAGCCGATCACGGCTTCTTCTTTTTTTGTAATACTAAACAACAACAACGAAACAGAAACGTCCCTCTCAAGCACAGCTCGAGACCTCCTCCTCCGATCCAATCCAACCTCCAAAGCAAGCAAAACGCGTCGTCGTGAAGACTGAAGACTGGGGATGGTACATGCATCAGGCACAGAGAAAGCAGCACCTGATGATGCAGCAGCAGGACGCCAGAATCCTACGAGACATCGTCGGCATCCTACGAATTGAACGTCGCGGTCACGGACATGGAGGTCATCCCGTGGCCACATGGGGATTCTGGACGCTGTCTCGCGCTCGCCAGTCGCCGCCGGCCGGAGCCCAGCCGTTCGATCGGAGCAGCTGGATGTCGACGACGACGACCAGGACCAGGAGCTGGAGCTCCGTCTCCGTTCATGAACCGACCGGGATTTCCTGAATACCGACAGGCGACAGTGGCGGCAGCGGCGTTTCGTCTGCTGAGCATTCCGCGTGTCCGCGAGAGAGCTCCCAATGATTGACATGATTAGCCCTGGAACAGTGCTTTGTTTTCTCGCGATGGTTGGTCATCTCATCGATAACAGGTCGCGATCACCCGATCATGGCCACATGGGCGTTTTACGTGCTGTCTGCCATGATCCATGGAGCCCGTCCGCCACCTGCCATGCTTGCTTTGCACTTTAATTTCAATTCATCAGCGATCTGTCTTTGGATAAGGCAAGGCAGGTTCATCCCGAATTTCATCAGGATCTGAATATCTGATGCACCATCAGGTGCAGCTTTCTTGGTTCGTGCTGGCTGTGCAGTCAGCTGGAAGGAACTTCAGCTAGCTCGATCAGCCGCCTGAAATACAGCGGGAAGAAAGTGCGGCACCACGACGCAAGAAAACAAAAGCAGAAATGGCGAGGGGGAATTTGACTGACATTTTCCTGAATCGATCCAGCCACGGGTTGCTGTCAATTTCAACGAGCTAATGGCATCCTAAGATCTTGTCCCAATCATTACATGTCATCCCGGGTCAAATAAGATCCCACGAAACGCGGATCGCCGGGGGGCGAGGGCTAATGACTGCGTTTGGCCGGCGCAAAAACCAATTGCCAATCATCCATATGATCAGTGTTTTTCTCACATCCTCTTGACTCCTGCAAGCTACTAGTAACTAAGTAGTACTAACAAGTACTCCCTGCTAGACAATGACGTGGAAACTACGTACAAAACTATCTTCAAATCCGCGTTAAGCTGTTTCTTTCTCATGCATGGCCATGTTTGCAAGGCCAAGAGCTTTTCCGGAAACCGGGAAATAACGTCCATCAGGCCATCAACTTGCCGATACTTTTACCGTCAGAATTCAGGAAATGTCCTTGTACCTAGCTCACGTTCGGACATGCTGGTTGGAACTCGTAGCTGACAGTAACATGTCAATGTCAGGCTCATGGTTTGGGGCCGTGGTTTCAGCCTTCAGGCTTCAGGGCTGCAGCTTGTGCGTGCAGCAGCCTTCGTTAGCGACCTGGTTGTTTCAGTTTCAGGCTCACCCAGAGATTCCATAACGGTGCAGGAAAACTCTGCAGGCTAGCTAATTGGTTGCTACAGGCATTGGAGATAAGGTTTGCAACCGGGATAGATTGACGCAACGCGAGGACCATTTAACACGTGCCTAACAGGACAAGAAGGCTATGCAAGAACGACTGACCTGGGCCTTGTTTAGATTCCAAGTTTTTTCACTCTCTCTATCACATCAAATCTTTGGACACATGCATAGAGTATTAAATATAGATTAAAAAAATAACTAATTACACAGTTTGATTGTAAATTACGAGACGAATCTTTTAAGCCTAGTTAAGTCATGATTGGACAATAATTATCAAATATAAACAAAAATGTTACAGTGTCAAATACTAATTCCTAACAGCTATGTAAACAAGGCTCTGGTCTGTCCACGTTTACAGCTACGGAGCTGGTATCTGCATCCTACCTACACAGTGGCTAGGATTTTAGCTACAAGTACCGATCGAAATCCTTTTGTGACGCAATGCAATCGTGCGTCTGTACTCTACTCCCGCTTGTAGTTTCAGCGCGCGTTTAGTTGAACCCCAAATTCTAAAAAAAAGTGCTGCAGTATTCATTACATCGAATCTTATGATACGTGCATGGAGCATTAAATGTAGACGAAAAAAACTAATTGCACAGTTTGATTGAAAATTGCGAGACGAATGTTTTGAGTCTAATTAGTCCATGATTGAACACTAATTACTAAATAAAAACAAAAGTGCTACAGTCGAAACTTCAACTGAACACGCGCTCAGAACTCACAAGCTGTCAAGAGTGTCGATCCAGACGGGACTGCAGAGCATGCTTGTTGCTGATGGCGATAGAGGAGAAAGGAAATGTACTGGTTTTTACCACTCCATTTCACTCTCCAGCAGAAATCGCTCTGAATTGAGTTTTTACCATTTCACTAGCAGCAAATGGTTTGAAGCTTTGAACAAGTCCAAACTCCAAAGCCGACACGAGTTCACGACCAGGTTTCTGCGGCTCCAGTCCTTCAGCGGAGCAGCAGGCCATCATGGCTCATTAGCCATGGCCACTGCGCCTGCGCGCGGCCATGCATGCATATGCGCTCAATTCCACGCAGCTCCAGAGACCGTTTGCGCTGCGCAGCGAGCCAGCGAGGAGCATCTACTCGTATCTATCCGTCAGTCGTAGGCTGCGCAGGTAGCTGAGCCTACTCTGCGGCACAGCACTGCGCGGGCGTAGGGACTGCGTGCGCTGACGAAGCCGATGGGCGCGCGCGTCGCATGCGCACACAGCTCGCGCGCGCGTTCCTCACTTTCATTCGCACTTGCACGCACACCAATCCAATCCCCCTGCACTGCAACCTACCACTGCAATGGTCGCGCCCTGAGCCTGAACGCCGCATGGCATGCGTTGCTCTTCTTCCCAAGGCCGCCGTGGAAGTTGGCGCTGCCTCTGGGCCGCCTGCCGGCTTGCTAGGGTCGCCACGCTCGTCGGCTCCATCGCCGCCGGCCCCGCCCCGGCCGGTGAACAAGCTGCTGCTGCTGGGCACACCAACCTGCGACACCGCGCAGCGGCAACATTAAAACACGCACAGGAACCAACACGTCCTCTTGGCCTTGAGGCCGAGCGCGTTCGGCTGGCTGGCCGGCTGGGGCTGGGCTGGCCAGCGCACTCACAGTGACACTGTTTATGCGAGTGTTTTCAGATAGAACAGTATTTTTTTTTACAACAATCCGCTAGAAACAGTATTTTAACTTATTTTTTACCGCGCACATAGACGACAGAGCACCGGCCGCCATGTGTTTCATCTGGTTCTGCTCCAGTGATTCGGGTCTCAGACAGACAAAGAGCACTCCAGTCTCGTCGACATACACGACGGGCATCCCCAAGCATGTCTCTTCGAGCGGATCAATGGGCAGGCAACATGTAGGCGTCCTAGGCGTAGGTGTGCTGTTCCAACGAACGGCAGAGGATCGTGTCTTCGTCGCCGAATTTTTTATTTTTTAGCTTTTTTATTAAAAAAATCACAAATATGTTTCTGAAGCTATGATTTCAAAATCTGGACTTTTAGCTTGGCGTCATTGTTGCTGGCGTCGAGCTTACACTTCTCGACGTCATCGTTGCTGGCGCCAAGGTCTTGAGTTCGACACAGACGTAGCGATGACTTGTCAGGCGGCTTGGCGTCGTATATCCTAACGCCGAGCTTAGCGGCAGGATCTATGACGCCGAGGTGGTGTTTTAACCTGGCCCCCAACCTTTATGCCCGAGCATTCTTCCTCTTCTTTCTCCTCCCTCTCGGATTTTTTCTCTCCCCACTTCACCCTATCTCACGAATCGGCATATTGGACCTTGAAAACTTTGATTTGATCCGTAGATCTTCGAGAGCAAGGTATCCTTTTTTCCCTCCTAGTTTTTTTCGTATCGATTCGGTATATATTAGTCGGATTTTTAATCCAAGAATCGTCATTACTTAGGGTTTCATGTCATTTTTAATATTTGTATTATACAACCGTAGGATGCCAAGGCATAAAAAAGTTAGCAAACCAAGGTAAACGCAGCGCATGTTGTTATGTTATGGATTCATTGTTGTGAATCAAATGAGAAACCCTAGGTTTAGGGTTTAATATTAATTGCTTTCGGTTCTTAGAACGAAATTAGTTGAATTGTAGTTATGGCCGAATGACCGAAAATGCCTTCGACCTATTGCCTTTGCCTAGTGGTGTTCCAGTGTCCATGCGCTTTTGCAGTGATCCTTGCAATGTAGCCAAGTCCGATGAAGAGGACACGTACAGGCAGAGGTATTTGATGTGTTATAATTTTGCGTTTGAGCCTACACTTCGCCAGCGTCGCATTAACAAGATGGTGAGGAATTGATGTTTGTGTCATATGATATCTTGCATGATTTTTTGTTTTGTAACAATTACATTTTTTGCAGACCCCTCCACCGCCCTATGATTTTGAGCAGTGGATCGACACTGAGATCAAGCCTGAAGATAATGAATGGATGCAGAAACTATTGTGGTGGGAGGCAGAGGATAAGAAGATGATGGAGAAGAGACGCGGAGAGGAGGCTGCAAAAAAGAAGCACAAGGAAGAGAAGGAAAGGAGGCGTGTTGCTGCGTACAGGGTGGAGAGGGAGAAGAAGCTTGACCGTGCACGTCGAGCAAAAAGCAGCGATGGAGGAGAATCTCGATGCCCTGAGGAAGGGAAAGTGGTCTCGTTACACTCAGTAGTCTCCATGACTTGCTAGTTCTATGGTTTATTCATGAACAATGTTGTCTACTGTCGACATGTACTTCTAGTATTATTGTGCTGTTTAATGTGACATAGTATTGGACTTTTCATTATATAGTTGTTTTTATTATTTGTGGTCATAATATTTAGTATAATACTGCGGACGTAGTGAAATGTGGTCACGTGCTGCAAACACAACCTAACGAAGTAGGACATTATATAATTCAACACACAAAACACATGAAACGACATGTGAGAACATTTACCGAACTAGGGTACAGAGTTCGTTCGACTAAACCTAACATGCCTTAGGTAATTAAACCAAACAACAAACACATGGATGTGTCATGTGAATAAGATAGGATCATCCTAGTAGTGTGGTCATATAGTAAATTATGTTGCACCTTCTCCACGGTGACCTCCTATTGTTGTTGGTGGTGGTGGCTGGGGTGACGGTGAAGGCCCCTTGTTTTTATGATTAGGGCAGGTGCAATATGGATCATTGCAGAGTGCCTCCTGTGAATCGACACCATTGTTGTTGTCGTCCTACTCGTCGTCCTTGTAACTGCTGCTAACTTCTATTTCTAGATCGAAGATATGGTCCTGTAGGTAGTAGATGTACTCCACATGTAGATAAATAGGTCGAGGATCGACCCACCTAGTGAACCCATAGTTTTCTTCAGCCAAGAAAGACTGCAATAAGTATGTCATGTAAGTTGTATAAAAGAGGAACATATTGAAGAAATAAATAGTAATAGCAATTACCCATGCTCGCGGGCATTTGAAGAAACGACGACTTCCATCTATTTTCACTGTCTAAAAAGCCTAGATTCGTTCGCTGTTACTAAAAAGCCTAGATGCTATAGGTGTACTATGTAAGTGAAGTGATAAATCGCTGCTATCAACGTACGCCTCGTCCTTGTAACTGAAAAGTCTATTTTTATTGTCTGAAAAGTCTAGATTCATTCGCTGTTACTATAAAGCCTAGATGCTATAGGTGTACTATGTAAGTGAAGTGATAAATCGCTATTGTCATTGTACTCCTCGTCCTTGTAACTGAAAAGTCTATTTTTATTGTCTGAAAAGCCTAGATTCGCTCGCTGTTACTGAAAAGTCTAGATTCATTTGCAAAGCATCTGTACGATACAATTGTACCATACATGTTCTAATGAATTTACATTTAATTTATGTACTATATTTTTGTCTTTTTAGCAGTGTAGTATAATTAATGATTCATGAAAAAAATTTGTAAGAGTTTCCCTTGTTTTAGGAGCATCCACAGTTACAAACAGAGATATCATTATATAATCAAAACATTTAATCGTCTAAAGAGCACAATACAACCACATCGAACATCACAATCAACATAACATGTCTTGTATAGTCCAAATAGTCCACAATATCCATACAGTCCCAAATAGTTATAGGAAAGTAACTACAAAATCCATAATAGTATATATTAACATCTACCACAAATCCTCACTACCTCCTAGTCTTACCCTTACCCTTATGACCAAGAGCACTGGTACCTGGAGTATAAGGGTCAGGTGGACGACATAGCCTAGTGCCTAAAGGCTATGTAGACTGAGTCGAGGGAGCATCATGGAGCTGAGAGGGGCCAAGCTCCTTGTGCCTCTGGTCCATGTCATCATCGTCGTCATCCTTGTCCTCGTCCTCTATAGGTGCTTGGCTAGAGGAACCTAAGCCTGCTCTGCCTGTAGAAGGAACGTACACGTCTTGCATCATGGATGTCCTACAACCACAATGAGTAGCCGCACGGCATAGCTGATGTGACAACCTCTAATGTAAAAAATCATGTTAACTGAAAGAATCTAACGTAATAATAATATGTTTAAAATAATATTTTGAATCTTACGTCTAGGAAGCCACGCGTGTCATCGTCTTTGACTCTCGGACGAAAGCGTTCAATGTCTTGAATGGAGTATTTGAGGGTATTACCCTGCAACAAAGTTCTCAATAATAATACTTCTTAACAGATAGCAACATGTTTTATTTTTTGTACAAGAATCTAACGTATTATAAGGATGCTACGGCTCGAAGGTGGCACTAACTAAAATAGATACTTCTAACGCATAATGTATTGGTATGCAACTTAACATAGAAAAATAAGGTAATTGACTTACCACTCTATCCAAGATTGGTTCTGCCTCCACCTGTCTTCCTGCACAAGTAGATTGGTCATATGCCGTGTCTTCATCGTCGGAGGACTCGATGTCGGCATAGTCATCTTCTGTCTATTAGAGCCTCAGCCTGCAACGTGTCGCACGTTGGTACCAAGCTTGGTAGCGCCTGAACTCACGGTTCATGTGCGGCTCGTTGTTCTCGTCCATGTTGTCGTGCAACAGCTCCCATTGCTCAATGTAGTACCTAGGTGCAGTACACCCTCAACTGCAATGACATCATCATCATCTCTAAGGCAATGCAGCTTCTCCCGAGCTCTTGCAACCATCTCACTGAATGAAGGCCTATCATTAAATAGCACAGGCATGCTTTGCATGTCAACAAACTCGATATATCCATAGCGATCGCATTCAATGGTGCCTCTATGATATATGGTCACTAGGTTGTCCATCTAGTTTAACACACATAACGAAACACACGTCCTTTAGTCCAAATTAGATGATAGATAGTACCTAATAAGTACTTTCTAACTATAAACTAAGTAAATAAGATAATAACTACGAATATATATACAGTGTACTCACAAAATAGCTATGTCTATGTACCTATATATCTATGTTTATATCTATCTACATATCTAACTATATCTATGTACCTACGTATCTATGTTTCTATCTATCTACATATCTATCTCACTATATCACTAACTAAATCAACTACCTGAGTTATCACATTAACTAGTAAATAACAAATAATCAAACTACTACATTATAATCAAAGCTAACTAAGTACCTACATTGCATATTCATAATTTTTACCTAGCGCGGCCGGGCGCTGTAGGGCCCAGCGATGGTGCGGGCGCGGGCACGGCCGTGGGCATGGGCGTAGGGGCTGGCGAGGACGGCCACCGAGGGCGTGGGCGCGGTTGGGGATGGCCGGCGTGGGCACGGGGTCGGCGTGGGTGGGGACGGTCGCCGAGGGTGCGGGCGAGGGCGCGGGCGGGGATGTCGAGGCAATGCGCGACGGCGGCAGGCACGACGGTGTGGCAGCGGTGATGGCTTGGTAGAGAGAAAGAGAGAGGAAGAGAGAATGGAAGGGAGAGCCCATACATAAGAGTGGGCTTGGCTCCAGAATTGTTGGCGCCGAGCTCGGTGCCAAGATCTACGACGCCAAGCTCAGTGCCAAGATCCATGGCACCGAGCTGGTTGCCATGTCAGCGTCCACGCTGCCAATGTGGCCTCGACCTCGGTGCTAGCAACGATGGCACCAAGAAGTGTAAGCTCAGCGCCAGCAACGATGGCACCGAGAAGTGTAAGCTCATCGCCAGCAACGATGGCACCGAGCTAAGGGTTCAGATTTTGAAATCATACCTCTAGGGGCATATTTATGATTTTTTTTCAAAAAAGTAAAAATTCAGTCTTTGTCCACTCCTCCTGACGTCTATATGGTGGCATGGCCACACACTAGTCGCTTCCTAGTAGTCCTATCTCTCAATCCATCCATTTTAGTACACGATCTAGCTACCTAATACATTGTGTTTGTGTTGATCTCTCTAGCTCGGCCCAACGGTCGAGTTGGGCCTTGACCTCGTGCCCTAATCAGGGCGCCCAACCCTACATGGTTGGTGGCCACCATCGCACTACGCTATAGAGAGAGGTGGAGGTCGACGGCTCTCATGACAAGGTTGACTGCCGCCGCCACAATCCCTAATTACAAACCCTAAGCCGATCTAGAGGGGGCGCTCTGAGCGACGAGAAGCGCCATCGCTTTCGCCGCCGCCACTGGATCGCGCCTTCGACACTGCCACCAAACTCCACTACTGCCCTACATCGACACCATGGCTAGCTCCTCCGCCAAGCCTACCGATGGTCGATAATGCCTCCCCACTCTCATCCTCTCTCTCTCTATCTCTCTCAGTTTTAGTTCATGTTCTAGGGTTTACTATATCCTAAATGCAAGTTTATACCCACTAGATCTACTGCTAGTCAGTCTTAAATTCTATCAAAGGTATTGGAGCCTACCTAGTGTGTAGATCTAGATTGGGGTAGAAAACTAAAAAGAAATAAGAAGGAGATGAAAGATTTTGAATTTCTCAAACTCTAACCCTAACCCTAGAAGAAAGGTCGGCGAGGGGAGAGACCTACCAGGGTTCCCCTCACCGCCGACGCTACCGCTGGCGTGCGGGAAGACCATCGTGCTGGAAGAGAGCCGACAGCTCACCGACGCTCTACAGCGCCACATACACGTGCGCAGGGCGCAAAGGGCACCTCCGCGGTGCCGCTCGACGGCACCGTGCACGGCTCCGGCCACACGCGTGCGTCGGTGAAGGATGCCATGGCAGCGTCGCCACCTCCTGCGTCGCGTTCGCTCTTGAGACCTCGGGTGCGGCGGCTATGGTGTGCAAGAAGAGAGAGAAAGGGGAAGGACAAAATGGACCTAGGGTTTGGGAGACGACGGCCACGAGCGGTTTTGATCTCGAGAAATCAACGCCTGACCATCGAATGGTGATGAACGACTAAGATCGCTTGGGCTCGCTTCGGCCCAGGCGGGATTGGTAAATCCTGACCTAGGCCCAGGTTGTGGCCTAGGCGCGGGGGAGGCACCACGCGCACGTGCGCATGCACTGCTGGGCTGCGTGCTGCTGCTGTGTACTGGGCCGCGCACAAAGCTGCTGGGCCGCGGAGTGCAGAGGCGCACGCGAGCGCGTGATGGGCTGGGCTGAATGCACAGTAAATTCACCGTTTAAATTTTATTATTTTTTCGAAGTAGTTTTGATGAATTTTGTCAAGTTTTGATGTTAAATCTCTGTCAAAATTTGAACCAACGGGATAATTTTTTCAGAAAGTAGATGAGTACAGTAAAATGCTTTTGAAAAGTAGATAAATTATTTTTTCATGTTTCCACTGCAAAGTATATGTTTATTATCTTTTAATTAAATTCGAACCCACGGGAGGATTTAATTTTGAAGAGCAGTTAATTTTATTCAGTAAATTATGATATTGTTATTTTTCTGACCAACGTTGATAATAGCAATATTATAATTTTGTATTCATGAGTTTTTCCATGCATTAATTATATTTCCGTCCAACGGGGATGTAGAATTAATGTAGAATAATGTTGTATGTTTTAATTTTGACCAGCGTTAAATTAAGGCATGCAATTATTATGTCATATTTTCTCCCTATCTCTGACGCTATTTTCAGGGCTCAAGCCTATGATATTCATCTCGCATATTCTACCTCTTGAAGGGGGCAACTATCGCGTATAGCCAGAGAAGTATGAATTAGCACTTGCGCTGTGCGAAAATGACCTAGCGCTTATCTCTCCGTGTCCTACTGAGCCAGTGGACCCGGTGAGAGAAGAAAATGAAACTAATGCTGATTTCACTACTCGACAGCGAGATCATGTAGAAGTGAGAATGAAATATGATCTTGATCGTAAGAAATAGGACATTTCGAACCGCAAGTGTTTGATGGTGGCTAAGTCCACTATTTCAGATGCAATAAGGGGGTCAATCCCAGATTGTGACACCACCACTGGGTATCTCAAGAAAGTGGAGAGTCAGTTTACTGGCTCTTCAAAGGATTATGCCAGTACCCTAATAAAGAAGTTATTCAATGAGAAATACTCTGGTGAAGGGATAAGAGAACACATATTGAAGATTTGCAACATGGCTTCCAAGCTCAAGCCAATGAATTTGGGGTTCAAGGATGAGTTCCTGATTCATTTGGTTTTTGCTTCATTGCCTAAAGAGTATGAAACTTTTGTTGTTAATTACAATATGTAGCCCGACAAATGGGACATTGAGAAGCTCATTGCAATGTGTGTGCAAGAAGAGGAGAGGCTTAAAAGCTCACATGATGACCTGCTAACCTTGTAAAGGACAATATAAAGAAGAATTTTAACAAGAATGTCAAACCTCAAGGAAAAGCCCCTTAGAATGACCACCATCAGAAGAACAACAATGCCCAAGTTGATAAGGATCAATGCAAAAGGTGCAAGAAGTATGGACATTACCAGAGGGACTGTCCAGATTTCCTGAATAGCCTTTCGAAGAGAGGTGAGGACTTTATTACAATCATAGATGAGTCCTTATATTTAAGTTATGCAAAATCTACTTGTTGGATTGATTCAAGTGTAACTATTAATATTGCAAATTCATTACAGGGATTCCATACGAGGAGGACCCTGCAAAGAGGAGAAAGAAGAATTAAAGTAGCCAATGGAGTTGAAGCTAAAATTGAATCCATTGGAAATCTCTCTCTAGAATTTGATGATGGTTTTGTACTTCAACTTTCAGATGTGCTTTATGTACCCTCTTTGCGTAGAAATTTAATAAGTGTTTCACATCTAAACGATAATGGATATGATTGGCATTTTGGTAATGGCAAATGTCAGATTGTGTTTAATAATAAGTGTATTGGTCTTGCCTTCCGACAAGACAAGCTTTATTTGTTATCACTTTATGAGAATGTAAATGTTGTGAGCACTGAGAATGACAATGCCTCCCCGTTTATAAATGCAAGAAATAAGCAGAAGAGGGTTCATGATGTATCATCGAAATTATGGCACTATCGTTTATGCCATATTTCAAGGGGGAGAATAGAGCGATTGATTAAGAAATCAATTCTTTCGCCATTAGAATTTTCAGATTTAGGACAATGCATTGATTGCATAAAAGGAAAGTATGTTAAGAAAAAAAAGAAAGATGCCAAACGAAGCACAGGAACTTTAGAAATAATTCACATAGACATCTATGAATGTGAAGAATTTCAAATGCAGGGTGATCCCACCTCATGTAAAGAAGCCATGAGAAGCGCTTACTCATCAAAATGGTTTGAAGGCATGCAGGATGAAATAAGATCAATGAATACCAATGGAGTTTGGGACTTAGAAATAATTCCTAAATGAGCCAAGACAGTAGGCTGTAAATGGGTCTACAAAACTAAATATGACGCCAAAGGGTATGTAGAAAGATTTAAAGCGTGACTTGTGGTGAAAGGCTTCACACAAAGAGAAGGCATAGATTATAATGAGACATTTTTTTAATCTCATGTAAGGATTCTTTTAGAATCATAATGACGCTTGTAGCACATTATGATTTAGAATTACATCAGATGGATGTAAAGACGACGTTCCTAAATAGGAATTTGGAGGAAAATATTTACATGGCACAACCAAAAGGTTTTGCTGTGGAAGGAAAAGAACGTATGGGATGCCGCCTGAAGAAATCCATTTACGGATTAAAACAAGAATAAAGACAGTAGTATTTAAAGTTTGATAGTACAATAAGGAAGTTTGAGTTTCAAGAAAATGTAGAGGACAATTGCGTTTATGCAAATTTAAGAATGGGAAATATATTTTCCTAATCTTGTATGTGGATGACATCTTACTCGCTAGTAGTGATGTTAATCTACTATTAAAAACGAAGAAGTTCTTGTCCTCGAACTTTAATATGAAGGATCTCGGTGAAGCTTCGTTCGTTCTAGGAATAGAGATTCACCGAGATAGAAGAAAGGAAATTTTAGGATTATCACAAAAGGCATACTTAGAAAAGGTTCTAAAGAAATATAGCATGCAAAATTGTAAGCCTTCACCGGCTCCCATAGTCAAGGACGATAGATTTAGGGAATTCTAATGTTCTAGGAACCAATATGAGATCGATCAAATGAAAGTGGTTCCATATGCTTCAGCTATCGAAAGTTTACAGTATTCTCAAGTGTGTACACGCCCTGACATAGCGTTTGTTACAGGGTTACTTGACAGATATTAGAGTAATCCATGAATAGAACACTAGAGACTGGTAAAGAAAGTTTTGCGTTACTTGCAAGGCACAGAGGGCCTCATGCTAACGTACAGAAGATCTGATTCCATACACATAGAGGGGTATTCAGATTCAAATTATGCGGAAGATGATAGAAAATCCACGTTTGGATATATATTTACTTTCACGGGAGGAGCTATATTGTGGAAAAGCTCCAAGCAAACCGTCAATACATCGTCTACGATGTATGCTGAGTTTATAGCGTGTTATGAGGCCATAGGGTAGGTGAATTGGCTGAAGAAGTTCATGCCTTGGTTGAAAGTGGTAGACGACATACATAAGACACTCAAGTTATACTGCGATAATAATCTAGCAGTATGTTATGCTCACAATACTAAGTCAAATGGTGTTGTCAAACACATTGACATAAAGTATTATGTTGTGAAAGACAAAGTCCGGAATTATATAATCAGTCTTCAGCACATAAGTACAGAAAAGAATCTTGCGGATCCGCTTACAAAAGGCTTACCACCCAACGTGTTCAGAGAACACTTAGCCAGCATGGGTTTAAGGAAAAGCCTATTATTCCTGGACAATAAGGGCCTAATTGAGAATCTGTTTTAAAACAGAGAGGTACATTGTAGCTGTTAATCTAATGACACTGACCGTGACGATGAGGCACGCTCTATGCATTGATCTGTGATGGAATGAGAAAAATATAAAGTAAGTTAAGTTTAAGTAATAAGATGAGATCAATGGAGAGATTGTTAGTGTTGTTCTCTCCGGTTCGGCCCAACGGCAGAGTTGGGCCTTGACCTCGCGTCCTGATCGGGAGCGTCCAACCCTACATGGTTGATGGGCCCCGTCGCACTGCGCTATAAAGAGAGGTAGAGGTCAGCAACTCTCATGACGAGGTTGACTGCCGCCGCCACAATTTCCACCTATAAACCCTAAGCTGATCTAGAGGGGACGCTGTGAGCGATGGAAAGCGTCACCACTTTCGCCGCCGCGACTGGACCGCGCCTTTGCTGCGCCTTCGACACCGCTGCCGGACTCCACTGCTGTCCTACATCGACACCATGGCCTGCTCCTCCGTCAAGCCTGCCGATGGTCAGTAACGTCTCCCCACTCTCATCCTCTTTCTCTATCTCTCTCAGTTTAGTTCATGTTTTAGGATTTACTATATCCTAAATATAAGTTTATACCGCTAGTCGGTCTTAAGTTCTATCACACTGATGATGTAGAGGGGGTCACATGTGCTGTGTCTTGTACATGCATGCTCACTACCAGTAGCTTATATTATATAGTAGCTAGGTTATGTGGTTTAGCGTAATCTAATCCGTGGATAGCATAGCACACCAGAATTGGGTCCGGGTGCTGGGTGCATGCATGCACGGTGCACGGCGCATCGCATTGCTGCTTGGAGATTCCACGCCTTTTCCCCCGGCCGGCAACTCATGTGTGCGGGTTCCATGTGGCCTTGCGTTGTCTGGCTTGCACCGGCGCACGTTCCCCCGGCCGGGCCGAGGGCCGACGCCGCTGGCCACTCGGAGTGCCCGGACCAATCTCCGGCATGCCCCTTTGTCTGTACGGCGAAAGGTCAGCTAGCTAGTACTAGTAGCTAGCGCAACAGTCAACAGGGGCTGTGAAAATTCTTCGCCTTTTCCATGAACATAACAGCCCTGCATGCCATTGGCTTATTTGCTATGCTCGATCGGCTTATTGGTAGAGAGCATCATCCTTTGGACGTGCGATGTGCATCACTCGACCACACCATGTTGCTGCACTGCTACGCACCAGATGAGTTGCTGCCCAAAAGCTCAACGACTCAGCACAGTTGGATGATCAGTTCACAAATCACAAGTACTACCTCTGTCCAGGATTGCAACCCTCACTTTTCCTCTTTGAGAAGTCAAACAAATTTTAAATTTAATGAAATCTGTAAAAAAAATATTAACATTTATCATACTATATAAGTAAGTAATGTATCATTTAATCATTTGTAGCCATATTTATAGTATTTTTTTTGGACATAGGGATAATATTGATACTAAGGCTCTGTTTGGCACAGTTTCACCCCAAACTTCATAAGTTGTTTGAAGTTATTTTTGTTGCTACACAAATTGTCGGATTCATAAACCCGGGGTCCTCAATGGACCCGCTTCCCTACAAAACTCGGCCCAGCAGGCGGTGCA
Source organism: Miscanthus floridulus (assembly GCF_019320115.1). Taxonomy (NCBI): domain Eukaryota; kingdom Viridiplantae; phylum Streptophyta; class Magnoliopsida; order Poales; family Poaceae; genus Miscanthus; species Miscanthus floridulus. Next base: position 222,193,613 of record NC_089587.1, on the reverse strand, counting down.
GCGACAGCACACGCCTGGGCCGGCCCAGATACACAACGACAAGCCAAGATCATGATCCGATCCCCCACCGGCACCTCCGACCAGGAGATCTGGTCGGAGCCTCGACCGGAAGACCTGGCCATGGTGGGACCGCAGTCCGACTCCGACCCCCTTTCTCCGACTGAGGATAAGCCGGACCTCTGCTCGCTGCTCTTTCCCGACCGACACGGTCGGGGCCGACTGGGAACGACCGACCGGGGACGCCCGCTCGGTGTGGACCCAAAGAGCAGGCGGAGCAGATAAGGTAAGCGCTCAAGTCAACCGCAATACCGAGGACCGTACCCTGCCATGCCCTGTGCACCTGCTGGACGATGCCGTCGGGCCATGTCAAACGGACACTGTACAACCTGTCAGACGCGTTAGGGCATAAACAATATTGTGGGCACCGTCGTTGGCCTTACCAAGCGAACACTCTATAGCCTGCCATATGTGTCAGAGCATGAACAGTATTGTGGGCGCCGATGTTTGCCATACCAGGCGAACACTGAGCATTGAACAGTTACATCGTTTCTTTCGCTAAAGCTCGGTCTTACTGTTTATTTCCATTCAATGCTTGCTCCTACAGCGCCCCATCCCGAGCACTCTCGGTCTGGGTCACTCGGGGGCTCCACGGGGGTGCGATATCACCCCCTTTTTTACTATCATTTTTAACTATCATGTAGTAACACTTTTCGCCCAAACAAAAGGGCGTTGCCTAAACGAAAGGGCATCATGTTCCTTTGATTATCCTACGTAACTTGTGCTTTAGCCTCCCAACCAATCACACCCCGCCACGACCTACGGTTACGAGCAGCTGAGCCTCGCGGGCCACGCCTGGGTTCTTAAGGTTGCAGCCTATGGGTCAATGGGTAGGTATAAAAAAGAAAGGACAAAAACAAAGCTACGCATGGATAAAAACAAGGGCGGGCGGGACAAGCTTCCTCTCAGAGTGATTTCATCACAAAACGAACTTAAAATATTCATGAATATAAAACTGTTCACACGGGGGCTTCCCCATGAATTCATCTTTTACATAAACTGATAATTTCTACTCTAACTTTATTGTGGCCCCCCGATGCCGTCGGTTGACGGTGTGGTTGGCGAGGACAAAGGCAGCTCGGTTGAGGTCGGGACGATGACGCTTGGCTCGGCTACGGTCAGGACGACATTTGGCTCGGTTGGGGGCAGGACGATGCTCGCCTTTGACCTAGCCTCCGCTACCCCCGTAGGCTGGATGACATCTTCCCGATGCACATCTACAGCCACGGTCGAACAACGAGCCTCCATCACCCACTGTGTGGTGACCTGCTCAGCGACCACCTGTGCGTGCAGCACCAAACTTTTCCCCAGCGCATGGATCTCATCTGCGCTCCACCCGTGGGCATATCCTCTGCAGATGGCCACGAAGTCCAGATCAAGGTAGTCGGTCGCCACCGAGGTCAGCACCCCCGACGTCCCGTAGAACATGCCGTCGGAGATGAGCGTCTGAACTTCATTCGGGACCTCTACCAGCTGGACGGCGGGCGTACTGGTGCTCGGTCCCGACCCGAACACCTTGGAGACCACCACCTGCGCAATGTTGTGAAGCTGGTCGAGATCTCCCTCGAGAGCGTGTCGCTCCTCAAGGGACTGGGCTAGCGCCTCCGCACTCTGACAGACCTCCGCTTTGACCGTCTTCAGCTTTTGCTCTAGAGAGCCGATCTTTCCACCCAGTTCTAAAAACGAACGACAAATTCAGGAGCAAGGAAATGAAAAATTCAAGGCATCAATCGAGGGTAGAACAGGTACGTATCGAGGCGGGCGCTTTCAAGAATGGAAAACCCTTCCTCTTGCTGGGTCACCCTCTCGAGGAGCTGAGTGTTCGACTCCTCTGCCCCGAGCATCTGTCCCCGGAGCACGATGACCTCCTGGTCGGCGTTCGACCAGGCCTTCTACTTCGCTTCTAGAGCCTCCAAGAACTTTCTAAGCACCGCCTCGGTCTCCGCCAAGTGGGCCTTCACCGTGTCATGTTTCTGCTCAGCAGCAGTCGCCCGCTCAACCGCACGTAGCTCTGTCGCCCATGCTCCCATCGCCTCGGCCACCCAGTCTTGGGACACACGGTGGGCGGACTCAAGCTTGTGCCTGAGCTCGTCGACCCGCCGCAACACCACCGCTTCTTGCTCCATCCGACCGTGCTCCTCCCAGAGAAACCAAGATTTGTGGATCGACATCGTCTCCAAGTCCTACAAGACAAGAAGCAGATGTGCTGAGACAACTGTTTAAATGCTGAGGAATCAAAGACAACACTAGGAACACAGAAAACTTACCTCTAAAATGCATGGCAGGTAGACAGTCACGGCCTGATGGACGAGCTCAACCCTCTCCAAGGCCTCCTTGAGCTTTGCCTTGGTAAGGGCGAGATCGGACTCCATCGATAGTCCTCTCTCCCCGAGCAGGTGCCAAAGCTTTACCTTCGCCTCATCGCGAAGGACGAACCAGGCCTTTCTTGGCTCATAGGGCCAAGGCCACACCAGCTCATGGGTCACCCCTGACCCACCGAAAGATCCAGTCATCGTAGTATCAAGCGACAACTGGATCATCACCAACTCCTAGGACAACGGGATGGTTGGCGGCTCCACCCCGGTGTCTTCCTCATCGTCGAAGGGGATGTCCACCACTAGGACTCCACGGCTCACCGGTGTCTGCTCTACCTCTGGCCTGGTCGTGGCTCCTCCAGCCCCCTCAAGCTCCGACTAGTTAGACGAACCGTGTGCTCCTCCACCAGGCGAGACAGGAAGCCCAGCTTCCTTCCTCTCCTCTTCCACAATCGATGGGGGAGGGATCGCAAGAGTCACCCCTGACCCAGCCTCTGCCGACACCACGGGGATCATCGCCATCACGGCTGCCTCATTGCTCATGACTGGTCGGGAAGACGCAACCCCATTAAGGAAGGTCGTGCCGCCACCAGCCAGCTTTCCCCTTCGCACATCACAACCCACCGTAGGCTGGGTCTCCACTCTTCTCACATAGGAGGTGGGGCGATCCCTAGCCCTATTGGCTCCTGGCCGCTGCAAAAAAAGGCACAAGCACAGGTTAGTTGCACTAAAAAACTCAACTATGAGAACAAAGGAAAGTATGAATACATACCTAGACAAAAGCGGTAGAACCTTGAAGCCCTGACCGACTGACGACAAGCTGACCGGATGAGGATCACTCGGGGGTCACAACCCGCGCCCCCTCGGATCAACCGAGGGTGGGGGTGACCCGGCCGATCCCCGTTCGGCCCACAAACGGCCACGACTGCCAGCTCATGGTGAAACCACCGAAGCAACTGGCGGGGCATCTCCCCATTGGGGGTCGTGCACACGCGTCGATACCAAAGACGTAGGGGAATGATCACGTCCCCCCGATCGACCGGCGTGCTCCGCCACACTCAGAGCAGGAGGCCGCGAAGCCACCGACGCCTCTGAAGGGTGCGGCAATCGTGCCCGCTTTGCCTCCCGTTCGCGGACGGCATCCTCGCCCACGGCACGTTTCCTTGACTCAGGAGCATCACCGCATGTCTTCGTACCATGCCCACCGCCGACAAGCGTAGCCGTGGGCGTGCGATGCTCCACCAAGGTCACAGTAGCACCCTTGTCTCCCTTGTCCTCTAAGGAACCCATGTCATCGCCTGACTCCGTGGGGTCCTCTGACTCAAGCTCATCCACTTCCTCTCGGCGCTCGCTGCCATGGAGCCATCGATTGATCTCCTTCTCCTTCTCAAACCCCATATGGACCTTCTTGGTTTTCTTTTTCTTCTTGGCAAGCGTGGCCTCCCTCTGGGTGGCTTGTCGAGCCATGCCTTCCGCCCCTCTCGGAAGATGCGGTTGAGATTTATACCCCGCGAGCCCCTATGAAATAGGTGGCTTAAAATGATCTAAAGATCAAAACAGAAAGGAAAAAGGTCACGGCAAAGGAGTATACCAGATCAAACAACTTCATGGCATGGAGAGGTCCGGGTGTCCCTTCGAGGGACTCATCATCCACCAACTGCAGCACCCGATCGAGACAACTCTAGACTTTGTTCCTTGACAACTCCTCTGGTGATGCGTGGTCGGGATCCATCAGGCTAGAGTTTTCCCACATCGGTCGTGTTCTCTTCACCAACGAGGTGACCTGACAGTGGAAGAAGGTATGGAAGACCTACAACCCATCGAGGCCATGCCGCACGAGCCTCCGAAGCTCTATCTCGATGATCTCTAGCTTGTTCTATCCACTAACGGGATGTGGCATGGGCAGGGCCCACCACTATCGCAACCCGGGCGTAAGAAATGAGGCGTGACAACACACAAATGACCCTCCGCCTTCCCAGGCAGGGTTTGGAGGGGCCCACTGATGGAATCTCCGTCGAGGAGAGGCTAGGGGGTCACCCAAGTCGATCGGACGGCTCGGGCAGTTGTCGAGAGACAGGTAAGGAGCAGTGGGATGCCACATGCGGGTTATGCTGACTCTATCATGAATGACGGACCCTGATTCCACTCGGACATATCCGATAGGAGCTACTTGAGCCATCGAGGTAACTTTACCAACCCCCATTTTACTTTTCTAGTACATAAGCATTCATTCTCATGCATGCATTCATACATCCAAATCATTGCATATGCAATCATTGCATCGAAACGCTTCGCGTCGCATCACGAAGTGGTAGTCATCTCATTCGATATGAGCGGCAACCGACTGGGGTTTGAAGGCTAGCCCATGAAGGGCTCGAGGCCGCCTTGTGTCAAATAGAGCCAGGGGAGAAAATGCAATGAGCCCTAGTGGCTCTCGCCTGACCCGCTTAAGAGCGGACATGGTCATCTCAACCTTCTTGTTTGATCCTAACCTCGAGCCATTCGCACAGAATCTCTATCGAGGGAAGGCCATTGGGCCACCTGAGTCGCTCTCTAGAATGACTCAGGCATCTGCCGGGAGGCGGGTTAAGGAGAAGTGGAGTGCCACATGAGGGCTATGCTGACCCCGTCATGAACGACGGACCCAGATTCTACTCGAACATGTCCGTTAGCGAGCTCATCGAAGCTCGCCACTCAAACCATCGAGGCAAGTGGCATCAGCTCAACCCCTCTGGATGTGAAAACCACAGACAAAGTGGCGTAGAAAATCATGCGACCGACCTCGACCGGCCCCTAGTGGCTCGGGGGCTCAAGCCGCTAGATCCAGACTAAGGAACCCGACCGACCACATAGGTTACGGTCGGAACAGACACGAGCGAACACCCTGACCGAAAGAGACATGAGAGTTCGCAGCCCCAAAAAAGAGTACCAAGGTGCTCCGCCTTCGATCGACTCCCTTGTCGGCCGCAGGCTCAGGCGCTACACCCACCGGGTGCGCTCGCGCGCACCCAACAGAAAACAGATTACCAGCGAGTCTCCTCCTCAAGGGCTGGGCGCCTATGTCTGCACGGTGCACCTTTGTGGCCTTCGCCAGTCCCCTCCTTAGGGGCTAGGTGCCAATATCCCTCTGGCACGCCTCCGCGGCCTTCGCTAGTCCTCCCCCCTGAGGATAGGCGCCCGTATTCACTCTGTGCGCCTCCGCGGTCTTTGCAGTCCTCCACATAGAGGCTAGGCGCCTAAATCCTACTCGGTTACCCAACGCAGTACAACAAACCAAGGGGGAAAACATTGAAGTTCCAATCACAGCCCGCCTCCACGGCACAATGGGCACATGAATTACAAAGCAAACGTAAGCTTTCCTTAAGCTAAAAGCACAAGCCCCTGGCTTTTACAATATCACGCAAAGCGTGTGTGAACAACCCCTTCACGACTTCACATAAGCCTCAAAGGGGCTCAGGGGCTCCTATCGGGTTCATAAACCCAGGGTCCCCAATGGACTCGCTTCCCTACAAAACTCAGCCCAGCAGGTGGCGCAGCGATAGCACGCACCTTGGTCGGGCCAGATACACAATGACAGGCTAAGACCACGATCCGGTCCCCGACCGGCACCTCTGGGCAAGAGATCTGGTCAAAGCCCCGATCGGAAGGCCTGGCCGTGGTGGGACCGTAGTCCGACTCCGACCCCCTTTCTTCGACCGAGGATACGCCAGACCTCTGCTCGCTGCTCTTTCCCAACCGACACGGTCGGGGCCGACTGGGAACGACCGACCGGGGACGCTTGCTCAGTGTGGGCCCGGGGAGCAGGCAGAGCATATAAGGTAAGACGCTCAAGTCAACAGCAATACCGAGGACCGTAGCCTGCCATGCCCTACGCACCTGCAGGACGGTGCCATCGGGCCATGTCAGACGAACCCTGTACAGCCTGTCAGATGCGTTAGAGCATAAACAGTATTGTGGGCGCCGTCGTTTGCCGTACTAGGCGAACATTGTACATCCTGCTAGACGCGTCAGAGCATGAACAGTATTGTGGCCACCGACATTTGCTGTACCAGGGGAACACTATGCAGCCTGCCAGATACAAACAGAGCATGAACAGTAGGGTGGCAATGGTGGCGTAAACAGTATGGCGGGCGACGGTGGCCATCCTGTACTTGATGGCGTGCGCAACAAGACTAGCAGTGCTCGTATACACTCTCTCTCTGACTTATAAGGTCACCCCCTTCAACTATAAAATGGGATGCGATCTCTCCTACAACTTAACAGCTCTAGAACTCGACAGCTCAACAGCTCTAGAGCTCAACAGCTGCATAGTCTACACGCTTTTAATAGCTGATAAGCTCGGACACACAGAACATACGCTCCGATACTTAGCGCACGTTTGGGCATCCGTCACTCTCTTCACTCGGTTCAGAGTCTGACCGGGCCTCTAACACCCCCTTCTTATTCCTTACTCGTTTGTAATAAAGTCACCGACCGACTGAAACTGGATGTAGGGCACGTTGCCTGACCAGTATAAATCCTGTGTCATCGCGTTCACTTGTTGACCATATTTTGCACCGACACAAATGATTTGCAAACAGCTTCACCCATCAAGGTCCTAAATCCCGCTCTCACTTCACCCATCAAGCTCCTAAAGTCCTGCTCTTACATATGATTAGGCTAGGATGAAGCTGAAAATATTAGCTTTTAAGATCTTCAATTCACACATGTGGGCTTCAGAACATGTGAAGGCTGACTTTGTTCCAGCTCGGGGAGGGAGCACCCAGGCTCACGACCACGGGGACTCGCGACCGTCGGGGTGTGACCATCGGGGCATGTGGGCTTCGGGAGGGGCACGCCCACCGGATGGAGAGGTGTGGGTGGATGGAAGTTTTGGGAATAAGAAGGGCATTATAATCATTTCTTCCTCTTTTTTACCATTGTTAGTTGCTTTGTCAAATGGGACACTTATTTTTTTTAGAAGTCCATGGATCGGGAGAGGGTCCCCCACATGATGCATTCCATCTAGGGCCTTGTTTAGATTGCTTCAAAGTTCCAAGTTTTTTCACTCTCTCTTCATCACATTGAATCTAGGGACATATGCATGCAACAGTAAATGTAGATAAAAAAATAACTAATTATACAGTTTGATTATAAATTACGAGACGAATCTTTTGAGCCTAGTTAGTCCCTGATTGGACAATAATTGTCAAATACAAACGAAAGTGCTACTGTGCCAAAATTTTCTAACTCTTGCAATCTAAACAAGGCCTAGGGGCCCAAGGCTAAATTGGTTCAAATTACATAGGTGACATAGCCACCACACAACGCAGTTTTTCACTAAAATTGTTGCTACATTGCGTTTGCAATCAAGATGCACAAAGCCTTCGCGATGTGTTCATCAGCTTCTGGTAATGGGCCACTTAAAATGGCTTCAACTTCCCAGTAAAGCTGCTCATACAGCTGAAGAAAAAAAAACAATTTTGCTGGTGAAGCTGAGTTGTGCTAAATGAAATCTATTTTGTTTATGAACTTAATCATATTGTCTAAAAAATATTGATTTAAATATAAAACAGTTTGTTTTAAGAAAGGGGGCAAGTGTGACGCCGTCGATCCGGATTGGTGAGGGGAGGAAGAAGGCGACCATTGGGCAAGCAATCAGACGCCTGAAATCAACGACGGCACGAGGCGGGCCCGTTCTCATGGGACCCACCTGGTAGCCTTCCTCCGGGCATGGAGTAGATTCCCATTTTCCCTCCCCTATTTATAGGTGTTCCTTCCATGTCCCGCGAATGGCGAATCACTCGCACACACACTCCCCTGCCGCACCCCTCCAGCTCTCCTCCTCATCGCGGGGGCAGCACGAGCACGATCGGGCAAGGGCGGAGCTCCACCACCGGACTACGGGAAGGCCGGGCGACTTGGTAGTGGCACTGCCGCCGCCGCCGTGGACGACGACCGCCGACGATGGCCCGGCCGCAGCAACGGTACCGCGGCGTGCGGCAGCGCCACTGGGGCTCCTGGGTCTCCGAGATCCGCCACCCTCTCCTGTAAGCAAGGTTTAGCCAGCGTAGGCCATGACCATGGCCATGGCCACCAACGCGCTCCGGCGTTGTTCCTCAGCTCGCATCGCATCGCCGTCCGGTTCCCGGAGCTGACCGCGTTCAGTTGGTTGGGGTTACCTTTGCAGGAAGGCGCGCATATGGCTGGGCACCTTCGAGACGGCGGAGGACGCGGCGCGCGCCTACGACGAGGCGGCGCGGATCATGTGCGGGCCCCGCGCGCGCACCAACTTCCCGGCCGACGCCGACCCGTCGTCCGCCGCCCCCTCCCCGTCGTTCCTCTCCGCGGCGCTCGTCGAGAAGCTGCACCGGTTCAACCTGGCGTCCGTGCAGGCCGCGCAGCGTCAGAGAGAAGCGGCGGCTGCAGCCTCCGCAGCGGCAGCCGCCTCGGCCGCGACGCCGCCGGCCGCGGAGTGGGGCGGCAGGTTCCTGGAGGAGCAGCACGTGGAGCAGATGATCGAGGAGCTGCTGGACTCCAACTTCTCCATGGAGATTTGCTGCTAGGCTTGCTTGGCTAGCCGGTAGCCGCGACGCGACCTGCCTAGCGCCCCTGTCAGCGCGCTCTGCTCCCTCTCTCTGTTCTTGCACTCGCACCATGCGTCGCGCTGTTCTTCGTACTCGTGCGTAGTAGAGCTCGTAGCTCAGCTGCACCGTGCGTAGTTGCCTTATTTGTATGTGTATAGTTGTAGCAGTACGTATAAGTATATATATAATCGGGCATTCTCATTCTTGCAACGGCTGCGTGCGTCCAAAACGAGCTGAATTCGTAGACTGATTCGCGAGCCCGTGACGGTTGACGAGGATGGCATACGGTGAACATATCAGAAACCACAAGGACTGACTGCTGCTATCACTGCTCACCACCAGCTTGCTTTCACCGTGTCGATCCAAGGCCAAAATGGAGGCTGTTAGCCAGTAGTCCCTTTGTTCTAGACACATTTTTTTTTTTAAGAATAGCGTTAAATCAAACGATCCGAAGCTCATCTAGAATACATGAAAATTATATCAACATTTCTCATGCTAAATACTCACTTCGCCATAAAATAAATACACATATCATATTTCGAGAAGTCAACCTATCTTAAATTTCACCAAATATATACAAGAAATATACTAATATTTATTATACCAAATAAGTATAACTAGATCAACCACGTTCACGCTATCTGTTTTTATAGTAAACCTATTTAAAAATACAAATGTCAAAATTAAAATTAGTTGACTCTTCAGAGTCCGATCGGGCCTCTAACACTCCCTTCTTATTCCTTACTCATTTGTAATAAAGTCACCGACCGACTGAAACTGGATGTAGGGCACGTTGCCTGAACCAGTATAAATCCTGTGTCATCGCGTGCTAGGCCACATCCGATCACAACGCACGGCAAAACTATAAATATTTATTTATTGACCATATTTTGCACCGACACAAATGATTTGCAAACAGCTTCACCCATCAAGCTCCTAAATCTCGCTCTCACTTCACCCATCAAGCTCCTAAAGTCCTGCTCTTACATATGATTAGGCTAGGATGAAGCTGAAAATATTAGCTTTTTAAGATCTTCAACTCACACATGTGGGCCTCAGAACATGTGAAGGCTGACTTTGTTCCAGCTCGGGGAGGGAGCACCCAGGCTCGCGACCACGGGGACTCGCGACCGTCGGTGGTGGCGGGTTCAGGGGGAGGGGGGGCGGGGGGGGGGGGGGGGGGGGGGGGGTCATCGGTGTCTGTAGAGGGAGGTTCAGGGGGAGGCGGCCGTGACACATCGGTGGTGGCGGGTTGAAGGTGGTGCAGTGGGGCGGCGGGGGACAACCAGATAGGCAAGGTTGGCGGCGGGGGTGTCGCGGCGGTGGTCGGCGATGATGTTGTGTGATTAGGGTGGGCGGGTTCAAGGGGCGAGGGCAGGTTGACGGCGGCGCGACGACCGGCGTGGCGGCTAACTACCGGCCGTCGGGGTGGTGGGGCGGGGGCGAGGCGAGGACAAGGACGGCGGACTCACCGGTGCCCTCGAGGCAGGGGAGGGCGGGGTCATTGGGCTACGCAGGGTTGCTGGCAACGCGGCCGGCGGCGAGGTAGCCGCGGCCGCGGGCAGCGGGGGAAGAGAGGGGGGTGGGGGAGGGAGAAAGAAGGCGGAGGGAGAGAGTGCGGCGGTTGAGACAGGTCTGTCGCGCGATATCTTCGTCCACGTCTTATCCTGAATTCTCATTTGCATTGAGGTATTGACTCTTCAACTCGTGGCAATGCCCATGTATCCTCATGCATGTGTGCGGCTGAATGGCTGATGGGTAGCATGGCGCACTGACACTGACACCGCACATGCTTCAGATGTCGAAGCGGGCCTGCCCGCGACCGAGCGATATGCGGGGACCAGTGCCCCTCACGGCCGGCATGCGCCGACGCCACGGCATGGCATCCGCGGTCAGCACCATGAACCCTGTTGAAATGCAAGCGAAATCAGTTGCTCGGGTGTTCCGTCCAAACCAAACCCCTCGCACGCGGCCGCTGCATCGGGCAGCCAGAAAGTAGCACCTGCCGCGTCGCGGTCCTCTTCTCTCGGCGCCGCAAAGGGGCAGCGGTGGTGGTGGTTCCCTAGTGCCATGCCATTTCCCTCTCCATGTTTTCTGCCCAGGACTCAGGCCCCGAGCTCTTCTGCACCAAAGGCTGCTCCGTGTGTGTTTTCTGAATGCTGAGAGTGACGCCGCCTTCAGTTTGATTCCTTCTTACCTTGAATCATTGCTCCTGCGCGCAGTCATGCTATCTATCATGCTATGCCATACTCCCCCCTCTGTCCCTCATAAAAAAGAGCGCAGTTTTAGGTTCAGTTAAATTTTCTTTAAGTTTTACTAAGTTTTTGAAAAACTCGTACCCACATTTATGTGTACAAAAATGTTAACCTAGAAAATATATTCCATGATCAAACTAATGACACTTTTCCTTATCATTAGTGTCATTAGTGACACTTTTCCATGGAAAAATGTTAACCTAGAAAATATATTCTTTTATATATATATAAGATTCGAGACTAATTGACTTAGTGTTCCAAAAAGAATAATCTTATAGGTTGAGACGGTGACTATCTGAATTTGGCCATCTGTGCAGGCCAAACAACTGGCTATCTGAAGCTCTGAACACATTGTCTCTCCATCGGTTGGGTGTGTAGGAGTACACCAGTGACCAAATTCGTCCACGATCCAATCCATAGCCAGTTCGCGCTTTTGCAGTAGCCTGTCTAGCCCCTGATGCAAAAGAAGAGGAGATGGATAGGACATTCGACAACCGATGCAGGAGACTTATCGATTTGTTGCTCCTTTTAGGACGAGACGGTGGGGCAGCCGCAGCCAGGAGTTCTAGGCTCTCAGATAAAAGCCTGGCTGGTTAGCAGCCCTTGTGAAGTTTGTGATCTTGCTGCGGACCTAGGATTTCCCAGGGACATATGCAGTCGAGGTTGAGAGGGACAGGGAGGAATCATACATGATGTGTTTTGGGGGCATAGATAAAGGGCGCGTTTAGTTCCGAAAATTTTTGGCTTTTGGCTACTGTAGCATTTTCGTTTGTATTTGACAAAAATTATCTAATTATGGACTATTTAGGCTTAAAAGATTCGTCTCACGATTTCTCGGCCAACTGTGTAGTTAGTTTTTTTTTTCGTCTACATTTAGTACTCCATGCATATGCCGCAAGATTCGATGTGACGGGGAATCTTGAAAATTTTTGGTTTTTGGGTTGGAACTAAACGGGGCCTAAGCATCCCTTGTGCTCCTGTCTCCTACTCTGGTGCCGTCATCTCTGTTCCTCCCTCTTCTTGAGAGGAAGTGAGAATATTACTAGCCAGGGATTAATTTTCAGCTTTTTTTTTTCTTTTTTTCTTTTATTCATTTTTTGTGTGTGTTACTGTTTTCAACTGAGCTTGAAATACGATACGTGCTTGTCAGTTGTCGCTTGCACCTTAGCGTAGCCTCTTAACTCTCTGTCAATTCCTATGCTGTGTAGAAAGATCTTCCCGTTCATGTTGTCTTGTCTAATTCATTTCAAATATACTAAAAGAAACTCATTTCAAGTACAAGAATACCTCCAACAAAAATAAAAGTGCACTGCTCCCTCTGTCCCATGTTACTTGACGTTTTAGACTCGTTCACAGAGACCAACGTGGAAAGCAAAAGACTAAAATGACCCTCAAGGAGTAGAGATAAATATGTATTGGAATATTGGTAAAAGAGAAAGATATATTGGGAAGTAAGAATGTCAAGTAGTCTAGTATAAAATTTAAATCCTATTCACCTATTTTAGTACGGAGGAGTTTTTTTTTTTTTTTTTTTTTTTGCTGCTTGCGACCACAGAGGCGGTATTTTTATTTTCTATATATAAGAAAAAGAATATGCTATTTTTGTGTGTGTATAGGCAACATGTGCAAAGCGGACTGGGCCCGCATACTTCATATATGGGCCAACTTGGACCCGGTAGCACGTACACTGGGCCGTCCGTAAGAACTGGGTGGACGTTCCACTCGACCTGGCCCCCATGCTTGCTGCTAAAAAAAAAACTCACCTCCCGCAGGCAGCGAAATCCTCCACGCCCGTGCCCGTTGCTCCTATTCGAAAATTTCCCCTTCTCGAGAGCTGGGGGATTCTCTCCTCCCCAAATCTCCCCTCCCCGCATCCACTCGCCAGATCCTCCTGCTCGCCGCGCAGCGGAGCCGACGCGATGCCGCCGAAGAGGAAACGGCGAGCGCCCCCCGCCAAGTCGCAGAGGCAGACGGAGCCGGACCCGCAGGTGCCTCCTGGCGCCGACGCGCCGCTGGAGGAGCGGCTGATATGGGTCAGCCAACAAGAAAGTACGGCACCCTACCCCCCTCTCTATCCTCTCCCCATCTCTGCTAGGGAGTGCGCTAGATTTCAGCTCTTGGTCGATGCATCGTGCCAGCATGTTATCTGGCCACAGTCTCTGTTAGTTGTGGCAAGAAGCAAGATTAGGATGCGGAAAGGATTTCGTTGCTCTGAAGTGGATTATTTTGTACCAGCTCTACCGGTTGGTTAACCGGACTTGGGTGGCTCAGTTGGCCCTGTTTATCAGGAACTTGTTGGAAGCAACAATCAAAAGCTGGTTGAGCTAGCTATTCTAGTTCCTTTTTTAAATAATGGATAGAAATCCGGCCTTTACATCCACACGTGAATGTACACAGCCAAGCTATTCTAGTTCCTAGACTGAAGAATCATTTCAACCTGACAAAAATTAAGCGAAACAGCTTGATGGCAGTAGGTCAAACAGTTTAGGGGGCGTTTGGAAGGTAGGGAAAGTTCAGTTTTAGAGCAAAAATACAGGGACAGAAAAAAAAAAACCATGCGTTTCAAACAGGGCCTTAAAGTAGTTCTGTTTTGCAGATTTAGAAGAGCAGCGTCGAATTATGTTTCCCTAAATCCTGCTCAGGCGCTAATGTTGAAGGCCAACTGTTTTCTTTCTGCATCAGCAATGCATGGCATAAGTGCACTGTTTACATATTCTCATGCAACGAGTGTCATTCAAAATTGCTAACCCAGAGTTCCAATAAACAGGCGAGCGTCGTATTACTGCCATCAAAGCAACACAAGATGCAGAGGCTGGGAACATACCTTACCAGTTGCAATTGGTACGGTCATATTGTTCCAAGGAGCAATTGGAGGGAAATGCTATGCAATATTTTCAGGAGAACTTGCCCGATCTATCGGTTGTTCCGAATGAGGAGTATGATGTGCTTGAGCTAAAATGGAATAACGGCGATGAATGGATGATTGGAAACTTTGCAGATGACAGGACTCTGCGAGCTTCGATTGCATCATTCACAACTGCTGATGGACTTCAGTTCCCAAGGGATCCAGGTTTGACCAAGTCATCTACCTATTAATGGTTTATTTACTTCATTGTAGCCAGCTAACGTCAGACTGCTTAAATGATATTTTGCTACCACATATTCAGTTGGGGAAGACTTCTATAGGCGCACTAGCAATTTCAGTGATTTTGTAAGTGTTTTCGCCTGTAGCGACGCCATATGTTTGTGCTCTAGACTTCACTACTCTTATGAGTGCATGTTACTTTGAAGGCTTGGAGTGAGCAGCCTGAAGGCCAAATGGCTGGAGCAGCAGAAGCTTTCCAGACACCTGGGGTATGCATTTTTCTTCTTTCCAGTTTATACATTTGGTAAAAAATTGTATTGCATTGTATTTCTATAGTATCATGTTTCCCAAGTAAATGCTTGCTCCTGGATTGCGTATAAACAATAAACATACTCCTTCAACAGGCTGTGAGTAACCGGCTATCCTGCGGCATGACACCCAAAACCGTAAGGTTACCCAAGAATGGCGAGATGCTCTTATCTGTGCGTGGTTCACCTCTTGGGGTCTATAAAGAAGAAAATTTATCAGCCATTGAAGGTATTGACCTTGTTCTCTTGCTAGTTTTCCACTTTTCCTGGCAGAATCCTCATTAGATGTTTTCCTGTTAAGTAACCATTTTTCATATTCCAGAATCTGGCAACGGAAATGAAGATGCTCCCTGCTAACTCACTAGATACGACCAGTAAGAAATTCATGTGACCGATTCATTACTACATACAATTATAATTACACAACTATCATGACATTGATACCATTGCAGGATGTTGCCAGCCTTTGACAATAACTGTAAGCGTTGCTAGAGCCTATGTGAGGTTCATAGACTGACTGCTAAAGAATCTGATTTGTTCAGTGATTGGCACCTCGCCTTCTCAGTGCACCTTGAAATTAGGGTATTTAGGCCACTCTGTAATTTGATGAACCCTGTTGTAGCATGCCGACTTTATATTCAGCTGACATTGTGCTATCAGCAGTGTTGTTAGCTTTGCTGCCAGGAGGTCGGCAAAATCAATTGAAGGGCTCCGTGCCATTTCAGCCAGACGTGTTTATATGTTTTATTTATGATGAACAGAGCCAAAGTTATCTAGTCATGTACCGCCTTGCGTGCAATTTCACTCCATTCTCTCTACACAGCCCTCGTTCCAAGCGCCGCTGAAATAGATCACTAGAAGAAGTCCATTTTTGACATATTGACTCTTCGTGTCGGATATCTATACCAGGATATCCGAGCCAAAGGATTAATGAGCGTCACGTCGGCTCATCCGATGGTTAAGGACACAACTACGGCCTCGTCCGACCTCCAGGGGCTGGGCCACGCCTCGTCCGACCCGAGGACGAGGTTTCCGCCTCGTCCGACCCCAAGGCATGGGCTCCGACTCCAGGGCACGGGCACGGGCTCTGACTCGTCCGGTCCCACGGGGAGGGCTTCGTCTCGTCCGACCCCTGAGGGTCGAATTCCGTCTCGCTCGGCCCTCAGGGCGAGATTTCCGCCTCGCCCGTTCCTTAGGGATCGGATTTGCTACCAGACAAAAGCAATGGCCCCAGGGTGGGACCCGAACCACTTCAACCACTATGGCGTGGAGGCGCACGCCCGGGAGCACATCTCGGGTGCGTCATGATGCGACTGGCAGTCGCATCAGGCCATGCTGGGAGACTCACGTCGCCTACCGCGTCAGCAGGCCAGAACTGTACTGCCAACTCCCTGCCTGACCACCGTCCAACGCCAGTCGACCGGCGTCAGTTGACTGGCACTGTACCGCCAGCCCCTCGTATGGCCTCTGTCAGGGGACCCTTTGACCATTCTGTCCGCTCGGATGGGATGGAAGACAAGAACGGCGTACGACATCCGCACGTATGCTGCAGTGGCCAACAGGACCCCGGTGCGACACCGCTGCCACCCCGATTTACAGGGTCAGCAGGACCCACGCGAAGAGGAGGACGGCACACCCTCGGGAGCCTCATTTCTCTTTCTTTTTTCCCTCATCCCTTCTCTCGGTCTCTGGTATCCTATTCTCTTCCCTTGGTCTATAAAAGGGAAGGCAGGGCACCGTTCAGAGAGAGAGATCGATCGACCGATAGATCGAGCAGTAGAAGCATCGAGCAATCGAACCACAGAGACTTAGGAGCTTCTTCCTCTCTCGCCAGTTTGTAACCCCCTACTATAAACTCAGTGCTGGTAACACAAGCAGCTCGAAACTGGACGTAGAGACATTCGGCCTGAACTAGTATAATCCTTGTGTCCTCTTAGCACATCATCCGGGTCAGACGCGCAACATCCAAATTTACTAGTCGGCTGTTCGAAACACCGATAGTTGGCACGCCAGGTAGGGGTACTTTTGCACGTCTCGACATCAACACCAGGCCTCGGATGGCTAGTCACGGCATCAGCTGGGTCCTAGGTGCACACGTGCGCTTCAGGGACCTGGACTTCATCGTCACGGCGGAGGGAGAGCTGGCGCGGGCGCCCGTCGTCGTTCAACCCCTCCACTCCACCAGCCTCGATGCGATCACTGAGGCGCTCGAGGAGCTGCGACTACGTGCGCCTGAGGCCCGCGCCCCCTGGAGCGGCCAGCTCCTCGACTTCGACTACAGGAGGTTGGAGCGTCAGCTCGGCGTCTTCCTGGGACCCCAATCGTCCCGAGAGGGCCTGCACCACATCACCTTCTCGTTCGCCAATGTCATGGTGCAGCTTACCGGGGGAGAGCCGCTCTCCCTAGAATACCTCATCCGAAGCGCCCCGACAGTGCTCCCGTTCGGTCTCCGCAACACCGTAGAGACCGTTGGCCACCTTGTGGCGCAACGTATGATTCTATCCCCCGCGAACGACGAGTTCGTGGGGGTGATTGGACACATCGCGGAGTCTTTCCATGACCTCCTCGCTGAGAAGCCGGAGTCGCCCTCTGGCTCTGACTCCAGCAGGGGGAGCCATCACCTCTCTCGTGAATGCTTCATGACAGGTACCCCCGAGGGACACGTCGAAAGCATCCACGAGGAGGAGGCTACCCCGATGAACGACCTCAATGACGATGTCGAGGGGGATGCAGGAGCCCCACCCTGCTTGCGGGTGGAGCAGCTGAAGGCCCAGCACCTAGAGCTTGAGGAAGCGCAACTCCAGCTCGAGCAGGAACGTGCGGAGCTCGATCGCGAGATCGAGTGCCCTGGAGATGGGGGGCGCGCACGCGCCATGGCCCGTGACATAAACTGAAGGATCGTCGAGGACGATGAAGCCCTCACAGTTTGCCTAGGCAAGCCAGAACATCGCTGCTGCGATGGCCTTTCTTCGTGGGCTTCCGGGGCCCACGACGCCCGAGGATAGACGGGCCCACCACAAGATTCGCACGCTGCTCGAGCATGCGGCTATGCAGCAGGCCGAGAGCTCGCTGTCTCGGCGATGGGAGCTCGACGACAGCCAGCGCACGCCCTTAGTGTGACCCAACAAGGACGCATCAGTCCACCAGGCGCTGCACGGCAGCAGGCCATGCATCACGGTTCTAGTGCAGGAGCATCTCGGTCGCAATCGCGACGCGCGCGATACCCGCAGCGATGCGAGGGAGGGGGCTAGCCACGGATACCACCCATGATAGGGCAGACGCTACGACCACGAGGAGGACCGGAGTCATAGCCATGAACCAATGGGGCCCTAGGCCTTCAGTGGGCATATCCTCAAGGCGACGCTCCCGCCCTGATACCGCTTTGCCTATCGGGCCGGCGATGCGGTCAGTGCTGACTTCGTCATCTGCAATCTCCCCCTGTTCCTGACCGACTCAGCGCGAACATGGCTGGAGCACCTTCCGCCCAACTGCGTTCAGAGTTAGGCGGACCTGAAACAAATCTTCGTGGGAAACTTCCAGGGCACTTACGTGCACCCTGGGAACCCCTGGGACTTGAAGAACTACCGACAGAAGTTGGGAGAGACTCTCTGCGAGTACATCCGATGCTTCTCCCAGCAGTGCAACGAGCTCCCCAATATTGCTGATGCCGACGTCATTGGAGCCTTCCTACCAGGGACCACCTACGAGTCCCTGGTCCATAAGTTGGGACGTAAAGGCCCACGGACTACCAAGGAACTCCTCGACATCGTGACCAGCCACGCTTCCAGCGAGGAGGCGGTTGGAGCAATTTTTGATCGCTCCAAAGGCAAGGCAAAGCGGGACGAGGATGTCGACGAAGGCCCCTCCGACCGTTCGAATAAGAAGAAGAACCGGAAAGGGCGCGGGGGCTCGCTCGTGGCTACCGCCGAGCGAAAAGCCGGTCGAGCGCCGGCCGAGGGCACCCCCGATCACTTCGACAAGCTGCTTGAGGGGCCATGCCCAAACCACGCCTTCCCCGTCAAACACATGTACAAGGACTGCTCCCTCATGAAGCGTTTCTTCATTGGTGGCTCCAAGAAATGGGAGCAGAAAAAGAAGCCCGAGGCAGAAGCCGACGATGCCGGAGAGAAGGACGGCAACTTTCCATCGCCGGATGGCTGTCTCATTATCTTCGGTGGGCCGAAGGCATACGACTCCAAGCGCTGACAGAAGCTCACGCGTGGAGAGGTCTACGAAGCCAAGCCCACCACGCTCGTTTTCCTCAAATGGTCAGGGTCACCCATAACCTTCGATCGATCCGACCATCTAGATAGCATCACACACCCAGACAGGTACCCCCTTGTGGTCGACCCTATCGTCTGCACGAAGCGACTCACCAAGGTACTGTTGGATGGGGGCAACAACCTCAACATCATGTACGTAGAGACACTTGATGCCATGGGCATCGACCGATCGCGCATTCGGCCGACCAGGGCGCCTTTCCATGGCATCGTGCCGGGAAAGCAGGCCATACCGATCGGGCAGATCGACCTACCCGTCACCTTCGGGAATCCATCCAACTATAGGATAGAGACCCTCACCTTCGAGGTAGTCGGGTTCCCCTCGATCTACCATGCCATTTTGGGGCGACCGTGTTATGCGAAGTTCATAGTCGTCCCTAACTACACCTACCTCAAGCTCAAGATGACAGGACCACACGGGGTCATCACCGTCAGCACTTCTTTCCAGAGGGCCTACGAGTGCAAGGTCGAGAGCTGCGAGCTCACTTCGGCAACCCTCACTTCCAATGAGCTCGCAGCCATCGAGAAGGACATTGCTGAAGGGGCGCCCGACGCGAAGCGGGTGGCTAGATCCTTTGAGCCTATGGAGAACGTCAAGGAGGTCCTCGTTGACCCCGACAACTCCGTGCGATAAGACAGTACGCATCGGCACCGCCCTCTCCCCCATGTAGGAAGGCGCGCTCGTCCACTTCCTCCGCGCCAATTGAGACATCTTTATGTGGAAACCCTCAGATATGCCGAGAATTCTAAGGGAAGTCGCCGAGCATGCCTTGAAGATCAGGTCGGGTTCTAGGCCAGTCAAACAACGCTTGCGCCGCTTCAATGAGGAGAAACGAAGGCTCATCGGTGAGGAAATCGCTAAGCTCTTTGCGGCCGGTTTCATCAAGAAAGTATACCACCCAGAGTGGTTGTCCAATCACGTTCTGGTAGAAAAGAAAAGTGGAAAATGGAGAATGTGTGTTGACTACACGAGCCTCAATAAGGTGTGCCCGAAGGATTCGTTTCCTTTGCCACGCATAGATCAAGTAGTTGACTCGACCTCAGGGTATGAAACCCTATGCTTCCTTGATGCGTACTCTGGGTACCATTAGATCGCGATGAAAGAGTTTGACCAGCTCGTGACCTCTTTCATCACCCGTTCAGATCGTTCTACTATGTTACGATGTTGTTTGGACTCAAGAACGTCGGGGCTACATACCAGCGTTGCATGACCAAATGCTTTGGAGACCTCATCAGGTGGACCGTTGAGGCTTACGTGGACGACATCGTAGTCAAGTCCAAGTAGACCGACCAGCTCATGGCTGACCTGGAGTAGACCTTCAGGAAGCTCTGAGAGAACGACATCAAGCTCAACCCCGAGAAATACGTCTTTAGGGTCCCAAGGGGCATGCTGCTCGGATTCATCGTCTCCGAGCGTGGCATCGAAGCCAACCCGGTAAAAATCTCAGCCATCACGAAGATGGGCCCGATTCCGAACCTAAAGGGAGTTCAGAAGGTTACCAGGTGCCTCACAATGCTTAGTCGCTTCATCTCGTGCCTCGGCGAACGGGGGCTCCTCCTTTACCAGCTCCTGAAGAAAACCGACCGATTCGCGTGGATGCCTAAGGCTCAGGAGGCACTTGACAAGCTCAAAGTGCTCCTGACGAAGGCCCTAATTCTAGTCCCGCTGGCTAAGGGAGAGCCGCTCCTACTCTACGTCATAGCTACGACTCAGGTGGTCAATGTCACTTTGGTTGTAGAACAGGGAGAAGAGGGACACGCCCTCAAGGTACAGCGCCCCGTGTACTTTGTTAGCGAAGTCTTGTCTGACTTCAAGACACGCTACCCCTAGATCTAGAAGCTCCTATGCACCATCCTGATCACCAAGAGGAACGTGTGCCACTACTTTGACTCACACCAGGTGATCGTCGTGTCATCTTTCCCCCTCGGTGAGGTTATCTAGAATAGGGAGGCCATGGGGAGAATCATGAAATGGGTGCTCGAGCTGATGGATTAGGACGTCACGTATGCCCCACGAACGACCATTAAGTCTTAGGCACTAGCTAACTTTATGGACGAATGGATCGAGATCCAGATGCCACCGGTGACCGTCGATCAGGAGTACTGGGCGATGCACTTTGATGGATCACTAATGAAGAAGGGTGTCGAGGTTAGGCTAGTTTTCATTTCCCCCCTCAGGGTGTGCATGAGGTACGCAATTTGCATCCACTTCCCGGTTTCAAATAATATGGCTGAGTACGATGCACTCGTCAATGGCTTGCGCATCGCTATTGAGTTAGGCATCCGACGCCTTGACGTTCGAGGCAACTCGCAACTGGTCATCAACTAAGTCATGAAGGAGTCAAGCTGCCACAACGCCAAGATGGCTGCGTATTGTCATGAGGTCCGACAGTTGGAGGACAAGTTCGATGGCCTCGAGCTCAACCATATCTTGAGGCGGCCCAACAAAGCAGCCGACATGTTAGCAAAGATGGCATCGAGCTGAGAGCCAGCCCCCACCGACATCTTCGCTAGCGACCTGCATAAGCCCTCGGTCCGATACGAGGAACCAAAACAGACCGACAACGAGTCGCTAGTTTTAGGCTCGGGGGCTGACCGACCCTCAATTCCATTCGACCCCGAGGTCATGGAACTTGTCAAAGACCCAGTGGCGGAGCCCGACCCTCTGACCGACTGGAGAACACCTTATCTCAATTGCCTCCTCCACGTGGTGCTCCCTGCCAGCAAGACAGAGGCCCGATGGCTCACGCATCGTGCCAAGTCCTTCATCGTCATCAAAGGGGACCTCTACAAGCGCTGCCACACTGAAATCCTATAGCGTTGCATCCCCACCGAGCAGGGAAGGACCTGCTAGAAGACATCCATGGAGGGGTGTGCGGACATCACGCCGCACCTAGAACCTTGCTCAAAAACGCACTCCAACAAGGTTTCTACTGGCCAACCGTGGTGGCCGACGTCGAGCAGGTCGTATGCACCTGCAAAGGATGCCAGTACTATGCTCGGCAAACTCACCTACCAGCCCAAGCGCTCCAAACAATCCCATCACATGGCCGTTCGTGGTCTGGGGACTCGACCTGGTAGGGCCCCTCAAGAGGGTGCCCGAGGGCTTTACACACTTACTTGTCGCCGTGGACAAGTTCATGAAGTGGATAGAGGCTCGGCCGATCACCGTGATCAAATCTGAGCAGGCCGTGTTGTTCTTCACGGACATCATCCACCGATTCAGGGTCCCAAACTCCATCATAACCGACAACGACACACAGTTCATGGTCCTCCGGTTCTACGACGACCACCACATCCGCGTTGATTGGGCTACCATAGCGCACCCCCACATGAACGGGTAGGTTGAGCACGCAAACTGCATGGTCCTCCAAGGCCCTAAGCCTAGGATCTTCAACTGGCTCAACAAAGCTGGCGGATGGTGGGTCGCGGAGCTCCCCTCGGTACTCTAGAGCCTAAGGACGTACAACAGCTAGGCAACCGGTTACACGCTGTTTTTCATGGTCTATGGCTCCGAAGCCATCCTCCCGACTGACCTCGACTACGGAGCGTCGAGGGTCAAGGCCTACAACGAGCAGGGAAACAAAGCATCTTGGGAAGACGCCATGGACCTGCTTGACGAAGCACGTGATGTCACCATGCTCCGTTCGGCCAAATACCAGCAGGCGCTATGATGGTACCATAGCCAACGACTGTGGGGTCACGCCTTCGGCGTAGGCGATTTAGTCCTTTGCCGCATCCAGAGCAACAAAAATCGCCACAAGCTTTCAACGCCGTGGGAAGGACCGTACATCATCATAGAAGTACTCTGACCCGGCACCTACAAGCTCAATACTGATGATGGCAAAGCCATCGCCAACACCTGGAACATCGAGCAGTTACGTTGCTTTTACCCTTAGTCTTCCCATTCCAAAGCTTCCAATATGCTTATCAAACTAAGTAATGTTTCTACAAAAACCAAAAAATGTTACCTCCTATCGGGTTTGCTTCTGATCTGATCGGTCTTCAGTAACACCCGACCCCGACAACTACCTAGGGTCGGGTTTTACTCAGGGGCTGATAGGACTACATATACTCAGGAATATTTTCCCATCCTACCCTTCTTTTTTATGACAAGACCTATAAATAAGAGTTGCCAAAAACTAACTATGAGTAAAACTGGTAGGAATGCAAAAAGCCTATGCCCCGACGGCTACGGCATCACTTGCTCACCAGTGTGATCATTACTTAGTCGCTCACAACTTAAGTTTCTAATGCCTTAACATAAAATAAGGGTCGGATTGCAACAAACTTTATATAGGAGTACATATACTCAGGAACATTTTCCCATCCGACCCTTCTTTTTTATGACAAGACCTAGAAATAAAGAGTTGCCAAAAACTAATGATGAGTAAAACTGGTAGGAATGCAAAAAGCCTATGCCTCGATGGCTACGGCATCGCTTACTCACCAGCGTGATCATTACTTAGTTGCTCGCAACTTAAGTTTCTAATGCCTTAACATAAAACAAGGGTCGGATCGCAACAAACTTTATATATATATAGAAAGGCCAAACAATGTTTTCGGCCATAATAAAAGTCTTTACAAAAAGACCAACGTCAGACTCAGCTATCTAACTAAACACCCTTGGGCAGGATTTCTTCTCTGACCTTCTCTGCTAGGTTCTGCGCCGGGGGAGCCGCATCCTTCTCAATTTTGTCTAGCTCGGCGTCAGTGTAGCTAGGCACGAAGCCCTCATTGATCACTGGCAGGTCGATGTTAAAGTAGTGGGAGCAGGTGATGGTGAACACACGATGGACGCCGGTGTACAGGGCCTCCCTTGCCAGTGCGCGCGCCCGATCCAGGATCTGGGTAACCCGGATTGCGAGTGAGCTCGTCTCCACGGCTGGGGCGACCCCGAGGTCATTGAAGTCCAACGCGACGGCAGCACACAAGGTGTCATGGTCGTTGCTCTCTGACTAGAGTTGGCCCTGCACCTCGGAGGGTTGCCTCTGTAGGTCTGCCCAAGTCGAACATCAAAGAAAGTCAGAAAACCGACTGCAAACGTCAAGCAAAAAGGTAACCAGAGCCTCACCTTTCACTTGCTCCTCGAGGACCGTCTTCTCCCTCTAGAGCACGCCAACATCCCTAGCCAAGGCAGTGGCTAGGCCCTCGGCTTATTCCTTCAACTTTTGCTCATTTTGAGCGCGCGCCAAGCGTTGGCGCTCTCTTGACGGGCACGACCGAGTGCCGGGCGGAGTCGTCCAAGCGCCGTGGCATCTTCCCTGGCCTTGGCGACCACAGCCTTAAGCTTGTCCTCGGCCTCGTCAGTGTGTTGACAGGCTTCCCGTTCCTTGGTCTAGAGGCTCACCACCTCCTCCTGCAGCCACGACACTTCGGTAGCAAGCCCCCACACCTCCTTCTCAGGACGGAGGAATAGGGACTTCTCCCGGCTGCGCATCAAAAGGAACTACAGAAAAATCAGGTTAGAATTATATAAACAGGGCTTGAAAGTAGAAAACATGAAGACACGACAAACCTGGCTGACTGGGCCCATGACATCCTTCAACACCCCAATGCGTCAGTCAGAGAGCGGACTGTGGACTTAAGTCCCAAGCGCACGCTCGTCTAGTCCTTCACCTCCGCTAGGTCGTCGAGGGTGAACATCGAGTCGCTTGGGTCCAACCGCCTAGCCCAATGGAGTTGGTCTCTTCCCCATGCGAGCAGATCGTCGCCCGGCCAGACAAGGGACCGGGAGGGCCTAGCCCCAACTGAGGGGTCGGCCATTACAACCATCGGCGTCGGCCTAACTAGAGCCGATGGTACCTCCTCCGTCACCGGCGCTCCCTCGGGAGCGGACCCTCCGATGGCAGAGGAGGCTGGCAGCCCGGGCTCCAAAGTCTGAGCCGTCACCACGTCTACAGGGGACGCCTCGGTCGCACCTTCTCCCATCTGCCCCGCCTCGAGCGCATTGACCGGCGCGGGAGGCGATTCCATGAGCACCTCCTTCGACACAATCAGTGCCTCCACCTCCCCCGCTTCCATAGGCGGCGGCGTGTCCACCTCGGTGCCATCACGGCGCGCCCCCGGCACCACGCCAGTCGATTCCTGTGGGATTGGCCGATGCGCCAGGATCTTCTACGGTGCCAACGTCAGGAGGTTGCTGGGGCCGGTCCTACGGAAAGCACCAACGACACACGACAAAATCCTAGAACACAATGAAAGGGCGAAGAAGTCGTTAACTCACCTTGACGCCATTATCTGAGAACGTTTCGGGGGCTGGTCGCTCGACTCTGACTTCGCCACATCGACAATTGGCCACTTCAATCCCCCGATGGGGTCGGTCGAAGCGAGGCGGATTTGCTCCTCTGACCTTAGGGGCGCGTCCTCCCTCGCTGATCTTGTTGGCGCATCCTCTTTGGTTTGCGCTAGGGCGTGCTGCGGAATCGAGGTCATATTGGCCTGCCCCGTGTTGGCCTGCTCATCCTCGCACAAAAGCGCGCCCCATGGGATGTTGGGGTCAAACTTGTCCTCCTCCTCTCCCTCCTCTTCCTCGTCCTCATCGCCATCGCTCTCCTTCGAGCCTTGCCAGCACTTTCCACGCTATAGCTTTGCTCGCTCCTTCTTCTTCGCCTTCTTTCGCTCCTTCTTCGCCTTTGCTGCCCTAGCTTTAGCGTGGTTCATCGCCGTCCTAGACACATCCTTTGGCAGTGGTGGGTCAGACTCACGGGCGAAGAGGTCGGGCTGCAAATCTCGACACTTAGAATCTAAGAACAGAGGAGGGTCGGCCAAGGAAAGAAACTCGAAGAAGGCTTACCAGTTCAACAAAACCCACATCCGACCGCATCGTGGGATGCCCTAGGACCGGGTACACTAGGGTGAGATCCACCGATGGATCCATCGGGCACTCCATCACCTCCTTGATGCGTTGTGTCGTTTCGCCGACGCTAAGGGCCTCACCGACGACCATCATCGTCCATTCGGATGTGGTATTCGGTGTCATCTTGTACATCAAAAGAGTGCACGCCATCAACGGCGGTAGCCTCCTGACATGGTACGCTCCGACGACACCGGTCCCGTGAAGACCGTGGCCCTTCAGAGTTGCGATGGCTTTGAGACGGTCGCCGAGCCTCTCTGCTCCTTCACGATGGGCCCATACCTCCACGCGTCCGGCGCCTCCTCGATCAGGCAGCTGGTGAAGATCGGCAGGGGGGCGGCGTCATCGTTCCTCAGGTAGAACCAGAGCTTATGCCACCCCTTGTTGGACTTTGACAACAGGATGGGCATGTACTCCGATGATCGGTTGCCTCGAAGACGGATGCTCACACATCCCATCGGCACCGCTAGGTCCGGCTTCTTCCTCTCCTTCTTCCGTAGTTTGACTGTGAAGAAGTACTTCCACAGCTCGAAGTAGGTGCTCGATCCCCAGATACCCCTCGTACAATGCGATGAAGGCCGAGATGTGCTGAATTCCATTGGGATTCAGATGCTGTAGCTCAAGCCCATAGTAGTGCAATAGCCCTCGGAGGAATCGGTGGGGAGGAGTCACAAACCCACGCTCGTGGAAGGGGATGAAGGAGATGACGTAGCCGTCGGGCGACGACGGCTCATCCTCGCCACCGGGTACGATCCACTCCATCGCCACGGTCCTTGCGCGGAGAAGGCCCTTCTTAACTAGACCCTCCATGCGCGCGTGGAGAACGTCGGAGCAAAGCCATGGCTCCATCGAGGAACGGGGTGGCGATGTAGAAGATCCGGCTATGGCACAGGGCTAGAGAGTGAGAACTTCATCGGCGGCAGAGCAGAAACAGGGGAACGAAGTCCAGAACTCGAGAGTGAAAGGCAGAAAGACTAGAGGGGCAAGGATACAGCGACGCGTATGGAGGCTAGGGAGGAGCAGCTCCGTTTATAAGGTAAAGGTGGAACGGGCGATTGGCGAACCATCCGCCTAAATTAACAGGCCCCACGCCTCACCGAATCCGCTTCCTTTGAGGGTCGTGCCCTCACTGTTCCACGCTGCATCGGTCACATCGCTACCTCGAGAGACGAGTGCATGCCTATCCAAATCTTCCCCACGAAGGATCCATCGGGCGACGGTTCACCTTCAAAGGCTACGGCCTACGGGCCACCGCAGATAAGTAGGATATGGAGCTAAAAATGCTCCCATGGCCCATTAATGCCCAGGAGTTCGAAGGCTGGCCCACCAGAGGGTTCACGGTCGCTCCAGGGCACCCTAGAGTGAGGGGAGGTTAAGGACAGGCCCGCTAGCGGCCAATACCCGAGGTGCGCGAAGCACCACGGGCATCCTGACCCTCGTTTCGAGTCTTGGATGATGCAACGTCCATGGTTTTTTCCCGAAGAAAGACATCGATCGCTTGGACCGGTCGAACGGATCCGAGAACTATATGGACCGACCGCCAAGAATCTAGAGTCAGTCACTAGCTGATCTCGAACCGGGCCCCCGCGAAGGGGATGTCGGGGCTCCACTCGAACAAGTCCGTTAACAACTCACCGAGCACAGTGCTCCGTCCAACGAGGAAAGCACGGCATGGCTCAGCCCCTCCGTTCTAGCGAATAGACACGTGAGGGATGACGATCACAAGACGAACCAACCCCCCCGACCGGGCCCTTCTATGCACGGGGGCTCAGGGGCTCGGCATCGCAAAGAGACCGAACACGCGATCACAGACAAACGACGAGTCACCTCTGGTTGCGAAAACCACGGACAGAGTGACGTAAGAAGCCAGGCGACAATAACGAACAGTACTCCCGTGCGCCCTCAAGCGACGGATTGCAAAAAGTCTTTATAGGAGTGTCTCACTCCTCCAAAGGCTCGGGGGGCTACTATCGGATATCTATACTAGAGTATCCGAGCCAAATGATTAATAAGCGTCACGTCGGCTTATGCGATTGTTAAGGACACAACGGCGGCCTCGTCCGACCCCTAGGGGCCGGGCCATGTCTCGTTCGACTCCGAGGATGAGGTTTTCGCCTCATCCGACCCCAAGGCATGGGCTCTGACTCCTCTGACCCTAGGGCACGGACTCTGACTCGTGTGGTCTCACGGGGAGGGCCCCGCCTCGTCCGACCCCCGGGGGTCGGATTCTGTCTCGCCCGCCCCCTAGGGCAAGATTTCTGCCTCGTCCATTCCCTGGGGGTCGGATTTGCTACCGGACAATTGCAATGGCCCTAGGATAGGACCCGAACCGCTTCGACCACTATAGCGTGGAGGCGCACGTCCGGGAGCACGTCTCGGGCGTGTCCTGATGCGACTGGCGGTCGCATCAGGCCATGCTGGGAGACTCATGTCGCTCACCGCGTCAGCAGGCCAGAACTGTGCTGCCAACTCTTTGCCTGACCACCGTCCAACGCCAGTCAACCGCGCGTCAGTTGACTGGCACTGTACCGCCAGCCCCCCGTATGGCCTCTGTCAGGGGACCCTTTGACCATTCCGTCCGCTCGGATGGGATGGAAGACAAGAACGGCGTACGACACCCGCACATATGCTGCAGCGGCCAATAGGACCCCGGTGCGATGCCGCTGCCACAACGATCTACAAGGTCAGCAGGACCCACGCGAAAAAGAGGACGGCACACCTCAAGAGCCTTATTTCTCTCTTTTTTCCCTCTTCCCTTCTCTCGGTCTTTGGTATCCTGTTCTCTCCCCTTAGTCTATAAAAGGGAAGGCAAGGCACCATTCAGAGAGAGAGATCGATCGACCGATAGATCGAGCAGTAGAAGCATCGAGCAATCGAACCACAGAGATTTGGGAGCTCCTTCCTCTCTTGCCAGTTTGTAACCCCTACTACAAACTCAGTGCTGGTAACACGAGCACCCCAAAACTGGACGTAGAGACTTTCGGTCCGAACCAGTATAATCCTTGTGTCCTCTTAGCACACCATCCGGGTCAGACGCACAATATACAAATTTAATAGTCGGCTGTTCGCCGACACTTCGATTTGCCTATTTTCTGCCCCTATCTTTACCTGTAAACATGGCAGGTCAACTATCAAATATTGTTCACTTTGTGCCCTATAAGCCTATGTTTTGTGTTTTTTTCTTCCTAACAACAAATTGCTGTTTTTTATTTACCACATATTATGAAAGCCAGACATGCTTTTCATGCTCTCTCTTCTCTCTTTCCTTGGCCGCTAGCAATGGATAGCGGGCAGAAAATTAATTTCTAATGATAATTATTGTCACGTACGTCACTCCAACACCGCACAAATCAAGCTTGAATTCAAAATTGAGACGGTTTGGATAAATAAAAATATAATTGGGTGCTAGATTTAGACGGTATGGATAGATGGATAAATATAATTTGGCTCGGAACTGAAGCCGTTTCCGTGCAAAAAATCCAGAAAACTGTCCGTTGTATTGTACTCCAGGATGAATCGGAACACAAACAGGTTCCCATCGAACTGGCCGTGGCGTGCCGCGTGCGAAGTGCGAACGAGGGCCAGCACAACACACCACTGTTCACTTGCTTCGTGGTGTTTTTCTCTCACGCCAAACCAGCCAGACGATACGGCCTCCCGAACAAGCTGACCCGATTGGATCGCCTACGCCCCACGCAACGCCACGACGCACCCCGCGAAGCGAAGCAAGCCCCTGGAGGCGCCGGCGAGCCGGGAGCGCGGCGCCGGCGGCGGAGGCGGAGGCCGCGATGGGGAATAAGATCGCGCGGACGACGCAGGCGTCGGCGACGGAGTACTACCTCCACGACCTGCCGTCCACCTACAACCTCGTGCTCCTCGACGTCGTCAGCCGCGGCCGCTTCCTCAAGTCCGTCCGCTGCAAGCACGACGAGGGGCTGCTCCTCGTCAAGGTCTACTTCAAGCGCGCCGGCGAGCCAATCGACCTTAAGGTAACCCGCGTGCGGCTGGCTGCTGCTCGCAGGCGCACCCCCAATCCCCTCGTGAGTTCCTTCGGATTTGGTCCCGGATCGTGGTCGTGAGATCCCGCCGCTGGTTTCGCAGGAGCACGAGCGGAGGCTGGAACGGATTAGGAACGCGTTCAAGGGGATCGAGGGGTCTCACGTATGGCCCTTCCAGGTGAGGATTCCGTGCTTAGGGCTTACTCTCCCGATTCTGGTGAACTTTGGCCTGTAGGGCGTAGGCTGTAGCTTCAGGAAAGGGGGCCATTGACGACACTTTTCCAACGTGCAATTGCATCTTCTAAGGGAAATTTAAGTGGGGTTTAGCGAATTTTTATCCCATGTACTTACTGTATGTATATTTGGTTCAGCTAAGTTTACACTGCAAAGTTTTGCGCTTTTGGCAATATATAAGTTGGTTTAACTGCCTTTTCAAGCGGTTTAGTATTTTTAGGCCTCTATATGCTGCGGGTTACCTATTTTGATTAAGTCCTCATGAAAATTTAGTGATATAGCCACTTTATTTGGATGTTTTTGCACAAGATAGCATGTGTCTGAAATAGCCACTTTATAGTATGAATCAATGAATGTACATTGCATCTCAGTTCACATGCTGAATTGGCTTCCAATGTTGTTCAGGTTTGGCTGCAAACAGATAAGGCAGCATATCTCCTGAGACAGTACTTCTTCAACAACCTGCACGATCGACTGAGTACACGCCCTTTCCTCAGTCAGATTGCAAAGAAATGGCTTGCCTTTCAGGTGTCGTCTCTTTTCTTTGGTGTGTATGTGTCGGTCTGTCTGTTGAATGACTATCAATATTTACAAAGGCGTAGAAGTTGATCCTGCTGGTGTCCATAGCCCATAGGGACATATATTCTCACTGCTAAGTGCAGATATAAATTTTACACTAGAATTAGTGGGGCATGTAAGAGTCATTCTTTATTTTTCTTTCCTTTCCAGAGATGGTTGCCGACTCAGATCATTTGGTTGTGCAGTTAATTCATGCAGTGGAGCAGAGCCATAGTAAGGGAATTTGCCATGGTGAGAAGGGTTTGTCTGAGTTGCATTGGAAGAAAATTCTCTTGGCTGTTATTTTCACACTTTTTTTTTTGTGGTTAGGTGACATAAAATGTGAGAATGTGCTCGTTACTTCTTGGAGTTGGCTATATCTTGCGGACTTTGCATCATTCAAGCCAACGTATATCCCGGATGACGATCCGTCCGATTTCTCATTCTATTTCGACACTGGAGGAAGACGAAGATGCTATCTAGCACCTGAAGTGAGCCCCTTAATCTAATTTACTTGAAATTTATATGCTATCTTTCGCTGTTCCTGTGAAAATTGGGAGGTGCCTCCGGGAAAGTTCCTAAACAGTCACTCTGGATAGTTTATCCCTGTTGCTTCATTTTTCCCCACTTGTTCCCTTTTTATGAATGCAGCTTGCTTCAGTACATGCATTTGCATCCTGCGTGTAATTGCGGTACAGGTTAAAACTATCACTGAGTGTACGTGTTAAGACTTAAGACTGGTTACAATCAACTTCTCATTTAGTTACTTTTCTTCTGTCAACATTTTGATGTTGTCGTTTTTGTGCGACTTGAAACATTGCATCCTGAAACCTGCTATTGTTACCAAGGATGGAATAGTTGCTATACTAGTGATTATTTTCTGTAGAAGGGATATACTCATTGTGATGCAATCTTCTCGATGTCAACCTTTTATGATACATCTTTGATCTAACACACCTGTTTCGTTGCTTTTCTATTTTGTGAATGAATCCAATTTACGCAGAGATTCTACGAACATGGTGGTGAGTCCCAAGTTGCAGCAGACGCACCTTTGCAACCATCTATGGATATATTTTCTCTTGGGTATGCTTCACATTCATGTTAATTTTTCTACATGTTCTTTAAGAGCTAGTTTTGTTTCATGTGACAGTATATGCTTTCCATGTCAAATAGTTTGCCTATGGTTATGTTTTTCTTGGGCATTCTAGTTTCATCTAATGGGCTGTAGTGCCATTTGTTCTTCTATGGCAAGGGGGGACAGATTGTTTTACGTTTAGATGAAAGATGATTATTGCAAGACAGTTGTCAAAAGTCAGTGCACAAAACTGTTGTTATACAAACAACATTGAACCTGCATTGAACCCGCATTCTCCATCAACTATTCTTTTCTTGACCCTTGAGACAGGCTTCCACTGAAATACACAGCTTGACTTTGGGGGCAGCTTGAAAATAATTTGGTTTCTTTTGGGGCTTCATGTTTATTCACAAATATATCATGTTAATTGTTACTTGCTTGCATATATTGGAACCCAATTCAATTAGAGATTTTGTAATAGTTATTTTTTTGTCCTCATTAACTTTGTTTTTGTCTACATTAAGTATTTTCACAAAATCACATCTCATGGTTTAGTTTCATGGACTGTATGTCAGCTCCAAAAGTAGATTAGTGGTTACTGCTTGCTAGAACTGGATTTTGAAACATGATTTTTGTGAATTTCTCCTCCAGCCTCACATTTTTTAGCAGTACTCTATTAGGTTAGAATTCTGACAGCCATTTTCTTTTTAAAAAATGCTGACCATTGGACGGTATATTATGTATCTTCTGTCCAGGTGCGTTCTTGCTGAACTTTTCCTTGAAGGCCAGCCACTTTTTGAGCTTTCACAACTTCTGGCTTATCGGCGTGGTCAGTATGACCCCATACATACCCTAGAAAAGGTTTTTATGTTGTTCCTTTACTCTTCTTCAATAGTTTAATCCTTCGTTATGAATCATTGTAATGTTTCTATTCTTCTAACATGTAATCTTGGGTCACATATCGCCACTTACCTCTTAGCATCTATATACTATTTTTTGGTTGCAACTTGAGTCTGCAGTGTGCGCATCTATTTCTGATGGGACAATTAGTTCATATTTAATCTTGTTTCTGGTTCTAAAAATGTACCTGGGTAATAGTTTTGAGACCAAAACACTCATGATGTTGATACGTCGTTTCTAACCTATTCAAAACCTACACTTTGCCAAGTTTCTTGTATTATGAATATTTAGCGTGTAAGAGGAACATGGTAGTGAATGATTGCTATGCATGATTTAAGTTGGTACATCTGCACAGATATTCCATGTCCTGTCCTAAATGGTTGAAGCTGTACTGTTCATACCTCTCTTATGCCTGAGTAATACCTATGTATCCTACTGGACCAGTGCATATCATTAAGGAGATCAGTATGGATATAGTCAAATGGATGGTAGAGTCTTCAACTCCAAAGAGCTTTCATGAGCCAAAACCTTTGCATACCTAAATGCAGCAATGCTAGATGCAGTCCTGGATGAGCAAACTCATGATACTTTTCTCATGTTCATGATTTTCTGTTACATGAGTTAGTGGTATACCAATTGAAAAATCTTGGCATTCATGTGCCAAAGGATCTCAACAGTTTTTTTTTTTTCGTTTTCAACACTGCCAAATACCAATAAAGTAGGGATAATCTAATTCAGTATGCCCCTATGCCCTTACTCCAGAGCAGGATATTTTACAGACCTAATCAGTGAAAAACTGAAATGATATTGATCCAAGGCACATTATTTTCTTCCCCAGTTTGCGATTTATTTGTCCGAAACTTTGTGCTTATAAAAGATGCATGTAGACAGTAAGACGATATTTTTCTCATGTACCTTCATTCACATTAGCCTACCCCAACTTGCTTGGGACTGAAAGGCTATGCTGTTGTTGTTGTACCTTCATTCACACGCTATACCCTCATCATCAGTTTCTTTACTGATTTTGCTTCTATTTTCTGGTTTTATTTGACTAGAGGATTGTTGGATTCCATTCAGATATTACCTGTTACCTATACAAAGCCGCGAAAATATAAAATAAACTTGTGCTTGCAGATACAAGATACTGGTATCCGTGACATGATACTTCACATGATCCAGTTGGACCCCAAAAAAAGGCTACCATGTCGAAGCTATCTGCAGAAATATGAATCTGTTGTGTTCCCATTTTATTTTTCAAAGTTTCTGCACAAGTTCTTCTCGGATATTGTTCCACTTGACTCCGATGCCAGGGTAAGGGTCATTCAAGTCTGTAGTAACCTTAGTTTCTCTACTACTGTTCAGCAAAGTTTCTAAACATAATTCTCTTTGCAGGTTGAAAAGACTCAAGAAAATTTTGAGAAGATACATGAAATAATGATGGGCAGCTCAACAATTGAACAAATTGAAAGATCTACATCGTGTGAGCATAGTGAACCATCTGGGAGAAAAGGCATGGGAGGGGAAATTTTAAACTCACCAGGAGATTCTAGAAACAGCACATCCGTAGTTAAGAAAAATACTCCTGTAGGCCATCAACATATTGTTGGAGATATCAATTTTCTCCTCAAAGAAGTGGAGAGCAGGAGTAACAATACAAGCACAAAGGTGACAAAAGACATTGACCATTTTGTTGCACCAAGCATTCCCTGTGCAAGTGGTAATCAGTCCTCGCAGCTAGTTAATCCAGCAGGAAGGCAAATTGGAACTGGTTTGATGGGTCGGAACAATGTTGTATCTCATGTGAAGATCTCAAAGAGTCATTTACCCTCCTTGGTGGCTGCTTATGATGACCAATCAGATACCTATAGTTTTGACATTTTTCAGCAGATGGACTCCAAGGTGAGCTGTGAAGGCATGGTCTTGCTTGCCTCATTACTCTGCTCATGCATACGCAGTGTGAAAAAACCTGAGCTAAGAAGAGCCAGTCTCATTCTTCTGAAGTTCTCGTCCACATACATAGATGATGATAGTCGCTTACAGCTAGTGGTTCCCTATGTGATTGCGATGCTTTCAGATCCGTCCGCCATTGTCCGCTGTGCTGCTTTGGAAACCTTATGTGATGTTCTTTGTCTTGTGCAAGATTTTCCTATCAGTGATGCTGTCATATTCCCTGAGTACATCCTCCCAATGCTCTCTTTGCTCCCTGATGATACAGAAGAGAGTGTTAGGGTTTGCTATGCTAGCAACATTCATAAGCTGGCTTTAACAGCCTATAGGTTCCTACTTCGTTCTCGTAGCATAGCGGATATTCGACCTCTGGATGAATCAGTGGTAGCTCCCAGATCACAGTCTGCAGATTTACCAGTGAAGAAGCAAGATGATTTTTTTCGCCAGCTTGCAGAACTGAGGAAATCTATTTATGAGATAGTGCAAGATTTGGTGATGGGACAAAAGCAGACACCTAATACCCGTAGAGCTCTTCTGCAGGATATAGGTTATTTGTGTTACTTCTTTGGGCACAGACAAAGTAACGATTTCCTTCTTCCTATACTTCCAGCATTTCTAAATGATCATGATGAGCAGCTCCGCGCAGTTTTCTTTGGCCAGATTGTCTATGTTTGCTATTTTATTGGAGCAAGGAGTGTTGAGGAATATCTTTTGCCATATCTTGAACAGGCACTAAGTGACGGTATGGAGGCTGTCCTTGTAAATGCACTTCATTGCTTGACCATGATGTGCAGAAGTGGTTATTTGAGAAAAAGAGTAATTGTTGGTCTATTGGTAAAGGTTCTCCCCCTGCTCCGGTATCCAATCAATTGGGTTAAGCAGTCTGCTGTAAGATTTGTTGCTGCCTGCAGCGAGAGCTTAGGATCTGTAGATACTTATGTGTACCTTTCTCCTCATCTAAGGCAGTTCCTACACAGGGAGCCACCTTCATTGGCCTCTGAAACTGCTCTTCTTTCATGTCTTAAGTCTCCGCTACCAAAATCAATCTTCTACCAAGCTTTAGAGGATGCTCAGGACATTGGAGACATTTTACTGAAGAGCAGTGGCAAGAAAGATCAGATAGTACATGGTGGAAGATACCCTGGTACAGCACAAAGTGGATCCTCGGCCAACCTTGAAGATATTGGGCGACTGAAAGGCCCTAACATTTCCAGCAACATGTCTTTGGATGTCAAAGACTCCGTTTCTTTTGACAAATCACTATATTCTGGTTTTGCTCTACAAGCATCTGCTGCAAATAGCTCCTTTTATGATGGCTTATCTAAAGGAATACCATCATATTCTTTTTGTACTGATAAGCGGGGTTTAGGAGAAACACACATGCTCCCTGATTCATCAGTGTATAAAGCTTCAATAAGGCTACCTTGGTTGGAACCCAACCGTCCTGGCGTGCAGACTAGAGATGATCATTTCAGTAGCAAGCGGCGAGAGTTGAGCATCAATGACTCTATGAAGAGCAGTTCCTCTTTGCAAGGGGATAGCACTCCAAACTCTGACACTGGAGGATTGCCGTTCTCCAGATCAGCAGTGAACCTGGAGACTGGATGGAAGCCTCGTGGAATTCTAGTGGCACATCTCCAGGAGCATCGCTCGTCTGTCAATGACATTGCCGTGTCGAATGACAATACCTTTTTTGTGACTGCTTCAGACGACTCAAGCATCAAAATATGGGATACAAGAAAGTTGGAAAAGGACATTGCCTTCAGATCTAGGTTAACATACAGCATGGGTAATAGCCGAGCTCTATGTACGACAATGGTTCATGGTACTTCACAGGTTATTGTTGGTGCTAGCGATGGAACATTACACTTGTTTTCTGTGGATTGCGCACGTAGTATTGGGAGTGTTGTGGAAAGGTATGCTGGAATTGTCGATGTAAAAAGGAATGATATTAAAGAAGGCGCGATTCTCAGTGTTGTAAATTGTTCATCAGACAGCTTTAGCCCAACTGTTCTTTTCAGCACTGAACATTGTGGCATCCATAAATGGGATACAAGAACGAACTCAGAATCTTGGTCATTTAAATCCTCTCCGGAGGAGGGCTATATATCGGCACTTGTTGTGGGCCAGTGTGGAAATTGGTTCATCTCAGGTTCTTCAAGAGGCGTCCTTACATTGTGGGACAATAGGTTTTTACTGCCTGTTAACTCGTGGAACTATTCAACAGTAAGCCCTATAGAGAAATTGTGCTTGCTTATACCTCCACCAAGTTCAATATCTTCTGCTGGAAGGCCATTAGTTTTTGTCGCCGCTGGATGCAACGAAGTTTCTCTGTGGAATGCTGAGAATGGAAGTTGCCACCAGGTAATAAAAAGTTTTCTGATTAGTATATTATACGAGGTCTGCTGGTAGGATATCTTACCATGGCTTTATCATTATTATAGAGATTCAGTGCCATAACCCAAAAAAGATCTATTCCTTCCTGAATTAAATCTGCTCCTGGTGCAAAAGATTTATAAAGTGAATGTTTCTATTTTTTTAGTATTTTCATGTTCCTTTTCCTTGTGTCATGTTCTAAGAAGTATCTGCAGTTTTTTTGAGAAGTGAGCAACTAAATCATATGCTCATATCAAACACTAAATTTGCATCTGGGATATTCAACAAAACTATGCAGATGTTTAGAACAGCGAGCACTGACAATGAAGCTGTGATGTCAAAGGCGCCATCAAGGCCTGTTAACAAGCCAATCATCAAAGATATAAGGAGAGCAGGCAATTATAAGTACAGAATTGATGAATTGAATGACCCACCTGTACGCCATCCAGGCATACGCTCTTTGCTGCCCTTACCAGGTGGTGATCTATTAACTGGAGGAACAGATTTGAAGATTCGTTACTGGGATCAAGCCAGGTTCAATTCTATCTGTACTAACCTCTTGCTTCATAATTGTTTTTTCCTGTCCACTTCCTGTCATCATGATGCTTTTATATTGACATTGAAGGCCTGAGCAAAGCTTCTGTATTGCTGGTCCCTCGGCGAAAGAAGTCCGTTCAGCAAAAGGAGATATTTTGGAGAAAGCAGTTGGAAACGATGAGTGTTACGATATAAGATCCAGTTTTGGAGTACAAGTTGTGCAGGTAGCCTTCAGTCCTTGTTCGGTAGTTCTTTTGCCTTAATCTCCCATTCACGCTTCCCCAGTATTTACTGTACAGCCATGGAAGGCATTCTGCTTCTGCAAACTGCTGTTTGTAACTGATTTTTGTGTTCTGCCCAGGAAATGTACAAACAGAGTACCACGGTCTCTGGTTTGACGCCCAAGACTCAGCTTGCGGTGGCAGCCGCAGATTCTGCCGGGTGCCATCGTGACGCAATACTCGCGCTGGCATCCTTCAACCTGTCTAGCCAGAGATTGATATCAGCCAGTAGAGACGGTGCTGTCAAAGTGTGGAAATAGCTGCTCCAGCATGGGTAAGATGACAAGTCCTCAGGCGTGTACATATTTGGCCTGTTTAGTGCTTACACAGTACATATGCCACTAGTTATTGTTGTACAGAAGATGATTTCGATCAATATCAATACAAGAGTCAAAATTGGCATGTGCGCTTTCATCCGGTGTGACCTCACATGTTTCGTTTGATATAAACTAATCGCGTATCTTATAGGAGTATCATGGATTAGTAGACAATATCATGATGAATACGGAGTAGGAGGTAGGAGGCTGTCCAACTACAACTGTAAAGGGCTCCAACGATAATCCTCCACACAAGAAGTATTTGTAGATGCTGTTATTTTGGACAATGAAGGACCTCTTGTTAGTGTTCGGGCCGCAACTAAAAGAGGCCTGAAGGCTGAAGTAGCTTACATGGTTTGCTGCTTGCGTGCCTGTGTATTCTATCTACTATTATTCTGGTAGCCACATGCAGCCAGGTAAGGGGAGGTCTTCCGTCGACCGGGCCCTTTCTTCCTTTCACCGCCTCAGGTCCATCAAAGGCAGAGCTGCATGTGGTCCCAGGAAACTCTGGTGGTGTGGGTCCTGGCTGGTAAGTAGAGGGAATGATGAGGTCATGGTCCTACGCCTACCTTGGTCATTAGTGGTACTGTGCATTTGTCATATTCAGCATGAGTCGATGGTCGATCCAAATCCAACCATAAACTACTTGTCTGTGCAGTTTTACTGTGCAATAGGAAAATCCCTAGGAACGAAATGCGTACGAATTCCAGGATGCAGCTGATGGTGTATGACGTTGAGCGTTGCCTGGGATAGTGAAATAATCCTAAGCGGTAGCATTCTCTTGACTTTGATAAAAAGTGACATGCATACTTTGCATAGATATGATGGCTGAAATGCAAAAGGTGCATTGCATTGCAATAGGTGAGTAGGGAGACACAAAAGGAGAGCTTGTATAGCTGTGTATAGATGTCGTGCATGCACTCGTAGAGTACGCCTTTCTCAGGCTGTCAGGCACATGCCATTTATCTTCTTTCTTAGGAAATGATGCCGCTTTTGATACGCTAATTTTACATCGTGACGGATTCAAAAAGAGAACACCTGTGGTTACCAAACTAAGGGCGTGTTTGGAACACAGGAATTTCACAGGAATCACACAGGAATTTCATAAGAATCAGTTCAATTTTACAGAAAAAACACAGGAATGAGAAAAAAATCCCGCATTCCACACAGGCACTAAAATGAACTCACATAAACGAGGAATGGATCGGAGGCTATTCCAGTTCAAGCCTCCAGGGCAGGTGAAGTGATTGGGACGTCAGTTGAGTTGAGACTAGAGAGGTGCAATGGGGTAGGGCCGTAGGGGGCGGGGGTTGCACTAGCACATGGACATGGTTCTGCCAGTCTACTGTATGTTGGCACACCACTACAAAAGACGAGGATTCGAGACATGCGATGCGACGACGTCGCCATCTTTTTCCATGGTGAGACGTCCGATGCGTACATTTTTTTTTTCTTTTCCTGGTCTGTGGTCTCTCTCGCTCTTTACCATGCGATCATTCCTACGCAGAGGGCAGAGGCTTCAAAAGATGAGCACAATGAGAATGTTCTGTCCAGTACTCTACAGTACGCGTTAATTATGTGACTTTACCCCCCATTTTTTTTGTTTACTGAAATCAAATGACTTTTGTCGGGTTCATGAACCCGGGGTCTCTAATAGACCCGCTTTCCTGCAAAATCCGGCCTAGCAGGCGGCACAGCGACAGCACGCACCTGGGCCGGCCCAGATATATAATGACAGACCGAGACAACGATCCAATCACCGACCGGAAGGCCTGGCCAAGGTGGGACCGCAGTCCGACTCCGACCCCCTTCTCCGACCGAGGATACGCCGGACCTCTGCTCGTGGCTCTTTCTCGACCGATAAGGTCGGGACTGATTGAAAACGACTGACCGGGAACGCTCGCTCGGTGTGGGCTCGGGGAGCAGGCGGAGCAGATAAGGTAAGACGCTCAACTCAACCGTAATACCGAGGACTGTACCCTGCTATGCCCTGCACACATGCAGGACGGTGCCATCGGGGCATGTTAGACGAACATGGTAGAGCCTGCCAGACGCGTCAGAGTATAAACAATATTGTGGGCGTCGTCGTTTGCCGTACCAGGCGAACATGGTAGAGCCTCTCAGATGTGTCTTAACATAAATAGTATTATGGGCGCCAACGGCCATCCCGTACCCGATGGTGTGAACAAGACTAGGCAGCACACGTATACTCTCTCTCTCTCTTTTTCTCTGACTTATAAGGCTGTTAAAAGGGGATGAGCTCTCTCCTATAAAAGGGGATGAGCTATCTCCTAAAAGGCCCCCCCCCCCCCCCGAAGACTGGTCGACTCGACAGCTCAATAGCTGTAGGACTCGACAGCTACACAGTCTACACGCTCTCAACAGCTGATAAGCTCGGACACACAGAGCATACGTTCCAATACTTAGCGCACGTTTGAGCATCCGTCACTCTCTTTCACTCATTTCAGAGTCTGACTGGGCCTCTAACACCCCCTCTCATTCCTTACTCGTTTGTAACTATCGGTGTTTCGAGTTGTCGACTAGTAAATTTCTAGTATTGCGTGTCTGGCTCAGATAGTGTGCTTAGAGGACACGAGGTTTATACTGGTTCAGGCAGAAAGTCTCTATGTCCAGTTCATCGCTGCTGCTCGTGTTACTAGCACTGAAAGTTTATAGTAGAGGTTACAAACGAGCGAGAGAAGGATATGTCCTTAGTCTCTGATGTGTGTGTGCTCCTAAGGCGTGTTAGGGCGTGTGTTTTGATGTCTATAGTTGTACAGAGTGGTGAACCGCCCCCTTTCCTAGGACGTCCTGCTTCCCC
This sequence comes from Miscanthus floridulus, assembly GCF_019320115.1. Classification (NCBI taxonomy): domain Eukaryota; kingdom Viridiplantae; phylum Streptophyta; class Magnoliopsida; order Poales; family Poaceae; genus Miscanthus; species Miscanthus floridulus. Next base: position 222,152,847 of record NC_089587.1, on the reverse strand, counting down.
TTTTATAGACGAAGGGGAAGGGCAGGTTACACAGAGAGAAAAGAGGGAGAAGAGGCAAGGAGAGGAAGGCTTCTAGAACCACCGGGCCTTTCTTTTCCTTTGTGCGGGTCCTGCTGACACTACAGACGGTGACAGGGACGGCTCCATGCTAGGCGCCTGTTCGCCGCTAATGCCATGCCCTGGCATTGTCAACGGGTTGTGACATCCCATTCCATTCTGGTGGGCGACGCAGCGAACCAGCGTGCTAGTCAGCGGCCGTACAGGGAGTAGGCAGCATAGTGCCCATGCATCCGTCACTGTTGGTGATGTGAGTTCCCTAGAGTGACATGTCGTAGGCATGGGTCATGTTGAGATGTGTCTGCTCCCTGCATGATGTCAGAAGTTTGACCTTGGGTTGTACTTTCTGGCCCATAGTGGTTGGCGATGGTATGGGCTTCTATCAGGAGCCGCGCCTGAGGGGTCGGGTGAGACAGAGCCCCTGACCTAGAGGCCAGGTGAGGCGGAGCCCTCAACCTAGAGGTCGAGCGAGGCAAAGCCCACCCCAGCGCTGCGCACCTAGGGTCGGTTGGAGCTGTAGTCACATTCTTGACTGCTCGGATGAATCAATGTTGATGACCATTAGCTCATCCTCTTCGGGTACCCTAGTATTGGTCCCCGATAGTAGCCCCCGAGCCTATGGGGGAGTAGAGTACTCCTTCGAAGGCTTTTCTTAATGGGAGGACTCTGAGGGCCTCGGCCTTCTTTTGTCGCCCACGGCGTGTCCTAGGGACGGCGATTCCCTTTCGTCGTAATCGGACCCCTCGGGGGTATAGTCGTGAGATTTGGTGGGTCAAAATAGGTCTTTCCTGATTCCAACCTCTATGGGGGTCTGTCGTTTCTGCGACCACGCGTTCGGTCTCCTTGCGAGTCCAACTTTCCTTGAGCCCGCCCGTAGCAGGGGTCTGGTTGAGGGTCGGCTTGTCTTTGTGATCATTTTCCCTCATGCGTTTTTTGATAAAAATGGAGGGGCTGAGCCATGCCATGATTTTCCTCTATGGACGAATCATGGTACCTGGTGGGCTATTAATAGGCTAGTCTGAGTGGGGCCCTAGCATCCCATTCACGGGGGTCCAGCTTGGGTTAGCTAGTGACCGACTCTAGATTCTCAGCGATCAATCCATATAGTTCTTGGGTCTGTTCGACCGGTCCCGAGGGCTCTCTACCTTTCTTAGAGGAAAAACCATGGATCGTATCCGACCGAGACTCAAACGTGGGCTGGGGTGCCTACGGCGCTCGTACGCCCGAGTACTGGCCGCTAGCGGGCCCATCCCTTTCCACCCCTCACTCTAAATGTGCCCAGAGCGGTTGTCAAACCCGTTAGTGGGCCAACCTTCAAACTCCTAGGCCTAGATGGGCCATAGGAGCGTCTTCAGCTCCATATCCCTCTTACCTATGACGGGTCATGGTGCGTTCAGGGAGGCAAAATGTCCAGCACATTTTCCAAGGGAACAGCCATAGGTTATGTGCGCATGCCACATGATGAAACGTGGTGACAGGCCATGGAAGGCGCGGAGATCTAGGTAGATGGTTGGTTTCCTCGCACCCATCACCCCTATAAATCCGAAGGGTTAGCCCTCCATGTTTCATACGCACACCTACATCCTTACCTCCGTAGCCACGCCACCGTCGCCAACGCTTAGGTTTCCTGCCTCCGTATCCCCGCCGCCGTTGAGCTCGCATCCATCCGCCCCCACCTCCAATGGATCCATGGTGCCATTCCGACATCACCTTCTAGTGCATAGAGAGCCTCGTCCATTGCGGTCTTCTCCAAGCGCGGACCTCAGCCGAGGAGTGGTTGCTTCCCAATAATGAGGATTCGCCGTCGTCGCCTGACGGCTACGTGGTGTCGTTCGCCCACTTCTATGAGCGTGGGCTCATGACCCCTACCCACAAATTCTTCTGGGGGTTGCTACACTTCTACAAGATCAAGCTGCAGCATCTCAATCCCAATGGGATCTAGCACATGGTGGCATTTGTCATGCTGTGCAAAGGATTCCTAGGATTAGCCCCCACTTTGACTTGTGGAGGTATTTCTTCGTCGTCAATCTCCAAAAGAAGAGGGAGAAGGGTGGCAAGAAGGAGCTACACATGCCGATGGGGTGTGCCGGCATCTAACTTTGGAACAATCGGGTCGGCGAGTACCCGTCCATGCGACTCTCGACGTCCAACAAAGGGTGGCACTCGCAGTGGTTCTACCTCAAGAATGGCGTCACCGCCCCTCTGTCGGAGTTCACCGGGCGCCTAATCAAAGAGGCCCCGGAGCAGTGGAATAAGTGGGGAGTCCTAGAGAAGGACAAGAAAAAGATACGAGACCACATCACCGCCATCCACATCCTGAAGGAGGATGGCCTAAAAGGGTCGGGCATCATCAGGGCTTACCATGCGAGGAGGGTGGCGTCGTTGATGACACGCGCACTCCCGCTATACGCGATGGCGCCAGAGGCATCGTTCAATGAAACGACGCTCGCTGAGGGAACGCTCCACAACTCCAAGATCGCGTAATGCATCAAGGAGGCGATAGAGCCTTTGCGGGATGATGCGGGTGCTGCCCTCGACTTTGTCTACCTGGTGTTGGGGCATCCTCCGATGTGGGCGAAGCCAGGCTATGTTGTCTTCGTAAGTTTCCCTTCCTCTTGCCTTCTCTTCAATCGATTTTCCAATCCCATGAGACTAACTTTGAGAGGGGCGGGACCAGCCGAGGGACCTCATCCTCACGGATCACCTAGCACCGCTGCTGAGGGATTCGACCATGAGGGTGGCAAATCATGCCGAGGGTGAGCGTCTAAGGAAGGCAAAGGAGCACAAGAGGAGGAAGAAGCAGCAGAAGCTGTAGGCGTGGGAACGAGGGGAGGACACTGACAACGATGATGACGACGATGATGGTGACGATGATAAGGTGATGGAGGAAGAATAAATGATAGCCGATGATATCGAGTGGGACGACCCAGAGAACGAGGATGTGCTGGCTAGCATCAATTCAACCTTGTAGGTGTTGGGACCCTTCCTATTCCATGGAGGGAAGGGTACATCTAGGGAGCTAGCAGAGGCGGGCTGTTCCAACGATGCCCCCTAGGAACCAAGGAAGGCAGGACGTACCATCATCTAGCCCCAAGAGCCAACAGAGGTGGGTGGCTCTATCGTCATTCCTGAGGTGCCAGCGGAGGCGGGTGGCTCCACCATCGCACCCCAAGAGCTAAGGGGAGCGGGGCATTTCGCAGATGTGCCCTAGGAACTGCCAGGGGTGAGCCCCTCTGCCCAGTAGTAGGGGGAGGGCTCAAAATAGCCTTGTTTCGATGAGACGGAGCAAAGGTCGGGGGTTCATCCTCCAAACACATCTACCACTCGACGACGCTGAGGTGAGTTATCAATTCCTCTATTTTTCCTATTTTCATTGGATTTCATCGTGACTTATGTTTTTCGTCCCTTGCAGCGTCGGTAGGTAGCGGAATCCTTTGGCGCTGGTGCCAAAGAAGAGCATCGCCCTTCAATCGGGGCGGTGACCTTCGGCTGATGTCATGCCCGTCTTGGGCAGGAGCGGTGCTAGTGTGACTGTGTCATCGGCCGGTCAAGCATCGCCCATAGTGGCGCCTATGCCCTCGGCGGGACGGGCAGACATAGGCATTCAAGGGGTGCCTTTAGAGGTCACGGAGTAGCCAGTGATGGCCGTGATACCGCTGCCAATGATGGGGCGGACGTGGCTACCGACCATGCTCGTGGCATTAACCATGGCAGGCACGACGTAGCCAGTCATGACCCTGCCGACGCAGGTGGAGGTGGCGGCAGCCGTGACAGATGGGTCATAGCCGGGCACAACCATAGCATCGCCTGAGGCTTTGGCGTGACTCGTGCCATCGGTGGCCAAAGCAACAGCGCCTAGCATGGGCTGGACAAAGGTGGACATGGCCGAGGGGTCCCCGAGAGTCATGGTGCTAGGAGAGAGGTTTGTGTCCGCACCGCTGACCCCTTTTGTCGCCAGAGGGGGTGTCCCGGTGGGGGCATCACGATGAGAGGGGTCAGCGGTGCTTGGGGCTAGTGGGGAGTCATCCCTGACCCTGATGTCAGTGGGCAGTGGCTCACCTACGTAGGGCGAGCCCCTGCTCCAGTGGGCGGATTCGTAGGATCCGACGTCGACACTTTTTATCCTTGATGACGCCGTGGAGAGCATGGAGTAGGAGAGCCTTGACATAGGGATCGCATCCATGCTCAAGGCCCTAGACCATGCCACGAGCGCATTGCGTGACGTTGTTGTTCCCTCTGGCTAGGTATTGCTTAGTCTTGCTTCTTGCCCTTTTCTTCCTCTATATACTTTTTTGTATCCTGACCATCATCTCCCTACAGTCCCTTATAGCTCACAGCCGAGGGAAATCTTAGTTTCTTTGTTAATAGAAGGAAGCCTGGGACCGCCTCATCGAGGAGGCATGGCTACATGGGGAGGTGATAGCTCAGCTCATTGCCGCCCAGCAGAGGGTGGTCAAGCTGACTCCCCTCACCGAGGAGGCAGCCAATCTTCAATCATGGCTGGCCGAGGCCCATCGAGATGCTGATGAGGCCGAGAAGGCATTCGAGGCCCTATTGGCGAGGTCACGGAAGGATGACAAAGAAGTCACCAGGGTCAGGAAGGAGCGGGGTGAGTTGCTCTAGAAGGACACCAAAACCCAGTAGCAGATCCTTGACCTTCTGGGTGAGGTTGAGAAAGAAAGGGATCTAAAGCTGGGGACCGAGGAGAAGCTCATGGCCCTCGAGAAAAGGGTGAGCCTGGATGCCACAGCGGTCGCTCAACTATGCAAGGAGTAGGATGAGCTGATTCAATCCATGAAGAGGCTCCACTCAGAATGTGGTGCGGCTTGCGAGGAGCATGACCAGGCTTTTCGAGAACGTGACCAGGCCTGCCAAGAGCGTGATGATGCACAATAGAAGGTTGGCTCCCTCTAGGCTGAGCTCAAAAGGGGGACAACCCAGAAGCTAAATGCCAAGAGCATTTCTACCAGGCTAGCTATGGATCTTGCTGAGGTGAGGAGAAATCTTTAGGTGGAGAGTGATGAGCTCGGTATCCTGAGCACCGCCCTCGGAGTGGTCTACGATGACCTTGAGGTGGTGTGGTCGGAGGGGACTAGCTTGCTCGTGACTTATGCCATCGAGATCATGGCTTGGGTGTGCCAGCTCGAGAGGAAAGCCCTTCACATCGAGGTTAGTTAGTCCTTCGCGATTGCTCATTCTCATTATGGGGACAACATCGATCTGGAGGCGATGAGCCATGGCTACGCACCCGGTTATGAAGTCCACGAGCTAGAGGAGATGGAAATGGCAGTGGCTCCCCTTTTGTAGGACCTGGCAGATAGGATAGAAGGCATAGTTCTCCCCTAGAGGGGCTAGTTAGTTAAATAGGCCAGGCGGTTGTTTTTGTAATAAGCGAACAAGTTCCGACCCTTTTTGTTTCGTTTGAACAAGTCTATTCTTTTATTTCATTTGAACAAGTCTGTTCTTTGTTCCTTTTTATGTGAAAACAGGGGTTAATGCGTTCCGACCCTTCGTGTTGTTAAGACCATAGAGCTTGAGGTGTGGGCGGGAAACTCTGGTCACGCTGGTAAGCAAGAGTGTCATAGCCGCTGGGGCATAGGTTTCTTGCAGTCCGATCAGTTTTATTCAACATTCATTTCTACAAACCTTGTCTCTAGGTGTTAACATGAGAAAGGGGTCGGGCACGACGATTGTTTTGGAAAGGGTATACATATATGCCCTTATTAGCCCCTGAGTGAGACCCGACTCTATGCCGTTGCCGGGGTCGGGTTTCACTAAAGAGCGAGGAGACGATAATGAAACTAGTAGGAGAAAGTGTCTCTTATTTTAGAAATATTATTCTTATTTTTTGTACGTATCCCCTCCCTAGGATCTGAGCCCTTGTTCTATGACCGTGGATTCGGTCTCCTTACGAGTTCAACTTTCCTCGAGTCCCCATGCATAGCGGGGGTCTAGCCGAGGGTCTGCTCGTCTTTGTGATCGCCATCCTGTTCGTAGTTTCCACAACTGGAGGGGTTGAGCTAACGTCACTTGACTCGATGGCTCGAGTGATGCGCTCAGTGTGCTTGCTAATAGGCATGTTCGAGTGGAATCCGGGTTCATCGTTTGTGATGGGGTCGACATACACCTCATGTGGTATTCCACTGCCCCTTAACCCACCTCTCGACAGATGCCCGAGTCATTCCAGAGACTGACTCAGGTGGTCCATTGGCCTTCCCTCGATAGAGATTCTGTGGGTATGGCTCAAGGTTAGGATCGAACAAGAAGGTCAAGATGACCCTGTTCACTTCTGAGCGGGTCAGGCAAGGGCTGCTGGGGCTCATCTACATTTTCTTCCTTGGCTTTGTTCATCGCAAGGTGGCCTCGAGCCCTTCGTGGGCCAGCCTTCAAACCTTGGTCGGTCAAATTCTTAAGTTGGGGTTGGGCGGCTTGAGCCCTCGAGCCCCATTGGGCTCGGTAGGGGTCGACCGAGTTTTATGCGTTACCCCGTTCGTGGTTTCCTCAACCGAAGGGGTTGAGCTAACGATACTTGCCTCGATGGCTTGAGTGTAGCGCTTGGTGAGCTCGCTAACGGGTATGTCTGAGTGGAATCTGGGTCCATCGTTCATGACAGGGTTGGCATAGCCCTCATGTGGTATTCCACTGCTCCTTAGCCCACCTCCCGGTAGATGCCCGAGTTGTTCTAAAGACCGACTTAGGTGGCTCACTGGTCTCCCCTCGATGGAGATTCTACTGATGGGCCCCTCCAAACCCTTCCTGGGAAGGTGGAGGCTAAAGCTTGGGGTGCGGGCAACAAAACTCTAATCACACTGGTGAGGAAAAACGCCATAGCCGTTGGGGCATAGGTTTCTTGTGGTCCGACCAGTTTTACTCAGTATTTGTTTCCACAAACCTTGCCTCTAGGTTTTAGCGTGAGAAAGGGGTCAGGCATAGAGAATGTCTACCAAATGGACACTCTTGCCAGCCCCCAAGTGAGGCCCGACCCCTTGTCGTTGCTAGGGTCGGGTGTCACTTAAAGATCGAGGAGTCGATAGCGAAACTAATAAGAGAAAACATGCGTGAATTAAGGGTGACCTGTCTCTCGGCAGTGGCCTGAGCCATCCGATCGACTTAGGTGAACCGCTGGCATAGAACTTACCTTGATGGCTCAAGTGATGGGTTTGGGGTGATCTTTACTAGATATGTTCGAGTGGAATCTAGGTTCGTCATTCATGACGGAGTCGGCATAACCCGCATGGGGCATTCTATAGCTCCTTACCCATCTCTCGGTAGCATCCCGAGCCATCCGACCAACTTGGGTGACCTACTGGCATAGGACTTTCTTGTGGAGATAGAGGATGAGATCATGCCCCAAAGAAGTTGGTTAGGCAGATAAGCCAGGCGGCAAACTTGTAACGAGTGAACAAGCTCTTAGATTTCGTTATGGCCAAATAGATTTTTAGCCCTTCTCCCCTTTTTTGTATAAAAAGGTTAGTGCATTCCTACCCTTTCTGTCGTTAAAGACATAAAGCTCGAGGTGTGGGTGAACAAACTCTGATCATGCTAGTGACCAAAAATGCAGTAGCTGCTAGGGCGTTGGTTTCTTGCAGTCCGACCAGTTTTACTCAGCGTTCGTTTCTACAACCCTTGCTTCTAGATCTTATCGTGAGAGAGGGTCGGGCACATAGAACGTTTGCCAGGTGGATATACTCCTAAAAGCATTCTAACTCTTTCCATCGTTAAGGTCGTAAAGCTCAGGGTGCGGGTGAACAAACTCTGATCACACTGGTGAGCAAAAGCGCCATAGCCACTGGGGCGTAGGTTTCTTGTAGTCTGACCAATTTTACTCAGCGTTTGTTTCCGCAACCTTTGCTTCTAGGCCTTAATGTGAGAAAGAGTCAAGCATAGAGAATGTCTTCTGGATAGATATGCTCTTATCAGCCCCCGAGTGAGGTCTGACCCCTTACCGTTGCTGGGGTCGGGTGTCACTAAAGATCAGGGAGTTGATAGCGAAACTAAAAGTGCGCGTATATTAAGGGTAAAAGTGACATAGCTATTCGATATTCCAGGCGTTGACGAAGACTTTGCCATTGATGGTCTTGAGCTTGTAGGTGCCTGGTTAGAGCACCTCCGTGATGACGTACATTCCCTCCCACGGTGGAGAGGGCTTGTGGTAGTTCTTGTTGCTCTAGACGAAGTGGAGCACCAAGTCCCCGATGTTGAAGGCCCAACCCCGCACTCGATGGCTATGGTACCGGCGCAACGCTTGCTGGTACTTGGCCGAGCGGAGGAGGGTGACGTCATGCGCTTCATCTAGCTAGTCCATGGCATCCTTGAGGGATGCTTTGATTCCCTATTCGTCGTACATCTTGACCCTCGGCGCTCCATAATTGAGGTTGGTCGGGAGGATAGCCTCGGAACCATAGACCATGAAGAATGGTGTGTAGCTAGTGGCCTAGCTCGGGGTCATCCTCAGGCTCTAGAGTATCACGGGAAGCTCCACGACCCATCGTCCGCCAAACTTATTCAACTGATGGAAGATCCTAGGCTTGAGGTCTTGTAGGACCATGATGTTTGTGCGCTCGACTTGCCCATTTGTGCGGGGTTGCGCCCCGGTGGCCCAATCGACGCGAATGTGGTATTTGTCGTAGAATAGGAGGAACTTCTTTCTAGTGAACTACGTGCCATTGTCCGTGATGATGGAGTTTGGGACCCCAAAGTGATGGACGACATCAAGGAAGAACAACACGGCTTGCTCGGACTTGATTATGGAGATCGGTCGAGCCTCTATCCACTTTATAAACTTGTCTATGGGGACAAGCAAGTGTGTATAGCCCTCGGGCGCCCTCTTGAGAGGTCCGACCAGATCGAGGCCCTAGACCATGAATGGCCACGTGATGGGGATCGTTTGGAGTGCTTGGGCTGGTAGGTGGGTCTACCATGCATAGTATTGACACCCTTCGTAGGTGCGCACAATTTGTTTAGTGTTGGCTACTGCGATCGGCCAGTAGAAACCTTGTCAGAATGTGTTTTCAATTAGGGTTCTAGGAGCAGCATGGTGACCACAGACCCCACCATGGATATCACTCAACAATCGCTTCCCTTGTTCGATAGTGATGCAGCGCTATAGGATCCCGGTGTGGCTTCGCCTGTAGAGCTCACGCTCAATAAGGACAAAGGACTTGGCGCAATGCATGAGATGTTGAGCCTCTATTTTTGTCCATCGGTAGTGCCTCATGGAGGAGGTAGTCCAGGTAAGGCATCCTCCAATCGGGCATAGGGTCGGCCTCTATTGCTGGATCATCATCAAGCTCCATGACTTTAGGGTCGAATGGAGCCGATGGTTGGTTAGCCCCTGACCCCAGGGTAGGTGGCCCATCACTGGCTTGTTCTGGCTCCTCGTAGCAGATCAAGGGCTTGTACTGATCGCTGGTGAAGATGCCTGTCGGCACTAGGTCTCGGTCAGACACCATTTTTGTCAGCGTATCGGCTGCCTCATTGAGACGCCTCAGAATGTGATTGAGCTCGAGACCATCGAACTTGTCCTCTAGCTAGCGGACTTCTCGGTAATATGCAACCATCTTGGTGTTGTGGCAGCTTGACTCCTTCATGACTTGGTCGATGACCAGCTGTGAGTCACCCTGAACATCAAGCCGTCGGATACCGAACTCGATGGCAATCCATAGGCCGTTGATGAGTGCCTCATACTCGGCCACATTGTTAGAAGAGGGGAAGAGGTGAACCATGTGCCTTAGGTGTTCCCCAAGGGGTGAAATGAAGACCAACCCTACACCGGCGCTGTTGCAGAACCGTCCAATTTATAAGAGCACAAGTACAAAAACAATCACTGAAATGATCAAATTCTCGCACTTGAGCCCAAATAAATCCGATAGTCAACTGAAACCTCGAAGGATTTCAAACCAACTTGCATACAACCAAGATCACAGTAATTCAACATAACACATCACACGTTACAACATTTCACAAACAGTTCGCAGATAGATTACAACACATCAGAGTCATAGTTATTACAAACCAAGTCTTATAAAGTAGCGGAAGCAAATAGTTTAACTCACACACACGAGTTCAAATACAAGTACCAGCTTGCCAATCACATCCCACAAAAGCATTTGGATAAGATAAATAGAGATCATGCCCATAATCTAGTCTTCGTCACCCGCTGGGTGGAGATAGTACTTACAGAAGCCTTGATAAAGAAGGTCATCTGCAATAAGAGGGAATAAACCCTGAGTACAAGAATGTACTCAGCTAGACTTACCCATCGAAAACTAAAAATAATTGACACCAAGGATCATGCATAGCTTACTTTAGTGGATCTGGCTGACACTTTCTTTTTGAGGAAAAGCATAAGTAATAATGATCAACTCTTAGCCTGAGCTAGCAGTGACTTTTAGCCATTAACCTATCATCTATATTAGCACCTATACTAAGCAATCACTTGATTAAGATGCAAACATTATTAACCATAGCAGGTATAAACTGTGGCAACTTTATCATCATTCACCATTTAACCATATCGTTAAATTAAGTGAATCTACGTTGTCGCTGCTCAGTCAAGTTCTCACTATCTGGGAGAGACGGTGATTCGAAAATATTCCTATCCAGCTGTTAGGGTCGCAAACAAGTCACCTTTAGGACAATTTATGATTCGTGGGTCCAATCAGTGCCACAAAATCAGAGAACCACTCTGCCATGAGTGCTCGGTGACTTAACCCGCCCTTAGGCTTACACCAATGGCTCTTCGCACATCCTTACTGCCATCCAGATTGCGACCAATTGCTCATGTCCCCGGCCTGAATTGAGCTACTAGGCTTCGTGGTCGGAATGAGTTATCCAGCTAGCTAAATGTTAGGCTGCATTCAACATGACATAAGGACATACAGCGTATCAGTCCTTAAATGACACAGACGGAGTCACTATGTCTAAACCTACACAAGACTCCACCCGATCTTAATTCATTATTAACATGGTTCTTTTCCACGATAGAAAATATAGCCAACCATGACCACCTCATCCTAAAGCTCGTAGGTGACAGGAAATCACCCAACATCTACTGCACTAAGCATGGCTAAGCATTTAATCTGTTCCTAAACTTAAACAGGATTCAAGTGTGATATTCGGACAAGGATAGATATATAATGCAACAATTGGTTCCAACCAATTCCTATACTTAATGCATCATCAACGATAAAAGATACTCAAGACATTTGTAAAAACATGGGAGACTTAATATGCTCTAGGGCTTGCCTTTTAGAAAAGAGGATGGGCGGTGGTCAGGGCACTCGGACAACTCCTCCTCGGCGGCTGCTTCGTCGGTGGCCTAAACCTTAGGCTCATCCTCCTGGCTCTCTCCCTCGAACTCCAGAAGTGTCACTCCCTCCGGCACACCTATTGCATGTATGCGCAAGATAAATATCATAGATGCACATGAACGAAGTTAGGGATGCTCGGAGAATGCACATGCTTAGTGCAATCCACATATTCTAACTTAAGCTCTATTCAAATCACTTTAACTTACCAAGTTTATACAACCTAATGTACAATTGCTCATCTTCAGTTAAGGACCTAGCACCTGCACCTAAGCATGTTCTCAAGTTAGGCTAGCACCTAAACAATCACAAGAACATTGCAACAAGCATACACACAAACATCCGTATTTCAGCAAAATAGGAACTATACAGTGGTACTATAAACTGATCATAACCGGAGATCTACAAATCAAAATAACAAGCAACAAGACAATTTGGAAAGCTTATGAAATTGCCTACAATTGATTTTGAGACCTTAAGGCATGATTCCAACCTTTACCAGGTCGAATTTACAGAACCACATAATCAGATCCAAACAAGACAGAGAGCAAGCAAAACTGTGATTCAACTTTGAACGACTGTAACTCCTAAACAATTGGGCCAAATGACACCAAATTTTAACAATAGCTAGATACATAAGTTATCTACAACTTTTGTATTCACCACTTTCCAAGAAAACCAAATTATCATAGTAAACTTTGTAAAGTTCCTAGAACTGTCCTGAAAGACATAATGTAAGAGAATAATTATTAACTTATGTTGCAAATATATAAATAGACAAAACCAACTTTACTCACTTATCACTCATATCACAGGAACACCAGAAAGTAAAGTGTTCACCACCAATTCATTTCTTTTAATGTCTTTCTTAATTTATTTAATTATTTAAGAGGAATAATAAACATATACTAAAACTATACCATTTAATCAACAAAAATTACAGTAGGTACTACATGCTCTAAGTAGGCTATTATAAAAATTTCACATCATTTGAAGAAGTATAACATCCTACACAAAAATAACAAGGTAGAAAGGCTTAAAATAACATAAATAAGAAACCCTAGTGAAAAGTGTCAAACAACATATTTTATATTTTTATTAGCATACTTAAGGTACTAGGACAACCTCCAATAAATTTCATGAGCATTGGATTCATAAATAATTTATTAAAATTCACACAAGGATCATCTAATGATAAAAGGAAAATCTATAACTCAAAAACTATTCATGCACTGACTCTAAAATTTTTACCAGAGCTTCTACTCATCAGGAAGAGCTCACCATACAAATTTCATAATTTTTGGAGCACAGGAACTCTAGATATAATTTAAACAACTTTGCATCCATTTAAAAACACATTTCAAGTTTCAATTTAATTCTTCCAGAAACTCTACTACAAGTGCTCATACTATATTTTTCCTAAATACTACACTTCCCCAAGATCCTAACAAAATTGGAACCACCCAATTTGGATCTACAAAACTAGAGATCTAAATTTTACAAAACATCATTCAAATCTGAAATATTTGAACTAGCTTTCAATCCTCAAGTCACTGACAACCGGGGTCCACCGGTCAGCCGGGTCCATGCGTCAGTGACTGAGAAGCAGAGCCACGGTGCGGGACAGCATGGGAGCGGCGCTAGCTCGCTGATGGTGACTTCTCTGGCAAAACCGAGGGCACTGGCGTGCTCCTCACGATGAGCCACACCTAATGGTGTCTAGGGTTCAACCCCTACCAAAGCCTAACTAGGGCGGCAACGGGCATGGCGGACGGCGGCGAGGCTCTGACAGCGCTCTAGTGAAAACTAGCCATGTAGGGTGTGGCTAAGCATGGTATGAGCTTCAAGGGCTCACAGGGACGCTTAGGGAAGGAAGAAAAGGGAGTGAGAGGGCTCCGGTGGTGGTCGGCCATAGAGAGCACAACTCCAACGAGGTCCAGACGGCGACAGAAACGACCTTGATACCCTAGCTCAATGGTGAGGTGGATGAGCTAAAGGAGACTATGGTGGAGTTATGGTTGGAGTGGGGTTGGCTATGGTGCCGCAGCGAGCTCACGCGAGCTCGGCGGAGCAATGGCGATGGCGGTGGCTGTTGCAGGTGCTGCGCTGAGGCGAAGGAGAAGCGGAGTGAACTGGGGCGCTAGGAAGCTCATGGGCGCACGCTGGGGATTGATGTGGCACTCTCTGGCCCATCGTGGCCTAACTGAGTCAGACATCAATGACGCGCGGCACTACGCGACGGTGAAGTTCTGAAGATGGTCGGACACTGTAGCACGCCATTAGAACTCCGATTTTGGCCTGATAGCAAGACTTGGTGACCTTCAAACTCCTAATCCATGATGATCTAGGTTAAGGTGTAATTGACAAAGTTGGAGATCTAAGTGAGGACTACAACTTTGCCAATTGGAGCTCGAGCAGATTCGGTCTGGTTTGGGAGCTACAAGGCTAACAATTTGGGTACATGAAACTAAAATTTGATTTGTGGCTTAGAAAATTTTTAGTCTCCAAATAGACCTCAAAACTGACTTGTGGGCCCTTTTTGAGCATGTTCTGCACATTTTCATAAGATGGTCATAAAATAACTTTTGTTCCTTATATAATTTGCTACAACTTTTCTTTAGGTTGCTCAGACATACAAACACTCTATAGCACTGTTCCAGTTTAGTCAAACCAAAGAGCTCTAGGGATCAAACAAGTCCAACCATTACTTGAAAGCATAATTAGGCAATATGGTCAACATGAACATTATTCCTAATGACATCCTAAGTGTAGCTAAGTTATTTAAGAGGATAATTAGCTACACCACACATTGGTCACACCAAAATCAAGCATCACATGTATTGAAACAAGGAAGAACAAGTGAAATGTTACTTGTGTTTCAAAGCCATGTTTCATATGTTTCATGAGTTTGTTGCATAGTACTAACTAACCATGTTTCCCTAAAGTATGTGACATGTTTCAAGAGTGAGTTGCACATGTTGCACTTGAGTGTTGCATACTATTCATTTCATAAAACAAACACACATGGCATATAGCAATATGTTGCAATGTTTCAAAAGCATGTTTCAACAATCCAGGCTCATGAATGGATGAATGATGCTCATGTCTATGAAATGCAAGTGCAAATGTGGAAGCCAAACATCTAGGGTGTTACTGCCTTCCCCCTTATAAAAATCTCATCCCAAGATTTGACAAGCATACCATTGTTGATAGAATTCCTTATAACCATCCCTCAAATAATCTTCTCTTTTCCAAGTTGCATCGCGTTCACTACCCTGATTACTCCACATGACCTTGTAAAACTTGACCACCCGACTCCGAGTCACTCGCTCATGAGTGTCAATTACTCAGACCAGTTTTTCTTCAAAAGTCAAATCAGATTCTAACTTGATATCCCCTAGTGGAACGCTCTCTTCAGGGACACGAAGACATTTCTTCAACTGGGATATGTGAAAGACGTTAAAGATAGCACTCATCTCAGGAGGTAATTGGATTTTGTATGCTACCTTACCACTTTGTCCAATGATTTGAAATGGACCGGCATATCTGGGCGCAAGCTTTCGCTTCACACCAAAGCGTTGGACACTCTTCATGGGTGAGACTTTCAGATAAACGAAGTCTCCAACTTCAAACTCAATAGGTTTTCTACGACGATCAGCATAACTTTTCTGCCTAGCTTGAGCTACGGCCATATGGGTTGTGATAGTATGGACTTGTTCTTCGACTTCTTGAACAAAATCAATTCCATAATATCTCCTTTCACCGGCTTCAACCCAATTCAACGGTGTTCTATACTTCTGGCTGTACAAAGCTTCAAACGATGCCATCTTGATACTCTCTTGATAACTATTATTATAAGAGAATTTAGCTAGGGGCAACCATTTTTCCCATGAACCCTTAGACGAGATGACGCACGCTCTCAACATATCTTCTAAGATTTGATTCACTCGCTCAGTTTGCCCATTGGTTTGTGGGTGATAAGCAGAGCTTCTTACTAACTTAGTCCCCAATAATGCATGTAAGTGCTCCCAAAAGCAAGCAGTGAACTGTGGTCCTCTATCGAAGACAATAGTGTGAGGTATCCCATGAAGTCGGACTATCTGATTGAAGTACAACTCAGCATAATCAGTTGGATGAAAATCTACGCGAATAGGAATGAAATGTGCAAACTTGGTCAGACGGTCTACAATCACCCAAATAGAGTTAAAATTCCTTTGAGTAGTAGGGAGTCAACAATAAAATCCATACTTATCTCCTCCCATTTCCAACCTAGAATAGAGAGTGGTTGAAGCAATCCAGCTTTCATGTGCACAGCTTTAACCCGACAACAAGTGTCGCACCTAGCCACATGAGCGACTATCTCTTTCTTCATCTTGGTCCACCAAAAACGAGGCTTCAAATCATGATATATTTTGTTACTACCAGGATGAATAGATAATTTAGAGGAATATGCTTCGGATATGATTTGATTTCTAAGCTCTTTGTCCTTCGGAACCACTAACCTATCATTGAACCATAACACGTCATTTTCATCTACTAAAAAATGTTTGGTTTCTTGCTCTTTCATCTTGCGCTTGATGTGGATCACACCTAGATTTGTCTTCTATAGCTCAATAATTTGACTCTATAGAGTACAATTGACAGTGATGTTGTGAAGGACTATAGGATGTAGGAGTTGTGACAAATGGAGGTCACTTTCAATCAAAGAGTGGCAATGAGATTTCCTGCTTAAGGCATCCACAACGATGTTTGCCTTGCTAGGGTGATAGTGCACTTGGAGGTTATAATCCTTGATCAACTTGAGCCATCTTCTCTGACACATATTCAACTCAGGTTGAGTGAAGATGTACTTAAGACTTTTATGATTAGTGTAGATGTTGCACACATTACCAAGCAAATAATAACTCTAGACCTTCAAAGCATGGACAACTACAGTGAGTTCTAAGTCATGCATAGGATAATTCACCTCATGCTTCTGAAGTTGGCGAGAGGTATAAGCAATGACTCTACCTTCCTACATAAGAACACCTCCTAAACCTGTGCCGGATGCATCACAAAACACATCAAAAGGTTTCTCGATGTCCGGTTGCACCAAAACTAGAGCCAAAGTTAGAAGGGTTCGCAGAGTGTGAAAAACTACATCACACTCAGAAGTCCAGACAAACCTCGTGTCTTTTTGCAGCAACCGAGTCATAGGCTTGGCTATTTTAGAGAAATCTGGGATGAAGCGATGATAATAGCTAGCCAATCCTAGAAAACTCCGAACCTCATGCACCGAGATTAGAGCCTTCCAGTCCAACACTTCTTGCACCTTGGCGGGGTCTACCATAATTCCACCATCGAACAACACATGCCCGAGAAAAGGTACCTCACAAAGCCAGAATTCACACTTGCTGAACTTTGCATAAAGCTGGTGTTCACACAATCTAGTGAGAACCACTCACAAGTGTTCAACATGATCTTCTTCATTCTCAGAATAGACCAAGATATCATCTATAAACACCACCACAAATTTGTCCAACTCGGGCATAAACACTGAATTCATCAAATACATGAAGTGTGCGGGGATATTGGTCAATCCAAAAGACATAACAAGATACTCATAAAGACCGTATTTGGTAGAGAAGGTAGTTTTTGGAATATCCTCAGGTTGGATTTTGATTTGATGATAACCAGATCTCAAATTAATCTTGGAAAAGACTTTTGCTTTAGACAACTGATCAAATAAGATATCTATGCATGGCAGAGGATACTTATTCTTGATTGTGACTACATTCAAAGGCCTATAATCTACACACATGTGCAGTGATTGATCCTTCTTCTTTATAAAAAATAGCCAGACACCCCCACGGAGACGAACTAGGACGGATAAGGCATTTCTTTAGAAGTTCATTCAACTGGGTCTTAAGTTCGGCTAGTTTGTTGGGAGGCATTCTATAAGGTCTTCTAGATATAGGCGCTGTACCAGGTAGCAACTCTATCTTAAACTCCACATCCCGATCCAGAGGCAATCCAGGCAAATCATTAGGAAAAACATCTGAAAAATCACACACTACTAGGATATCTGCAATAGCATTTGCTTGCACCGTATTTGCCGCACAAGAGAGATTGATGTCCCTAGGTAGTTGCACTAGAAAACCTTCCTAATTACTAGGATCTCTGAGCATGACTACTCTAGTCGATGTATCAATAAGCACTCCATGATCGCTCATCCAGTTCATTCCCAATATCACATCGATACCCAGCCCTGGTAAAACTACCAGATCAACCTGATAACTTCATCCCTCTATCTCAAGTTGCATGTCCCCGACTATGAGCTTGGTTGGGATAGTACCATTGGTAGCCCTAATACAATAACCATCACCCTCTACAATGTATGTTTCCTGTTTAAACTTGGATGCAAATGTGGGGCTCATAAAAGAATGGGAAGCACCCGAATCAAATAGTACAACTGCAGGGTGTTGATCAACCAGAAACTTACCAGCCGTGACTATCTTCCCTGAAGGAATATCAGTAATATTAGTGTAGTTCACCTGCCCCTAATAGCCACCTTGGTTGTTATTCTTCCTAGGATAAGGACACTTCCTTGTCCAGTGACCTGGCTTGTTGCTATTCTAGCATGGCATGTTGCTTGGAGGAACATTGGAGCTGCCTTGACTAGTAGTGCCCTTTGGGAGAGCAACTGTAAAAGCCTTGCGAAATCTAGTCTTGCCTGGATTCTTCTTCAGCGGTGGGCGGAACTTAACAGCTGATGCCGGAGGACGGAATGGAGCCTTAGATGTGACTGGAGCTTTGGACTGTGAGGCACCCGCCTCATAGACTCTCTTGTGATTCTTTGAAGCAGCATAAATAGCATTGTTGTTTTCTTGAGATAAAATATCACTAACAAACTCATTAAAGGTAGCACACTTACAATTTCCCATAGTCTTCATCAATTTGGGGCTAAGTCCCCGCTTAAAACTAGCAATCTTCTTGGCATTAGTGTCAACAAACTCAGTAGCATGCAAGATTATTGAAAGTCTATAGGTATTCATTCAAGCTCTTGTTCCCTTGTGTTAGCTTCATAAATTTAGTGTGCTTGATTGCCATGAGACTAGGAGGAATATAATTTTCCCTGAAAGCAGACTTGAACTGATCTCAAGTGATTTGGGCGTTAGCGGGCATAGTGGACCGATGATGACTCCACCAAATACCAGCTGACCCATGCAGTTGGTGAGATGCATACTCAGTCTTCAGCACCTCCATCAAGCGAAGCAGATGGAATTTTTGCTCGAGAGTGTTCAACCACTCATCAGCTTGGAGGGCTCTTCAGCCTCCTTGAAGATCGGTGGTTTAGTGTCAAGAAAATCTTTGAAGTCACTATACTGATTTGGTTTAGGTCCTTAGCGTGCACCTCGGCCATCACGATTTGCAATTGTGCGGAGAGCCTCAGCCATAGTGCGCTGTCCTTCAGCAAGAATTACCATCAATTCCACTGGTGTGGGTGGTGGTGGCGGTGGGAGATCATCATCATCACCAGCCGCACTAGTGGAATGAGTGTGAGGCATCTACAACAATGCGTAACCAGCAATTATTGGTGATGTTAGCACATTGGAGATGAATAATGTAATTATGCCAAACTGAATTTACTGGAGAGAATATAAAATTCATACAATAAAATAGAGGCAATAATTTATTCTCTAGTCATCATATCATCAATTGATTACTAGTGCCATTCGCAGTGCATTCCAACATGATAAGTTTTAAAATTCACCAACTCAGATAAGCATCCCAAAGGGAGCGGATTAAGGTACAGTATATGCCAAGTTCGAATTAAAAGATACATCCAACATCCACTACAGTACTTGGTCCATTACACAAATGGCTGCAAAAGCTTAAACTAGTGAGACTTACTAGCTAACTACTCATCAAAGTGGTCACTGTCCACATCAGAAATGCCCTGGACTTCATCAGGGTCATCCTCTTCCTCTTCATTTGCAGGTTCAGCTGCATTGACATCTATTTGCATGTCCTCTTCTTCCTCATCGGCCTCAATCACTTGAGGTCCGAGATTTGGGTAAACTGGTGGAGGGTGGGGAATAGGAAATAGACGATTGTTCAGTTGATGGTACTCAACCTGAAGCTCCTCTAGTTGCTCTTGGAGCTCATTCTCTCTTTGAAAAGCATTGTGGTTAGCCATAATCCATCCCTGACGCCTTTCTTCTGCTAACTCTAGAGCTGCATCTCTATGATGGGTCACACGGTCCAACTCCTGTACTACCTCATCTCTCTCTATGGTGAGGTTCATAAGCTGGTTATGAAGCTCATCTCTCTCGCGTGCTACTTGCCCCCACTGCTGCAGACGATAATTTGCAATGCCCTAAATCTCATCTACCTCTAGCTGAGCTTGCCCACATGCCTCCACCCTATGGCAATACTTGCGAGCACACAACCTGAACTTGTGCTGGGCCACCATTGCCTTGCTAGCTTCTTCTAATACTCTAGAAAGTGTGTCCTGCCTGACTCAACAAAGCTTCAAGACGGCCATCATAGCACTCATTCCCACATTGTCACTCTAAACACGTTCACCACGGCCTCGAACCAAGGCCTGGCCAGCTTCTTGAGTCCACTCAGCATCTATAGGAGCCACTTGGGGAATGGATGCAGCTGGTCCACCCACTAATTCATCTCTGAAACTATGTGCTATGTCCATAAGCACCTCAAGGGCAGCAACTTGCGTGGCTTCCCATGGGCTTTGCCCATCAGACTCGGTGCTCCACCCACGCCACAGCGGTCTCATGGGGTTCTGCGGCACCACCAAGGTCACATTGTACCATGGCACATCTCCAAATGGCACCGTCTACACCCACGTGTAACAGGGCGCCTCTAGGTACCCAACTGAGCTTAGCACCCTCTAGAGCAAGGTAGGCGTACCAAACTGGTCCAAAAAGGTGCTGCTACCAGGAGGAAACACGAGCGCGACCATCTATATCAAAAGGGATGCAACTCTCGTGAGAGGATTATTTTGTTGAGAGATAGAACTTAATATTTGGGATAAGCAATTATAAGGGAGGGAGTAATGCAATTTGAATGACATGAGTGAACATGATGCATGCACATTCCGTACGTCCTCACAAACCTAAGAAAAGTTAAGTTCTAGCAAAATATACGGTGGCATACACACATTCTCTTGAATAGCGGTAACCAATCAATCTACATGGTGCGTTGTCAGCGTACTTGCAGAAAATTTCATTGCAGCCCATCCCAATAAGATATAATGCTAACAATGAAAGTAGTAAACTAAGATACTCTCCATATATACATCCCCAGATATATATATACTTTGGTATTCAAACTACCCGATAGATATACCAACAATTAAGTACCTTCATATGTACATGTATGCAATATATAAATATTCTAGTAACCACAACTAACTCTCCCCTAGACCGACAGTTGGACGGTCATGCTCTCACAACTCACACTTACCTTGGTGTAGAGGCAATTGATCCATACATTACCATTCAAGCGAATGGCACCCGTGCAATAGCACACCGCATGGACGATAAAATAGAAACAATCACTTCCCCCCAAGTTAGTAATTATATAAGCCACCTAAAAGTCCTTATGTGGGCTACAAGGGATGTGATCGCCGGCACACTATAAAATTTCAGATTTTGAAACACTTATATATAACTATAAGTTGGAAAACCATTTTCGCAACAAAAGCTTTTGTTTTTAAATACCTGTATGACATGTTTAGTGTTGAATCTAGCTCTGATTGCAGTTGTCGTAGAACCGTCCAATTTATAAGAGCACAAGTACAAAAACAATCGCCGAAACAATCAAATTCTCGCATTTGAGCCCATATAAACCCGGTAGTCAACTAAAACCTCGAAGAATTTCAAACCAACTTGCATACAACTAAGATGACAGTAATTCAACATAACACATCACATGTTACAATATTTCATAAATAGTTCATAGATAGATTACAACACATCAGAGTCATAGTTATTACAAACCAAGTCTTGTAAAGTAGCGGAAGCAAATAGTTTAACTCACACACACGAGTTCAAATACAAGTACCAGCTTGCCGATCACATCCCACAAAAGCATTTGGATACGATAAACAGAGATCATGCCCATGATCTAGTCTTCATCACCCACCGGGTGGAGACAGTACTTACAGAAGCCCTGATAAAGAAGGTCATCTGCAACAAGAGGGAATAAACCCTGAGTACGAGAATGTACTCAGCTAGACTTACCCGTCGGAAACAAAAAATAACTGACACCAAGGATCATGCATAGCTTACTTTAGTAGATCTTGCTGACACTTTCTTTTTGTGGAAAAGCATAAGTAATAATGATCAACTCTTAGCCTGAGCTAGCAGTGACTTTTAGCCATTAACCTGTCATCTATATTAGCACCTATACTAAGCAATCACTTGATTAAGATGCAAACATTATTAACCATAGCAGGTATAAACTGTGGCAACTTTATCATCATTCTCCATTTAACCATATCGTTAAATTAAGTGAATCTACGTTGCGGCCGCTCAGTCAAGTTCTCACTATCCGGGAGAGACGGCGATTCGAATCTATTCCTATCCAGCTAGAGGGGTATTCCTAACACAAACCCTACTTTCCCTGTTAGGGTCACAAACAAGTCACCTTTGGGACAATTCAGGAGTCACGGGTTCGATCAGTGCCGAAAAATCAGAGAACCACTCTGCCATGAGTGCTCGGTGACTTAACCCGCCCTTGGGCTTACGCCAATGGCTCTCCACACATCCTTGCTACCATCTAGATTGCGACCAACTGCTCGCACCCTCGTCCTGAATCGAGCTACTAGGCTTTGCGGTCGGAATGAGTTATCCAGCTAGCTAAATGTTAGGCTGCGTTCAACATGACATAAAGACGTATAGCGTATCGGTCCTTAAACGACATAGAGAGAGTCACTATGTCCAAACCTACACAAGACTCCGCCCATTCTTAATTCATTATTAACATGGTTCTTTTCCATGATAGCAAATATAGCCAACCATGACCACCTCATCCTAAAGCTCGTAGGTGATAGGAAATCACCTGACTTCTACCGCACTAAGCATGGCTAAGCATTTAATCTGTTTCTAAACTTAAATAGGATTCAAGTGCAATATCTGGACAAGGATAGATATATAATGCAACAATTGGTTCCAACCAATTCCTATACTTAATGCATCATCAACGATAAAAGATACTCAAGATATTTGTAAAAACATGGGAGACTTAATATGCTCTAGGGCTTGCCTTTCAGGAAAGAGGATGGGTGGTGGTCAAGGCACTCAGGCAACTCCTCCTCGGTGGCTGCTTCGTCGGTGGCCTGAACCTCGGGCTCCTCCACCTGGCTCGCTCCCTCGAACTCCAGAAGCGTCACTCCCTCTGGCACACCTATTGCATATATACGCAAGATAAATATCATGGATGCACATGAACGAAGTTAGGGATGCTCGGGGAATGCACATGCTTACTGCAGTCCGCATATTCTAACTTAAGCTCTATTCAAATTACTTTAACTTACCAAGTTTATACAACCTAATGTACAATTACTCATCTTCAGTTAAGGACCTAGCACCTGCACCTAAGCATGTTCTCAAGTTAGGCTAGCACCTAAACAATCACAAGAACATTGCAACAAGCATACACACAAACATCCGTATTTCAGCAAAATAGGAACTATAAAGTGGTACTGTAAACTGATTATAACCAGAGATCTACAAATCAAAATAACAAGCAACAAGACAATTTGGAAAGCTTATGAAATTGCCTACAATTCATTTTGAGACCTCAAGGCATGATTCCAAACTTTACCAGGTCGAATTTATAGAACCACATAATCAGGTCCAAACAAGACAGAGAGCAAGCAAAACTGTGATTCAACTTTGAACGACTGTAACTCCTAAACTACTAGGCCAAATTCCACCAAATTTTAACAGTAGCTAGATACATAAGTTATCTACAACTTTTGTATTCACCACTTTCCAAGAAAACCAAATTATCATAGTGAACTTTGCAAAGTTCCCAGAACTGTCCCGAAAGACATAATGTAAGAGAATAATTATTAATTTATGTTGCAAACATATAAATAGACAAAACCAACTTGACTCATTTATCACTCATATCACAGGAACACCAGAAAGTAAAGTGTTCACCACCAATTCATTTCTTTTAATGCCTTTCTTAATTTATTTAATTATTTAAGGGGAATACTAAACATATACTAAAACTGCACCATGTAATCAACAAAAATTACAGTAGGTACTACATGCTCTAAGTAGGCTACTATAAAAATTTCACATCATTTGAAGAAGTATAACATCCTACACAAAAATGACAAGGTAAAAAGGCTTAAAATAACATAAATAAGAAACCCTAGTGAAAAATGTCAAACAACATATTTTATATTTTTATTAGCATTCTTAAGGTACTAGAACAACCTCCAATAAATTTCATGAGCATTGGATTCATAAATAATTTATTAAAATTCACACAAGGATCATTTAATGATAAAAGGAAAATCTATAACTCAAAAACTATTCATGCACTGACTCTAAAATTTTTACCAGAGCTTCTACTCATCAAGAAGAGCTCACCATCCAAATTCCATAATTTTTGGAGCACATGAACTCTAGATATAATTTAAACAAGTTTGCATCCATTTAAAAACACATTTCAAGTTTCAATTTAATTATTTTAGAAACTCTACTACAAGTGCTCATACTATATTTTTTCTAAATACTACACTTCCCCAAGATCCTAACAAAATTGGAACCACCCAATTTGGATCTACAAAACTGGAGATATAAAGTTTACAAAACAGCATTCAAATCTGAAATATTTGAACTAGCTTTCAATCCTCAAGTCACTGACAACCGGGGTCCACCGGTTAGCCGGGTCCATGCGTCAGTGACTGAGAAGCAGAGCCACGGTGTGGGACAGTGTGGGAGCGGCACTAGCTCGCCAATGGTGACTTCTCTGGTGAAACCGAGGGCACTGGCGTGCTCCTCACGACGAGCCACACCTAATGGTGTCTAGGGTTCAACCCCTACCAAAGCCTAACTAGGGCGGCGACGGGCATGGCGGACGGTGGCGAGGCTCCGACGGCGCTCCAGTGAAAACCAGCCATGTAGGGTGTGGCTAAGCATGGTACGAGCTTCAAGGGCTCATGGGGAAGCTTAGGGAAGGAAGAAAAGGGAGTGAGAGGGCTCTGGTGGTGGTCGGCCATAGAGAGCACAACTCCGACGAGGTCCGGACGGCGGTGGAAACGACCTTGATTCCCTAGCTCAACGGCGAGCTCACGCGAGCTCAGCAGAGCAATGGCGATGGCGGTGGCTGTTGCGGGTGCTGCGCTGAGGTGAAGGAGAAGCGGAGTGAACTAGGGCGCTAGGAAGCTCATAGGCGCGCGCTGGGGATTGATGTGGCGCTCTCTGGCCCATCGTGGCCTGACCGAGCCAGACGTCGGCGACGCACGGCGCTACACGACAGTGAAGTTCTGAAGATGGTCGGACACTGTAGCGCGCCATCAGAACTCTGATTTTGGCCTGATAGCGAGACTTGGTGACCTTCAAACTCCTAATCCATGATGATCCATGTTAAGGTGTAATTGACAAAGTTGGAGATCTAAGTGAGGACTACAACTTTGCCAATTGGAGCTTGAGCAGATTCGGTCTGGTTTGGGAGCTACAAGGCTAACAAGTTGGGTACATGAAACTAAAATTTGATTTGTGGCTTAGAAAATTTTCAGTCTCCAAATAGACCTCAAAACTGACTTGTGGGCCCTTTTTGAGCATGTTCTGCACATTTTGATGAGATGGTCATAAAATAACTTTTGTTCCTTATATAATTTGCTACAACTTTGCTTTAGGTTGCTCAGACATACAAACACTCTATAGCACTGTTCCAGTTTAGTCAAACCAAAGAGCTCTAGGGGTCAAACAAGTCCAACCATTACTTGAAAGCATAATTAGGCAATATGGTCAACATGAACATTGTTCCTAATGACATTCTAAGTGTAGCAAAGTTGTTTAAGAGGATAATTAGCTACACCACACATTGGTCACACCAAAATCAAGCATCACATGTATTGAAACAAGGAAGAACAAGTGAAATGTTACTTGTGTTTCAAAGCCATGTTTCATATATTTCATGAGTTTGTTGCATAGTACTAACTAACCATGTTTCCCTAAAGTATGTGACATGTTTCAAGAGTGAGTTGCACATGTTGCACTTGAGTGTTGCACACTATTCATTTTATAAAACAAACACACATGGCATATAGCAATATGTTGCAATGTTTCAAAAGCGTGTTTCAACAATCTAGGCTCGTGAATGAATGAATGATGCTCATGTTTGTGAAATGCACATGCAAATGTGGAAGCCAAACACCTAGGGTGTTATAGGCACCTTTCTTCATTAGC
The DNA here is from genome assembly GCF_019320115.1 of Miscanthus floridulus. Lineage (NCBI taxonomy): Eukaryota > Viridiplantae > Streptophyta > Magnoliopsida > Poales > Poaceae > Miscanthus > Miscanthus floridulus. Next base: position 222,127,043 of record NC_089587.1, on the reverse strand, counting down.
AATCCATCGAAGTACATCGTTCAATACTCTTGGTCGATGACCACTGCGACATTTGGATCTTGGTCCACTCTGTAACGAAATCAGCCAACACTTGGGACTTGATAGCCGTTCAGGGGGCATATGAAATGCCTTGACCCATTAGCTCGAGTGCCCACTTCGCGATTCTCCCCATGGCATCCTAGTTTTGTACAGCCTCATCGAGGGAGGCGGACATCACGATCATCACTGGATGTGACTCAAAGTAGTGACACAACTTCCTCTTGGCGATAAGGACGGCGCATAGGAGCTTCTAGATTTGGGGGTAGCGGGTCTTGGAATTAGACAAGACCTCACTAATGAAGTACGTGGGATGCTACACTTTGAGGGTGTGTCCCTCTTCTTCTCGCTCTACCACCAGGCCAGCGCTGACCACTTGCGTGGTGGCTGAAATATAGAGCACAAGCGATTCTCCATTGGTTAGAGGGACCAGGATCAGGGCCTTCGTTAGAAGGCACTTGACCATGTCAAGTGCCTCCTAGGCCTCGGGTGTCCATTCAAAATGGTCGGCTTTCTTTAGGAGCCGATAGAGGGGGAGACCTCGCTCATCGAGGCGTGAGATAAAGCGGCTGAGCGCGGCGAGGCACCCTATAACTCATTGTACCCCCTTTATGTTCTGAATCAGGCCCATCCTCATGATGGCCGAGATCTTCTCTGGGTTGGCTTTGATTCCATGCTCAAAGATGATAAAACCTAGTAGCATACCCCTTGGAACCCCAAAAATGCAGTTCTCGAGGTTGAGCTTAAAGTCGTTTGCTCAGAGTTTCGCGAAGGTTTGCTCTAGATCGGCTGTGACCTATTCAACCCATTTGGACTTGACCACGATGTCATCCATGTAGGCCCCAATGGTTTGCCCAATGAGGTCCCTAAAACACTTGAGCATACAATGCTAGTATGTAGCCCCATGTTTTTTTAGACTGAACGGCATTGTGACATAGCAAAACGATCTGAATGGGGTGATGAAAGATGTCACGAGCTGGTCATATTCTTTCATCGCGATTTGATGGTACCTGGAGTATGCATCAAGGAAGCAAAGGGTTTTGCACCTTGAGGTCGAGTCGACTACTTGGTCTATGCGTGGCAAAGGAAATGGATCCTTTGGACACGCTTTGTTTAGACCCGTGTAGTCAACACACATTCTCCATTTCCCACTCTTTTTTCATACAAGAATGGGATTGGCTAACCACTTGGGGTGGTATACTTCCTTGATGAACCTAGCTGCCAAAAGCTTCATGATCTCCTCGCTGATGGCCCTGCGCTTCTCCTCGCCTAAGCGACATAGGCGCTGCTTCATTGGCTTGGAGCCTGGTCTAATCTTTAAGGCATGCTCAGCAACTTCTCTTAGAATGCCTGGCATATTTGAGGGTCTCCACACAAAGATGTCTCTGTTGACATAGAGAAAGTTGACGAGCGTTCTTTCCTATTCGAAGGAAAGCATGGTGCCAATGCATGCTTGGGGTCGGGTGCTTCTTTGATGACCTCCTTCCTGATGGCCGCAAGCTCTTTGGAGGCAACAATTGCCATGACATGTTCGTAGCACTCGACCTCGCACTCGTAGGTGTGCTAGAAGGAGGTGCCGATGGTGATGACCCCATATGGACCCGACATCTTCAACTTCAGGTAGGTGTAGTTGGGGACAGCCATGAACTTCGTGTAGCATGGACGTCCCAGGATGGCGAGGTAGGTCCCGTGGAACCCAACCACCTTGAAAGTAAGGGTTTTCATCCTATAATTGGTCAGATCCCCAAAGGTGACGAGTAGATCGATCTGCCTAAGTGGCATGACCTGCTTTCTAGGCATGACATCGTGGAAAGGCACCCCAATGGGTTAGATGCGTGATCGGTCGATGAGCATGGCACCGAGCGTTTCAACGTACATGATGTTGAGACCGCTGCCTCCATCCATTAGTACCTTGGTGAGCCATTTCGTGCTGATGATTAGGTCGATCATGAGCAGATATCTTCCTGGCCATGGGATGCTTTCTGGGTGATTAGTCCGATCAAAGGTTATGGCAGACTCTGACCATCCAAGGAAGGTAGGCATGGCCAACTCGGCTGTGTAGACCTCGTGATGCGCAAGCTTCTAGCGGCACTTGGAGTCATAGGCCGTTGACCCTCCAAAGATCAAGAGGCAGCCATCTAGTGTTGTAAATCTGCTGTCCTTCCCCTTGGCATCGTCCATGGCTGGCTTGGGGTCCCCCCTATGCTCCCCTTATTGGAGCCTCCAGACAAGAACCGCTTCATGAGGACACAGTCCTTGTTTAGGTGCTTGACGGGGAAAGCATGGTTTAGATATGGTCCTTCGAGCAACTTTTCAAAGTGGTCCGGGGTGCCCTCGATGGGCTTCCAACCCCCTTGCGGTTGGTGGCAGCCACGAGCGAGCCTTCATACCACTGCTTGTTCTTCTTCTTGCTCAGATGGTTGGAGGCGCCTTCATCAGCATCCTCGTCCTGCTTCACCTTGCCTTTGAGGAGGTCAAAAATCACTCTAACCGCCTCCTCACTCGAGGTGTGGCTGGTGGTGATGTCGAGGAGTTCCTTGGTGGTTCATAGGCCCTTACGTCCTAGCTTGTGGACCAAGGACTTGCAAGTGGTCCTAGACAGGAAGGCTCCTATGACGTCGGCATCAGCAATGTTGGGCAGCTCGTTGCACTACCGGGATAAGTGCTAGATGTACCCACGAAGAGTTTCCCCACACTTTTGTCGGTAGTTTTTGAGATCCCATGGGTTCCCTTGACATATGTACATGCCCTGGAAGTTTCCCACAAAGATCTCTTTTAGGTCTGCCCAACTTTGGATTTAGTTGGGCGGAAGGTGTTCCAACCACATTCGCGCTCAGTCGGCCAGGAACAATGGAAGGTTATAGATAATCAAATCATCATTATCTGCTCCATTGGCTTGGCAAGCAAGCCAATAATCCTTGAGCCATAGTCTAGGGTTTGTTTTCCTAGAGTATTTTGGGATGTTGGTTGGTGGTCGATATTGCGGTGGGAAGACAGCGTTAAGGATGTGTCGGCCAAAGGCCTGAGGTCTTGTCAAGTGGGGGCTCAGGCTTTGGTCCTTGCCACTGTCATAGCATTCGCCATGATGAGGGTGGTAGCCATGGCTAGCCTCCTCCCTCACATCTCTATGGGTACACCTATAGGCATCGAGGGTGTCATGCGTGTCATGGTGGAGGCCGAGACATTCATGTATAGGGACCGTGGTGCATGGCCTGCCGCCTTGCAGCGCTTGGTGGACCAACATATCCATGTCGAGTCACTCTGATGGTGAGCACTTGGCCTATTGCAACGTCGTACGCTCGAGTAGCGTGCGAATCTTGTGATGGCACTGATGATCCTTGGGCATCATGGGCCCTAGAAACCCCTGGAGCAAGGCCACCATAACAGCGATGTTCTAGATTGCATGGGTGAATTGTGGGAGGGCTTTGTCATCCTCGATGATTCTCTGGTTCACATCGCAAGCCACGTCATGTGCACGCCCACCATCTCTGTGGTGCTCGATCTCTCGCTCAAGCTCCGCATGTTCCTATTCGAGTTGGAGCCATGCTTCCTCGATCTCTTAGTGTGAGGCCTTCAGCTGCTCTACCCATAGGTGAGGTGGGGGCCCTGTGTCCCCCTCAACCTCATCGTCGAGGTCATTTGTTGAGGTAGCCTCTCCCTCGTTGATGCTTTTGACGTATCCTTCGAGGGATACCTACCATGAAACATTCATGAGAAGGGTGATGGCTCCCTCTACTAGAGTCAGAGTTGGAGGGTGACCTCGATTCTCCCACGAGGAGGTCGTGGAAAGATTCCACGACATATTCCGTCATCACCACAAACATGGGGAATGGAGGCATGCGTTGCGCCACAAGGTGGCCAACGGTCTCTGTGGCATTGCGGAGACCGGATAGGAGCACTGTCAGAGTGCTCTGGATGAGGTGTTCCAGGGAGAGTGGTGCTCCCCTAGCCAGCTGTGTCATGACATTGGCGAAGGAGAAGGTGAGATGACCTAGGTCCTCCTAGGACGATCGGGGTCCTAGCAAGGCACCAAGCTGGTGCTCTAGCCTCCCATAATCAAAGCCAAGGAGTTGGTCGCTCCTAGGGGCACAGGCCTCCGGTGCGTAATCGCCTTAGCGATCGCGTCGAGGCCAGCGAAGTGGAGAGGTTGGACGATGACAGTAGCCAGCATTAACTCTCCCTCCATCATGACGATGAAGTCTAGGTTCTTGAAGTGCACGTGCATGCTCGAGACCCAGCTGATGTCATGACTAGCCATCCGAGGCCTGATGTTGATGTCGAGACACGCAAAAAGCCCCTACCTGGTGCATCAACTATCGGTGTTTTGAGTTACCAACTAGTAAATTTCTAGTATTGCACGTCTAGCTCAGATGGTATGCTTAGAGGACATGAGGTTTATACTGGTTCAGGTAGAAAGTCCCTATGTCCAGTTCATCACTGCTGCTTATGTTACTAGCACTAAAAGTTTGTAGTAGGGTTTACAAACGAGCGACAGAGGGACATGTCCCAAGTCTCTGATGTGTGTGTGCTCCTAAGGCATGTTAGGGCATGTGTTTTGATGTCTATAGCCATGTAGAATGGTGAACCGCCCCCTTCCTGGGATGTCCTACTTCCCCTTTTATAGATGAAGGGGAAGGGTAGGTTACATAGAGAGAAAGAGGGAGAAGAGGCAAGGAGAGGAAGGCTTCCAGGACCGCTAGGCATTTCTTTTCCTTTGTGTGGGTCCCACCGACATAGTAAATGGTGACAGGGATAGCTCCACGCTGGGTGCCTATTCACTGCTGATGCCACGCCCTGGCATTGTCAGCGGATCGTGACGTCCCAATCCGCCCTAGCGGGCGATGCGATAAACTAGCATGCTAGTCAGCGACCGTACAGGGAGTAGGCAACATAGTGACCATGTGTCTGTCACTATTGGTGATGTGAGTTCCCTTGATTGACATGTCGCCAGCATGGGTCATGTTGAGATGTGCCTACTCCCTGCACGATGCCAGAAGTTGGAGCGGTAGTCGTGCTCTTGATTGCTCAGATAAATCAATGTTGATGACCATTAGCTCCTCCTCTTCGGGTACCCTAGTATTGGTCCCCGACAGTAACCCCACAGCAAACTTTAAGCACCTAGACTCAGGAATAAAGTCACCGACCGACCTCAATAGGATGTAGGGCATGCTGCCTGAACCAGTATAAATCCTATGTCATTAAGTGCTAGGCGACATCCGATCACAACACATGGTATAACTACAAATATTTACTTATTGGTCACTTTTTGCACCTATAGTTGGCGCCGTCCGTGGGGAGGACGCTGCGCGTTCATGCCTTTGGTCATCGGATGGCCCACCTTTCCACCATCTTCGGCATGGCAGCCTCGAGCGATACGATTCACTTCGGCTCACTGGAGTTTCCTATGCTCCCATTTGCAAGGATGTGGGTTCCTCCCATCTTCGTGCCACTCTAGACCTTCCTCTTTGGGAGTCTAGACTTTGTCGCTGACTAGCTCGGTGTACTTCACCTCCACAAAGAGGCACTTGTCTCGACACCCACTATAGGAGCGCCCTCCACCAACTGCAATGGGCCACTCGACGACCTCAACATCGAGACACCCGTGCTTTGCCTTGAGCCCATGCTGGGCTCAAACCCCATGGTAAGTGATGTCCTCTTTACACTATTTAACACCTTCTACCGACTCTCCAGAGGGACCCCGTTGTCCCCACCATGATCGCTATGCGATCGATTCCCCTACGGCTTCCCTTTCCCTATGGACGCATGCGCACAGGGACTCCGAAGGATGTTGATGCCACCCCCTCTCATGTTCGAGTTCATGGGGATGGCAGGCTATGCTCTTGCCTCCTTCTATGACCTCATCGATGATGAGGTCAAAAGTGATGGCTCCCGCATCGGTGACGTCATGGCATCTGGCCACCCTCTATCCTAGAAGTGTGCTATGGCGAATGCCCTAGGATAGTCATCGGATATAGTGGAGTCTCTATAGACTCACACCCCTTCAGACCCCCGTGCGTAGGCCCTAGCGTGTGTGCAGCAGCATGGTGAGGAGTTATGGCAAAGGCGGTAGAGCCAGCCACCGCCGCATGCTGCTGCATAATATACTAGATGGAAGGGATGACCCCCCTCTGTTTGCTCGGGTTGGCCAGAACATCGCTACTGTAGCAATGCTTCTATGTGGCCTCCCCGAGCCTACTGACCCCTAGGAACAAGCAATACACCCGAACCTCCGGGTGTTGGTGGAGATCGCCGCCGTTCATTAGGTGGAGAGCTCCATGTCACGACATTAGCTCGTGGCCTCTTGCCCAACCAAGAGACTAGGGCCGTACCAGTCGAATCGCTCCATCCACTCACCGCAATAGTTGCCAGGCATGGAGCAGGAAGCACAGCTGCACTGTAGCCCAACCCGGCGCCCGCTCCACCACCTTTGTACGAACGGCTTAGGCCGAACTGTAACACCCTAAATATCATTTACAAATTAGTAATTAACTTTGTGTATTTATTTAATTTTCTATATATTTTTAACCTAGGCCAAATAATAAATTTTGGTTAAATAAAATTAACTATAAGGTTTAAAAACATGTTTGTTGCATTTATGCTGAAGCATACTATTTTTGGTTGAGTGTAGGGCTAGAAGGTTTGAGGTTGAATTAAAATTTTATTTGAATTTGATCAATTTTCAAAGCTATAGAAATAGAAAAGGATTTGATTTTGAAAAAAAACTCTCTTTTCTCTCTTCCAGCCTAACCCTAGGCGCAGCCCAACCCCTTCAAGGCTTTGGCCTACTCGGTGGCCCAGCTCACGCCATCGCTATGCGCCCTTCCTCCCGCACGCGGCCTGCTCCACACTAGCCCAGCTTGAGGCCTGCTTCGGCTTCGCTCCACGCACATGCCTGCTGTTCGCCCATGCGGCCCAGCTCGACGTCGCGGCCAGCATTGGCCTACCCCATGTCATGCATGTGCACTCGCTCACTCTCTTCCTCTCGCTGCGACGTAGGACACACCTATCAGCCAGCCACGCTCCCTTCCTTCCCCTTTCCTTTCTTCCCGCCGGTGATGGCGCTGCCACCTATGGCAGGTCACCGCCATCGTTCCCACATGGAAGGTGACCAATTGCACCCGAGCATCACTCCTTGCCATCTACCACATGATGCCCACCTACAAAACCCCAAGCCAAACCCCTCCCTCTCCTTTTCATTTGTCCGTGCTCGAGCTCGCCACCGTCGCTCAGCAATCCACCGTTCTCAAGCTCAATCGCCGTCGCCGATGCCACCCGAAGCTCTGTCATACTCCCCTATGTCCTTAGGTACCCCCAATTCCTCGATTTGGTCTTGAATTGCTCGGATTCACCCTCATCCATGCCCCTTTTCTCTCTCCAGTTGCTGCCGCCATCGACCTATGCCTTTGGAGCCCTCTTGGATGTCGCGACCCCTTCCATCCGACTCGCGTTGAGCTTCTCCACCTCCCCGTGCCACCATTTCAGTAGTTGACGCCCTAGAACGCCATACCGGAGAGTTCTAGGCACGCTGGCCATGACGCCGCCACGGGATCGTCTCCTTGATGTGTTCCCCGCCCTAAATTTTCACTTCATTGAGTCTGCAGGATCTCAGACTACACGTAGGTGTGTTTGGTTTCAATCGAGATGGACCGGAATGCCGTACTGGCATTTGTCGTAGCACATGGCTCGTCGGAGGTGCTGTGTAGCCGGCGGCGGTTCTCCCGTGGATCCCTCACCGTCGAATCTTGGATGGACATTCAAGATTAAAACATATCGGTTTGGTATATGACCGGTCCACCATGGACCGTGGACTCGGTCCACAGTGCCGCGTCAGCGCGTGCCCACGCACACGTGGTGCACCGCACCAATCATGTGTGGCCACATGGCTACCCAGTCAGCAGCTGTAGTCAACCCACGGTCAGTCATGCACATTTTGTAGATTAGCCCCTCGGTTTCTAGTGAATCAACCCGTAGTCCAGTCCAGTTCAAATGAAATTCATTTTAGTCCTATTTTTATTCATTTTAGACCCTGTAGTTCTCAGAAATAGTATGCACAGTCCATAAACCATGTAAATGTAGATTTTAATTGTTTTAATTCAAAAATAAGTTTGGTTTATTTACAAAAATGCTATTGGAACCTTATTTCATGCATAACTTTTGCGTTTTAAGTCCAATTTGAGTGATTCTTTTCGCTCACGTGTTCGTAGCAGTACATAGAATCGTTTTATAATCTTTTCAATCTATGTTTATACTATTTGGTGTACTATTCTAATATAAGTCTATTTGTATACATGTAATGATTGGATTGGATGCTTGATTGGTGAATTAGAACACGTTTAGAGGGTGAGCAGTTTGTGGTGACTGAGGACCAGCAAGAGGATCAGTAGTACCTAGAAGAGAACTTTGAGGAAGGCAAGTGTAGCAAAGGCCCCTTTTACCTATGAACTTTACAATTCATATTCATGCATGTGTCTAATTTGAAATACATTTAAGGACTTTACCTAGATTATTACTTGTACCACATATCCTTGTTACCTAGGGTTTGGGTATACATTTTGGATAGATGCTACAGGGCTTAACATAAAATAATTATTAAACATGACTAAAGGCATTATGTAATGTGATAAAATAGAGCTTTTTAGCAATAATTAGGGGGCTAGAGTATGGGGTTGAGTACTCTGGTGCCTCTCCATAAGGACTTAATCCTGAAGCGGCCACCCAGGAGGTTTCATACAACCCCAAGTGTCATATGGCTCTGACTTTAACCTATTAACTAGATCATACTAGCTCGTCTGTAGCTTTCCATAAGGGCAAGAGGGGGGCACTAGTTGGTATGTTTCCTTACCTACTAGGGTGTGTATACCATGTCGCGACCACGTGTGCCACTCCTAGAGGAGGGCCACATATGGCTAGATGGCTAAAACCTTAGTAGCTACGACTTGTTAGTGCGACTAGCGATGGGTTACGTAGTGAAACCCTACCACACTTCCTAGGTAGAGGTGTTGTGGGCTTTGCAAACCCCAGCATTGGGAATCACGACTCGGTGGGTAAAGTTGTACAATTTCTGTAGAAATATTTGACCTGTTATAACAGTCATGCTCATGGATACGAGCGATCTTGATCCTTCATGATTAGTGGTTACTGTGGATGGATGGGAATTGATATAAACTTGATTATACACTAATATCACTTGGGAATTGGAATTGTTCACTAAAGTAGTGATTCAGGATGCTAAAACTTGATCAACTAAAATTGTGAACCGTAGTCACACCGTGTCTAGCCTTTGAGCCTCATAGATCCCTTTGATATACTTGCTAAGCATGGTGAGCTTACACTTGCTTTACATTCAATGAAAATCCTAGATGGGTAATAGATAACGTGTATGAAGAGTTTCTGGAGGATGTCCAGGACTACTAGGATGATGTTCACCAGTCGGAGTCCCTATGGCAGATTGGGTCTAGTTATCCCGCTGTGTATGTAATAATGTTGCCAATGAGCAAACTATGTATTAACCTTATGATGAGATATGTGATGTAATATAGTACTTTACTTTGATATTATTGCAATTTGTGATATGTGTGTGTGTTTGGACATTCTAGGTGCACATATATGAGTACTTAATTTTGCTATGCAAAATTGGGTGCGATAAATTGATATCAAAGCTATAACTGACTGTAGGACGATCAACCTAGTTAGAAATGGATGTTTTTAGGATCACATGTTCTTTATTTTGCTATTTTTAATTTGTTATAAAATTTTTGCTTATATTCTATCCTTTATCTGTTGCAAAAATTATCTTATTCTAATACTCAACCTTTTCAATCTTATAGATGGCCCGCACTAAGCTGACACCCCGCAAGAGGACCATTGTGATGCCCATAAGGAGGACAAGGTTCACATTTGGAAAGCGCATTCCTGCACATCTGGTGGAGGCTTTGAGGAGCATGGAGGAGGAACCGTCTGTGGAGGTGCCCATGTGGGAACCTCTGGAGGACGTGATGGAAGATGAGCCCATGGATGAAGAGACGGAAGAGGGGCCCATGTTTGAGGAGCCCATAGAGATAGAAGAATCTGGGGAGGAGCCCATGGAAGAAAATGGTCAGGGTGGCCAAGAGGGAGCTGGTGATCCTAATGATGGAGATGATTCTGATGGTTCTGATTCTGATGATGGTGGAGATGGTGGTGATGGTGGTGATGGTGGAGATGGTAATGGAGATGAGGGTGGTGATGGAGATGGTGGTGATGGAGGAGACGGTGGAAATAATGGTGATGATGACCATGATGCACTACTAGCTCAAGGGTGGACCATGGAGATCCACTATGATCTGCAAGGAGATGCCTACTACCACCCCAAGCTTCTCTCACTCGTACACCACTACCAAACCAGGTACACTGTTCAGTATAGGACAGAGCATTGGACCCAACCCAACTACACCGGCTTCTAGGAGATAGAAGTGTACATCTATGAAGGGACTCGGGTGCGCTACATCCATCGCGCCATCACTGCATGACTCACACGTGCAGCCACCATCCAGGATGTTGCTCGATAGGCGTTGGTGGTCAACCCTGACCACCACTTCGATGACATTGCATGGGAGGAGGATCATTATCTTCCCCGCCATCAGAGTGGCTAGTCTACTTGCAACATCGTTGCACCGCTTGGAGAGGCAAACCTAAGGTTTAGGCCTACCTTGATGAGCTTGGCACAGGTGTGCTAGATGTCATGGGGAAGGCTTACTTGCAGCTTGCCCGTGAGAATGCTATATTGAAGCAACATCAAGCAGGTCTCGATGTGGAAGCGCCAGGTGTTCTAGCTCAGTCGCTCCTGAGGAATAGAGGAGAATTTGGAGACCCCAACACCAGCACCAACATTGACCCATAGGAGGATTCCCTAAAAATATGTAATAAACACACGTAGATGCGCGAGAGAGTGTTTAGTTTCTTTTTCTTTTAATGGTTGAACAATTGTCATTTGAATGGTTGGATGATTGTCATGATGAACAATGTTTGATTTGCATTTTTGACATGATTGTGATGACTTATGGGCATGTCCACGATCATTTAGTTTAAGATTAAGGCTTAAGGATAATATGAATAAATAGTTGGGTTTCTTTTTAACTTGTTGCCCATTCTGTATCATTGTGAGCAGTCCACAATTACCAGTTCATATCTCATGTTCTGTATGTCCAATGGTCTTGAAAATTTTATGGAGATAAGTATACTTCTACATCTTTCTTTTGGATCTAGAATCACCTCAATACCTATTATGAATTGTGAGATACAACTATTGTAAGTTGATGTTTCTGTGCTGTCAGAATTCTAGAGCAGTACTGCTTGTCGTTTGTTTTTGCCTGATTAAACGTCAGAATCTAAAAAAGTGTTCTAAATGAAAGTTGTATACAATTTCATAATATTTCTAGAAAGATAAAATTAGCATCCAGATGATAAACATAGAATGAGATATGCTTATTTTACTGCACTGCTGTTTGTCTAACTCACCAAAAAAGTTCAGAACAATTATCTTCTTGTATACACTACATATATCTCTTGTCTTGATCTTGTGGTACCTACTCATAATAGACCATTATCTCTTAAAGGTTATATATTATGGACATATGAGACTTATATGATGTATCTATAGATGGTGAACACCAGGAGAAACAACCAGGGAGGCGAGGACCTGCCACCACCACCTCCTGTCACTATAGAGCAGCTGATGATGATGCAAACCCAGTTGCTTTAGTAGATGGCTCAAAATATGCAGAATATGGGGCATGGGAATGGGAATGCACCCCCTCAAGTTACAGATAAGAGGGAAGAGTTTCTGAAAGGACATCCACCTATCTTCAAGCACTCCACTGACCCACTCTAGGCTGACGATTGGCTACGTGCTATTGAGAGGCACTTGAGATTGCCCAGTGCGATGACAAAGAGAAGGTCCCGTATGCTTCTGGATAGTAGCAAGGAGTTGCACTTGATTGGTGGGACTCCTTTCGCTTTGGCTGTACAAAGCTAATCCCATCACCAGGCAAGAGTTTTGTGGTGCCTTCCGCTCTCATCATGTGCCTGCTAGATTGATGAAGCTGAAGAAGAAGAAATTCTTGGCTCTCAAGCAGGGGAGCAAGTCTATTGTAGAATATCATGACAAGTTCATACAATTGTCATGGTACGCACCTACTAAGGTGGATGATGATGAGAAGAGACAGGAGCTATTCATGGAAGGTTTGAATGATGGTCTCTAGTACCAACTATTGTCTCATACCTTTGCTAGTTTTCAGTAGCTAGTGGACAAGGCCTTGGTTATAGAAAACAAGCGTCGCTAAATGGAAGACAAGAAGAGAAAGTTCTAGGGGCAACAGCAAGGGAGTAACTCTCATGTCCGCACCGCTCCTCAGCAAGCTTACCCGCAGCAGCGCTATCAAGGTCAGTCTAGTCTGGTCAATCGCAACCAGCAACGACAACATGCATAGTAGTAGCAGTAGCAGTATAAGGCACTAGCTCAGCACTAGCAGCAAGTCACACATGTTTGTGTGAGGAATAATGTCCCCAATGCTCCATAGAAGAATGGCGCACCAAAGGCGCCAAATGTAGTTAATGATAACAGATGCTTGAATTATGGAGAACCAGGACATTACTCTAACAGATGCCCCAAGAAGACAACTAACATGTAGCAGAACTATGTCCAGGGAAAGATCAACCATGTAACTGCAGAAATAGCTCAAGAGGCACCGGATGTAGTGATCGGTATGTTTTCGGTCAACTCAAACTCAGCTATAGTACTTTTTGATTCTAGTGCTTTGCATTCCTTTATAACATATACTTTCATAAAGAAGCATGGTATTTCTGTATGTGTTATGAAGAAACCCATGTTAGTAAACTCACCTGGAGGGGAAATGAAAGCAAATTGGATATGCTTAGATGCTAGTCTCAACATAAGGGGGTAGAATTTTAAGCCAACCTTATAGTCATAGACTCATCTAGTATTGATGTTATCTTGGGTATGGATTTGTTGAGGTCCTGGAAGGCAGTTATTAATTGTGGGAACAGTTCCATGAATCTTACCACTCTATCTGGAGAGAAAGTTGAGTATGTGGCAACACAGTCAGCCGCGGCCCATGAAAATGTATCGGGTTAATCAATTAGAGGGCACAACTATAGAGGATATACGGATAGTAAATGAGTATCCAGATGTCTTCCCTGAGGAGTTACTAGGTATGCCACCTGAATGAGATATTGAGTTTATAATTGATCTTTTACCTGGAACTACACCCATAGCTAAGAGACCTTATAGAATGAGAGTGAATGAATTAGCAGAACTTAAGAAATAAATAAGAGAATTGCTAGATAAGGGTTATGTCCAACCTAGTTTTTCACCTTGGGGTGCACCGGTATTGTTTGTAGAGAAGAAAGATGATACAAAAAGAATGTGCATAGATTACAGATCACTTAATGAGGTCACAATTAAGAACAAGTATTCACTACCTAGAATCGATGACCTGTTTGACCAGTTGAAAGGAGCTTGTGTGTTTTTTTAAGATCGACCTCCGATCTGGATACCATCAGTTGAGAATAAGATGTTCTAACATTCCTAAAACTGCTTTTGTGACCTAATATGGACTATATGAGTTCATAGTCATATCTTTTGGTCTAACAAATGCACCTGCTTACTTCATGTATTTAATGAACAAAGTATTCATGGAGTACCTTGACAAGTTTGTCGTGGTGTTCATTGATGTTATATTAGTCTACTCTTAGAATGAAGAAGAACATGAGGGACATTTGAGGTTATTATTATAGAAGCTTAGAAAACATTAACTCTATGCTAAGTTTAGCAAATGTGAGTTTTGGCTAAAATAAGTATCTTTCCTTGGTCACATAATCTCTAATGGTGGAGTAGCAGTAGATCCCATGAAGGTTAGAGATGTGTTGAGTTGGAAGCCACCTCAGGATGTCAGTGAGATTCAGAGTTTCCTTAGTATGGCTGGGTACTATAGGAGATTCATCGAGGGATTTTCTAAGTTAACCAAACCTATGACTGTTCTATTAGAGAAGAATGCCAAATTTGTATGGTCTAAGCAATGTCAGGATAGTTTTGAGGAGTTGAAGAAGAGACCGACTTCTGCCCTAGTGCTTATCTTACCAAAAGCTTCTCTATCTATTGTGATGCCTCACGGCAAGGTCTAGGCTATGTTCTTATGTAAGAGGATAGAGTTGTTGCCTATGCATCTAGACAGATGAGAAAACATGAGTTAAATTATCCAACTCATGATCTGGAGTTAGCAGCTATGCTACATGCTCTCAAAATTTGGAGGCATTACCTGATTGGTCATAATTGTGAGATTTATATGGACCATAAGAGTTTGAAGTATATATTCACACAGTCATATCTAAATTTGAGGCAGCGTAGATGGTTAGAGTTAATCAAGGATTATGATTTGGAGACATACTATCACTCGAGAAAGGCTAACATTGTAGCAGATGCTTTGAGTAGGAGGAGTTATGTGAACATGGCCTATAGAACTCAGCTACCTAGAGAGTTGTGTGAGGAGTTCGAATACCTGAATTTGGGTATTGTGGCTAACACCATGGAGTTAGAGGTAGAACCTACTCTAGAACGAGAGATTCGTAAGTGACAGTTGAATGATGAAAGGATTAAAGATATTGCTGAACATATAGTGATTGGTAAAGCCCTAGGATTTGACATGGATGATCAAGGAATAGTGTGGTTTGGTAAAAAGGATTTGTGTGCCAGAAGTGAAGTCTATTAGAGAGTCTATTTTGAGGGAAGCTCATGACTCATCCTATTCCATACACCCGGGGAGTACTAAAATGTATCTTGATCTTAAAGAGAGATATTGGTGGTATGGACTAAAAATAGATGTAGCTAAACATGTGGCCATATGTGATACATGCCAAAGAGTAAAGGCAGAGCATCAAAGGCCAGCAGGTTTATTACAACCTATGAAGATACCAAAGTGAAAATGGGAAGAAGTTGGAATGGATTTCATAGTAGGATTACCCCATACACAGAGGGGATATGACTCGATCTGGGTAATTGTAGACCGTCTGACAAAAGTAGCATATTTCATTCCTATCAAGACCACTTATTCTGGTGCAAAGTTGGCAGAGCTATACATAGAGAGGATTGTATATTTACATGGAGTACCAAAGAAGATTGTTTCAAATAGGGGTACATAGTTCACATCTCATTTCTGGCAGAAATTGCATGAGTCCATGGATATGAAGTTGAACTTTAGCTCAGCTTATCATCCTCAGACAGATGGGTAGACAGAGAGGACAAATCAGATTTTAGAGGATATGCTAAGAGCTTGTGCTATACAGTATGGAACAAGTTGGGATAAAAGTTTACCCTATGCCGAATTCCCTTATAATAATAGCTACCAGAAAAGTCCTAAGACGACACCGTTTGAGGCGTTGTATGGCAGAAAGTGTAGGACACCACTGTTTTGGAATCAAATGGGGGAAAGTCAAGTCTTTGGACCATAAGTTTTACAACTGGCAAAGAAACAAGTACAAACAATAAGGCAAAACTTGAAGGTTGCACAGTCTTGACAGAAAAGGTATGCTGACATGAGAAGAAGGGATTTGGTGTTTGAGATTGGTGACTTTGTTTAAATCAAAGTTTCACCTATGAGAGGAGTTAAGAGGTTTCATACCAAGGGAAAGTTGTCACCCAGGTATGTGGGACCCTTCAAGATCATCAACAGGAGAGGAGAAGTTGCTTACCAGCTAGAATTACCGAAATAACTCTCAGGTGTTCATGATGTCTTCCATGTATCGCAGCTTAAGAAATGTTTGAGAGTACCTAAGGAATAGTTACCCTTGGATGAACTGGATATCCAAGAGGATCTATCCTATAAAGAATATCCAGTGAGAATTTTGGAAACATCGGAGAGAATCACAAGAAGCAGGATAATAAGAATGTGTAAGGTTCAGTGGAACAGATACTCTATGGATCAGGCCACTTGGGAAAGAGAAGATGATCTGAAATCTGACTATCCCAATCTTTTCGAACCATCCAAATCTCGAGGACGAAATTTATCTTAAGGGGGTAGGTTTGTAACACCCTAAAATATCATTTACAAATTAGTAATTAAGTTTGAGCATTTATTTAATTTTCTATGCATTTTTAACCTTGGCCAAATAATAAATTTTGGTTAAATAAAATTAACTATAAGGTTTAAACACATGTTTGTTGCATTCATGCTGAAGCATACTATTTTTGGTTGAGTGTAGGGCTAGATGGTTTGAGGTTGAATTCAAATTTGATTTGAATTTGATCAATTTTCAAAGCTATAGAAATAGAAAAGGATTTGATTTTGAAAAAAAAACTCTCTTTTCTCTCTTCTAGCCCAACCCTAGGTGTAGCCCAACCCCTTCCTGGCTTTGGCCTACTCGGTGGCCTAGCTCGCGCCGTCGCTCCACGCCCTTCCTCCCGCAAGCGGCCTGCTCTGCACCGGCCTAGCTTGTAGCCTGCTTTGGCTTCGCTCTGCATGCGTGCCTGCTGCTCACCCGCATGGCCTAGCTCAACATCGTGGCCCACATTGGCCTACCCCACGTCATGCCAGTGCGCCCGCTCGTTCTCTTCCTCTCGCTGTGACACAGGACCCACCCATCAGCCAGCCACGCTCCCTTCCTTCCCCTTTCCTTCCTTCCCCACCGGTGATGGCGCTACCACCTACGACAGGTCACTACCATCGCGCCCGCATGGAAGGCAACCAATTCCGCCCGAGCATCGCTCCTTGCCATCTACCGCATGCCGCCCACCTACAAAACACCAAGCCAGACCCCTCCCTCTCCTTTTCATTCATCCGCGCTCGAGCTCGCTATGGCCGCTCTGCAATCCGCCGTTCTCGAGCTCAATCGTCGTCGTCGACGCCACCCAGAGCTCCACTGTACTCCCCCACATCTATAGGTACCCCCAATTCATCAATTTGGCCTTGAATTGCTCGGATTCACCATCACCCGCGCCCCTTTTCTCTCTCCAGTCGCCATCTACCCGTGCCTTCAGAGCCCTCCCGAACACCGTGACCCCTTCCATCCGACTCGTGGTGAGCTTCTCCACCTCCCCGTGCCCCCGTTTTAGTAGTTGACACCCTAGAACGCCATATTGGTGAGTTATAGGCTCGCTGGTGATGGTGCCACCATGGGATCATCTCCTCGATGTGTTCCCCGCCCTAAATTTTCACTTCATTGAGTCCGTAGGATCTTAGAATACGCGTAGGTGTGTATGGTTTTGATCGAGATGGACCGGAACACCGTACCAGTGTTCACCTTAGTGCACGGCTCGCCGTCGGCCATGGTGGGCTCACCGAAGGTGCTATGCAGCCGGCGGGGGTTCTCTCGTGCATCCCTCGCCGTTGGATCTTGGATGGATGGCTAGGATTAAAACATACTGGTTCGGTATATGACCGGTCCACCATGGATCGTGGACTCGGTCCACAACACCGCGTCAGCATGCGCCCACGCACACGTGGTGCACCGCGCCAATCACGTGTGGCCACGTGGCTGCCCCAGTCAACAGCCGCAGTCAACCCACGGTCAGCCACACATGTTTTGTAGATTAGCCCCTCGATTTCTAGTGAATCAACCCGCAGTCCAGTCGAGTTCAAAAGAAATACATTTCAGTCCTTTTTTATTCATTTTAGACCCTGTACTTCTCAGAAATACTATGCGTAGTCCATAAACCGTGTAAACTTAGATTTTAATTGTTTTAATTCAAAAATAAGTTCGGTTTATTTACAGAAATGCTATTGGAACCTTATTTCATGCATAACTTTTGCTTTTTAAGTCTGATTTGAGTGATTCTTTCGCTCACATGTTCGTAGCAGTACGTAGAATAGTTTTATAAGCTTTTCAATCTATGTTTCTACTATTTGGTGTACTGTTCTAATAGAAGTCAATTTGTATGCATGTAATGATTGGATTGGATGATTGATTGGGGAATTGGAACACGTTTAGAGGGTAAGCAGTTTGTGGTGACTGAGGACCAGCAAGAGGATCAACAGTACCCAGAAGAGAACTTTAAAGAAGGCAAGTGTACCAAAGGCCCCTTATACCTATGAACTTTACAATTCATATTCATGCATGTGTCTAATTTGAAATACCTTTAAGGACTTTACCTAGATTATTACTTGAAACACATATCCTTGTTACCTAGGGTTTGGGTATGCATTTTGGATAGATGTTGCAGTGCTTAACATAAAATAATTGTTAAACATGACTAAAGGCATTATGCAATGTGATAAAATGGAGCTTTTTAGCAATAATTAGGGGGCTAGAGTATGGGGTTGAGTACTCTAGTGCCTCTCCATAAGGACTTCATCCTGAAGCAGCCACCCAGGAGGTTTCATACAACCCCAAGTGTCATATGGCTATGACTTTAACCTATTAACTAGATCGTACTAGCACATCTATAGCTTCCCATAAGGACAAGAGGGAGGACTAGTTGGTATGTTTCCTTACCTGCTATGGTGTGTGTATCATGCCATGACCACGCATGTCGCTCCTAGAGGAGGGCCACATATGGCTAGACGGCTAAAACCTTAGCAGCTATGACTTGTTAATGTGACTAGCGAAGGGTTACATAGTGAAACCCTACCACACTTCCTAGGTAAAGGTGTTGTGGGCTTTGCAAACCTCGGCATTGGGAATCATGGCTCGGTGGGTAAAGTTGTACAATTTCTGTAGAAATATTTGACTTGTTATAACAGCCATACTCACAGATACGAGCGATCTAGATCCTTCATGACTAGTGGTTATTGTGGATTGATGGGAATTGATATAAACTTGATTATACACTAATACCGACTTTCTATGTGCAAATCATGATGTCTTCATGTGGAAGCCTTCTAACATGCTAGGCATACTGAGGGAGGTCATCGAGCATGCACTACACATCATCTCAGGCTTAAAGCCCTGCGTTGCTTGGACGATGAAAGGCACAGGGCCATAGGCAAGGAGATGGCCAAACTTCTAGCAGCTGGATTCATCAAAGAGGTATACCAGTCAGACTGGCTAGCTAATCCTATTCTTGTGAAAAAGAAGAATGGGAAATGGAGAATGTGTGTTGACTATACTAGCCTCAACAAGGCATGCCCAAAGGATCACTTCCCTTTACCACATATAGATCAGATAGTCAACTGCACCTCAGGATACAAAATCCTCTCCTTCCTAGATGCCTACTCAGGCTGCTACTAGATCATGATGAAGGAGTCTGACTAGGTCACGACTTCATTCATCACCTCATATGGTTTGTACTATTACATAAGCATGCCTTTCGGTCTGAAGAACACTGGTGCCACCTATCAACGTTGCATGCAACGATGCTTCACCGACCAAATCGGCCCGCTCAACCAACCTGACCAAGTCGAGTGGCCAAAACCAACAATCGCCATCTATGTAGATGGTGTAGTGGTGAAAACGGCTCAAGCTAGTGACCTGATAGCAAACTTGGCCGCAACATTCATGTACCTCCAAAGATTCAATGTCAAATTGAATCCCAAAAAATGTGTTTTTGGGGTTCCAAAGGGGAAGTTGCTCGAATACATCATGTCCGAGCGCGACATCGAAGCCAACCCCAAAAAAATCATGACCATCTCCAACATGGGTCCGATACGCAACATCAAGGGTGTATAGAGGCTCACCAACTGTTTGGCCGCCCTGAGCCAGTTCATCTCCCGACTAGGCAAATGAGGGATGCCTCTCTATAAACTTCTTAAGAAGACAGATGCATTCGTCTGGACAAAGGAGGCACAATAGGCTTTGGAAAGCCTCAAAGCATCGCTGACGTTGGCACCAATCCTCGTCGCTCCTGAACAGGGAGAATCCCTCCTCTACGTCGTAGCAAGCAACCATGTTGTGAGCGCTGCCCTCGTTATCAAGAGGGAGGAGCTAGGACACCCCTTAAAGGTCCAATGACCAGTGTACTTCGTCAGTGAGGTACTCACCAATGCCAAAGTTTTCTACCCCCAGGTTTAGAAGCTTCTATACGCCATGCTAATGGTGACCCGGAAGCTCCTGCACTACTTCACCGACCACGAGGTCATGGTCATCACCTCATACCCACTCAGGGAGGTCGTCTATAACCATGATGCCACCGGCTGAATCTCCAAGTGGGCTCTCGAGCTCATGGGCCATGACATCAAGTATGTCCCCTGCACCTCTATTAAGTCTCAGGCTCTTGTCGACTTCATCATCGAATGGACAGAAGTCTAGCTCCCGACCTCGGACATCACCCATGAGTACTGGACGATGTACTTTGATGTGTCGATCATGGTGCCTAGCTCGGGGGCTGGAGTGGTTCTGATCTCCTCGAATGGGAGCAGGCTCTGCTACATGACCTGTCTCCATTTTTTAGCCTCAACAATGCTACGGAGTACGAGGCCCTCATCAATGGACTGTGCATCGCCATCGAGCTCGGCGCCACACGGCTGTATGTCTATAGTGACTCAGAGTTGGTCGTCGACCAAGTTATGAAGGAATCCTCCTACAAGAGCCCTCTCATGGCGGCGTATTGCCAGGAGGTGCGCAAGCTTGAGGACAACTTCTGAGGGATCGAACTACATCATGTACCTGGAAAGGACAATGATGCTGCCGACTTCCTCGCAAATTGGTGGCTAAACAGGAACCGCCCACCGATGGGGTCTTTGTAAACAACCTCCACGAGCTATCTGCCCACATCCAAGAGGATCCAACTCAGATGCGCTCCAACACCAATCTAGCAATCAGGGGCTCAGACCCCCGACATGCCCCGACCCCAATCGAGTGCTCGGGGGCTCCGACCTTAGCGCCTCCATGGCAACATCGCCCAGTGACATCACCATGATGGCACTCAATTTGATCGACTAGAGAGCACCACTGCTCGCCTACCTCCTCGAGGAGGTTCTCCCATCAAAAAGGACTGAAGCGCGACAAATCACTCGATGCGCCAAGACGTTCATCACCATTAGTAACAAACTTTACAATCGAAGTCCGTTGAGAGTGCTCAAGAAGTGCATCCCGACCGACCAGGGGAAACAGCTTCTCCTCGAAGTCCATGATGGAATCTGTGGACATCATGTGGCCCTAAGGTTGCTAGTCGGGAAAGCCTTTTGCCAAGGTTTTTACTTGCCCACTACGCTGCGAGATGCAGAGGAGGTGGTCCGCTAGTGTGAAGGATGCTAGTTCTACGCTCGGTAGACTCATCTACCAGTGTAGGAACTTCCGACCATCCCCATCACCTGGCCATTTATGGTCTGGGGCCTCGACATGGTCGGACCCCTCAAAAAGGGCCCGTGTGGCTTCACTCACCTACTTGTGGTAGTGGACAAGTTCACCAAGTGGATAGAGGCAAAGCACATCACCAATATCCGCTTAGAAGAGGCGGTTAAGTTCTTCCTCAACATCATCTATCGGTTTGGTATCCCTAACTGTACCATCACCGACCACGGAACAAACTTCACCGAGAAGAAGTTCCTAGACTTATGTGATGGATACGACATCAGGATCGATTGGGCCTCGGTCAGACACCCACGTACTAACAGTTAGGTCGAGCGAGACAATGGCATGGTCCTCCAAGGACTCAAGCCCTATATCTTTGACTGACTCAAAAAGTATGCTGGGCGATGGGTTGTAGAGGTCCCAGCAATCCTCTAGAGCCTAAGAACGACCCCAAACTGGTCCACAGGGTTCACCCCTTTCTTCCTCGCGTATGGAGCCAAAGCAGTGTTGCCCTCCGATCTTGATCACAGCGCCCCAAGAGTAAAGGCCTTCGACCAAGACCGAGCCACGAAGGCTCAGCAGGACGCAGTCCACCTACTCGAGGAGGCTCATGAGACGACCATCATTCACTCTGCTCGTTACCAGCAAACTCTCTGCAGGTACCATGAAAGAAAAATCAGGGGAAAGATCCTCGAGGTCGGTGATCTCGTACTCTAAAGGACCCAGTCAACCAAGGAGAAACATAAGCTCTCTCTACCATGGGAAGGACCCTACACGGTGACTGAGGTGATCTGACTGGGCGCCTACCGACCGAAGGACGACAACGGCAACGTTCTCACCAACACATGGAACATCGAACAGTTACATCATTTCTTTCTCTAAAGCTCGGTCTTACCATTTATTTCCATTCAATGCTTGCTCCTACAGCGCCCTAGTCCGAGCACTCTTGGCCTAGATCGCTTGGGGGCTCCACAGAGGTGCGATACCACCTCCTTTTTTACTATCATATAGTAACACTTTTCACCCAAAGCAATGGGCGTCACCCAAACAAAAGTGCATTCTGTTCCTTTGATTATCCTACATAACTTGCGCTTTTAGCCTTTCAACCGATCACACCCTGCCACGACCTACGGTTACGAGCAGCTAAGTCTCATGGGCCACGCCCGGGTTCTTAAGGTTGCAGCCTATGGATCACCGGGCAGGTGTGAAAAAGAAAGGACAAAAACAAATCTACGCATGGATAAAAACAAGGGCGGATGGGACAAGCTTCCTAATGGGGATGGGGATCCCGATCTTCCGTCAGGTGGTGGTAACTATCGTTGTGGCGGAGAATGACACACCGATCCGGCTTCAGATCAAAAGATCAAACCCTACAATCTTAGCACCACAGCTCCTCTGGTTATCAACCGAGTCTCGGACCAGGTTGACCTCACCAAGAAGGCTAATCCCTACTTGCACAATGAAGAACACAAGCAAGAACAAGAAAGAACACAACCAAATTGCAGATGAATGATTAATCTCTCAAAATTGGGGTCTCACAAACCGATGAACGGCGAAACTATTCTTGATAGAACAATCTAAGCAAAACCCAAACCCTAATGGAGGGGTGGTGGCTATTTATGAAGACTCTAGGGTCATGCAAGACCCCTAGATGCGCTCCTAATGGGCCCAAACACGATACATGGTCCAACGGACCAAAAGACGATGTCACAGCACCCTGGTAGATTCTAGATGCTGACTTGTTTTGACGATTCCTATTGATTCCGAAGATCTTTTGATGTGATACCACTTGGATTGTCTTCCTTATCAAATTATCTTTCCATACATATGTGGATCGTCAAAAATAGAGTCCGGATGCATCCTGGGTGACCAGTTTAAGGTAGACTAGTCCTGGAGGCCGAGGCAGACTCGAAATCATGTTGGACCGGGCCTCCGGTTCCTGTTGGATGTCCTTGCTGGTCATCTTCGCCTCCACCACATCCTCTAAGTCCTTCATGACCCTCTCCAATGTTCCTAAGCAAGATAACATCATTAGGTAGTAGTCTATTTTCAAAAGTATAAAAAGGATCGCTTAAGAACGAGCTCACCTCTAAATTGAGTTGACGCATTCGAGCCTAGGTCATTGGACCTTGCATGACGGTTAGAGGATCAATGGGTACATCCAAAGGAGTGATGTCCTCATCATCCTCCCCCTCTTGAAAATGGAGTCGTCCTCGACTCAAGCTCATCTTCTTCTCCCAAATAAGGTTTCAAATCTGTAATGTTAAAGGTGGGACTAACCCCAAACTCGGGTGATAACTCAAGTTTGTAGACATTATCATTTATTTTCTTAATTATCTTATAAGGACCAGCTGCTCTTGGCATTAATTTAGACTTACGTAGCTCAAAAAATCTATCTTTTCTCAAATGTAAGCAAACTAAATCACCCGGTTTAAGTTTAATCTCTTTTCTACCTTTACTACCAACAATTCTATACTTTTCATTCATTCTTTCAATATTTGCTTTAGTTGTTTCATGCAACTTACGAATAAAATCAGCGCGCTCTCTAGCACCACTATGTATTCTCTCAGTGGTAGGCAAAGGCAAAAGATCAATAGGAGCATGGGGGTTAAAACCATACACTACCTGAAAAGGACTTACCTTGGTGGTGGAATGTTCCACCCTGTTATATGCAAACTCCACATGCGTCAAACACTCTTCCCACATCTTTAAATTACGCTTCAAAATTACTCTTAACATGGTGGACAATGTTCGATTCACAACCTCAGTTTGCCCATCAGTTTGGGGATGATATGTTGTAGAAAATAGCAGCTTGGTCCCCAATTTATTCCACAACGTGCGCAAAAAATGACTCAAGAATTTTGCGTCGCGATCTGAAACAATAGTAGAAGGCATACCATGCAAGCAAACGATTTCTTGAAAGAAAAGGTCAGCAATATGAACAACATCGTTGCTCTTATGACAAGGAATAAAATGTGCCATCTTAGAAAAACGATCAACCACCACAAAAATACTATCCCTCCCCCTCTTAGTCCTTGACAAACCCAACATAAAATCCATAGATATATTAGCCCAAGGAGTAGAAGGAACAGGAAGAGGCATATACAAACCATGTGGGTTCAACCGTGACTTAGCTTTTTGACATGTGGCACACTGAGCCATGTACCGCTCTACATCTCGCCTCATCCCTAGCCAAAAGAAGTGTGTGGACAGCACCTCCTCCATCTTCTTGGCACCAAAATGTCCCATCAATCCACCTCCATGTATCTCCTACAACAACAAAAGACAAATGGAACCAACTAGAATGCATAGATGGTTAGCTCTAAACAAAAATCCATCATTGATGATAAACTTATTCCATGTACATCCCTCTCTATAATTAAACAACACATTCTTAAAATCAGGATCAAGCACATATTGTTCTTTAATTGATTGAAGACCAAAAATCCAACAATCAAGTTGGGACAGCAATGTATATCTTCTAGACAAAGCATCAGCAATCACATTATCCTTCCCTTTCTTATGTTTGATAATATAAGAAAAAGATTCAATAAATTCAACCCATTTAGCATGCCTACGATTTAGATTATTTTGAGAGCGAAGATACTTAAGCGATTCATGATCAAAATGAATAACAAATTCTTTAGGCCACAAATAATGACGCCACATCTCTAAAGAATGAACAAGTGCATACAATTCCTTATCATACGTGGAATAATTAAAAACAGGGCCATGCAATTTTTTACTAAAGTAAGCAATGGGTTTACCATCTTCATCAAAACACCTCCAATGCCAACTTCACTAGCATCATATTCTAGCTCAAAAGTCTTACCAAAGTTTGGAAGTTGCAGCAATGGTGCGTGTGTAAGCTTGTCCTTCAAAATGTCAAAGGACTCCTCATGTGCCTTTCCCTAATAGAACACCACTCCTTTCTTTGTCAACTCATGCAACGGGGCAGCAATGGTGCTGAAATCTTTGACAAAGCGGCGGTAGAATCCTACAAGACCAAGAAAACTCATCACCTGTGTGACGGTATGGGGAACCGGCCAGCTCTTTATGGCTTTAATTTTCATCTCATCCGCCTCAATTCCTTGTGGAGTTACAACATAGCCAAGAAAAGAAACTCGATCCGTACAAAAGATGCACTTCTCAAGGTTACCAAATAAACATGCATCACGTAAAGCATTAAAAACAGCACGTAAGTGATCCATATGTTCATCAAAAGACTTGCTGTAAATCAATATATTATCAAAGTAAATTACCACAAAATGACCAATAAAAGCTCTTAAAACCTCATTCATTAAGAGCATGAAAGTGCTAGGTGCATTTGTCAAATCAAAAGGCATAACTAACCACTCATACAACCCGAATTTGGTTTTAAACGCAGTTTTCCATTCATCTCCAAGTTTCATTCTAATCTGGTGGTAGCCACTTCACAAGTTAATCTTAGTGAAAATTATAGAACCACACAACTCATCAAGCATGTCGTCTAGCCTAAGAATAGGATGACGATACCGAATAGTAATATTATTGATGGCTCTACAATCAACACACATACACCCAAGTTCCATCTTTCTTAGGAACCAAAAGTATAGGAACGGCGCAAGGACTAAGGCTTTCACATACATACCCGTGGTCCAAAAGGTCTTAGACTTGTCGCTGAATTTCCTTAGTCTCCTCGGGATTGGTTCGATAGGCAGCACGGTTGGGCAAAGTTGCTCCCGGAATCAAATCAATTTGATGCTCTATTCCTCTCATAGATGGCTGCCCCGGGGGTATCTTAGCTAGAAAAATGTCCTCATACTCCTACAAAAGGTTAGTGACAGCAGGAGGCACCGAGCTAACAATATTATCAAGTGAAAACATAGCTCGTTTGCATACCAAAGCATAGCAAATATCATCATCAGAAATTTCAGCAAAGTCACATTTTGTTGCAAGCATAACACCACCCTTCAATTTAATCCCCTCAGCCTTAGAAATAGATGTAGACTTATCCTTTTTAGGTGGGAAAATAGAATTAGCAACTTGCTGATTTTTAGATAGAACTTCATTCAAACTAGCAGTGCGTTCTCTATCAGCTTGTACAATTTAAGCAGGGGTCAAAGGTACCAAAGTAATTTTCTTTCCTTTATGAACAAAAGTGTATTTATTACTTCTACCATGGTGTGTAGCATCATTATCATGTTCCCAAGGACGACCTAATAAAAGTGAACAAGCTTGCATAGGTACCACATCACAATCAACAGAATCAACATAAGAACCAATGGAAAATAAAACTCTGCAAGTTTGTGTTACCTTTGCTTTACCAGAATTATTTAGCCACTAAATATGGTATGGACGTGGGTGTGGGCATGTGGTCAAGCCAAGCTTCTTAACCAAATAAGAACTTACCAAATTGTTACAGCTACCTCCATCAATAATGACACGTGCGCGATGGTCGCTGATGACGAAGAAAATCTAGAACAAGTTATGGCGTTGTAGCTTTTTAGGTTGTTGGACTTGTGAGCTAAGCACCCACTGTACAATGATGCTCCTATAGGCCACCGTGGCCTCATCACCAAGGACTTCGCCGTCCTCCTCATCTACATCTTGGTCTTCTTCATCCTCAATGTTAGAGGTACCGATGTAACCATCTTCTATAGTAATATATGCCCGTTGACTTGGGCAGTCCTTCTGCACATGGCCAATGCCTTGGCAGCGGTGGCACTAAATGCTCGAAGTGCATCCTGTCGATGCAACGGATGAGGAACTCTTGGTAGGCACCTGCAAAGAATTTTTACCTAAATCTGAAGGTCGTGTTGGAGGTGCCTTAGGTGTAGCGGAAACTCCAGATGCTGTTAGTCGCTTGCTCACTGGTGGAGGAGGCCAAAAAGTGGTTGGCTTGGTCAGCCCTGAAGATGGTGCCGAGCGTGGCGTGTATGTGGTGCTGACCTTGCTCTTGCTCTGCTGTTCATGCCCCTGCAATTCCTTTTCTGCAAGCATAGCAAACTGAAACAACTGGTTGACAGTGTTAAATTCTTTATAATCAACAATGTCCTGAATCTCACGCCTCAAACCCGAATAAAAATGACAAATGGCATCTTCGTTTCCCTCCACAACACTATAGCGCATCAATCCCTTTTGGAGCTCATCATAGTAATCCTGTACAGATTTATCTCCTTGTTCTAATCGCATCAATTTTTACGCAAATCTCTATAATAAGAAGAGGAATAAAGTGATCACGCATAGCTACCTTAAGTTCTTCCCACGTACCAGGTAAAGTATCCTGTCCAGCTAGCCCATTCTACCAAATAATGGTAAAATCCTTAAATTCACTAGTAGCTTGTCGAACTCTATGTTGCTCAGGCACAAGGTGGGCACTAAACTTTTGTTCTGCCATCATCTCCCAATCAAGATATCCCTCAGCATCATAATGGCCCAAAAAAGATGGAATTGTGAACTTAATCTTAGCATAAGGATCATCGGGTACACGGTTTATTACCTTGATGGTGGTGGACACCACCCATACCTATCGTATTGCGGCGAAGACGTCGTCGTAATCTTGCTTGTCGAAAGGCTGCTCGATCTATGTTCCCAACGGCATCATGCACCATGTCTTCTGGCAAGAGACCATCGGTGTTGCTGCCGAAGACGTCATTGTTGTTGACCGCCACCAATGTTTCCAACTCAGTAACCTTATCGGTTAGCATGGAAATTCGTTTGTCCAATCTCTCCATGCTATTGCCAATGTTGAGTTCAATGAGTGCGTCAGTGATGGCCTTCCTAATGGCCCCATTCATCCTTTTTTGGGCATCCTCTACAACAGCTTGTAGTTGCTCTTGGCTGACATACTCGCTGAAACCCTTAGGATTGTTATCTCTAGTTTGATCACCTCCTGCCATTGTAAACACAAAAATAGGAACAAACGGTGAAAGTTATCCCTACCAAATGACTACATGGTTGCAGTGGTGTTACTTTTCATAGCAAGTGGAAGCGTCTTACTAAGCTCTTACAAAGTTCTTACCAACACAAGCAGTGGGCGGTACAACCGGCGCCTGGTTCATGATACCTGTGAGGCAGTGGTACTGAGATTGCAAAGCCCTTTTTCTGTACTGATCTGAAGAATTTGTGGAGCTTGGAAGGCAAACAAAGAGTAATATGTATATCTGGCACACAAGTCAGTAACAGAAAGTAATGCTAAATTATAGTCCAAAGTACCTGTTCTCGTTGCTGGTCTAAAATGCTCCAAGTACCAGGTGTGTAACAAACAAGCAAGTATGATGGATAGCAAGGAGATAGGTGTGTAAAAAATAAGTATGGTGGATGAAAACAGCAACACAAACAAAGAACCAGATAGCACACACTAACACAGCTCACTTTAATCTTCTCTATGTGCTCCTCTAGATATTGTTTCTCTTTTGTCCCTCTCTTTTTTTTCTATTTTTTTGGGCTGTCATTGTTTTTTGAGAAATTTCAACTTTTTTATTTTATTTTTTGGATATTTTTCCTTCACTTAGGAGCACAAAAGAAGTAACCACAGAAAATATAAGCTCAAACAAGTGTAAGACGTGGCCTGTGGAATTTTTAGAAAACTTACTCAAAATCGATAAAAACCTTATGACCACGAAAAGAGGATCTTGTGATCACTTTTTGACCAATCTAAAATTTTCCAACCTCGAAATGACGAGGGATGGACGGATCCAAAAATTTTTTCTGATCGATTTTGATATATGGAACGTCAAAATCGGAGTCCGTATGTGAAAACTAGACCAGTTTTAAGAATTGGCTCCGAATTAGAGGATAAAACGGGAACAATGTGCGCAAAATTGGTCACAATAGCAAAGATTTGATGGAAACGATGGGGGAAAACACATGAACTGGACTCTAATACGACCTAACCAGCAACAAGACCTTGACCAGGACACAAAACAACCTAACCAGCAACAAGACCTTGACCAGGACACAAACTCAACACGACGGACTCTAAAACCGAAATATGCAAAGGCTATGGCGCGGAAGGTTCTAGGACAGAAAAAACGAGTATGGCACTGGACTATAGGACGAATGCGAAACACTCAAACTAGGGAATAAATATAAACCTGACGGTATACCTTAGCTCTAATACCACTTAATGGGGACGGGGATCCCGATCTTCCGTCAGGTGGTGGTAACTATCGTTGTGGCGGAGAATGACACACCGATCCAGCTTCAGATAGAAAGATCGAACCCTGCAATCTTAGCACCATAGCTTCTCTGGTTATCAACCAAGTCTCGGACCAGGTTGACCTCGCCAAGAAGGCTAATCTCTGCATACGCAACAAAGAACACAAGCAAGAACAAGAAAGAACACAACCAAATTATAGATGAATGATTAATCTCTCAAAGTTGGGGTCTCACAAACCGATGAACGGTGAAACTGTTCTTGACAAAATAATCTAAGCAAAACCCAAACCCTAATGGAGGGGCGGCGGCTATTTATGAAGACTCTAGAGTTGTGTAAGGCCCCTGGACGTGCCCCTAATGGGCCCAAACACGATACATGGTCCAACAGACTAAAAGACGGTGTCGCAGCACCCTGGTAGATTCTGGATGCTGACTTGTTTTGATGATTTCCATTGATTCTGAAGAGCTTTTGATGTGAGACCACTTAGATTGGCTTCCTTATCAAATTATCTTTCCAACCATATATGGATCGTCGAAAACAGAGTCTGGATGCATGCTGGGTGACCAGTTTAAGGCAGACTAGTCCTGGAGACCGAGGCAGACTCGAAATCATGTTGGACTAGGCCTCCGATTCCTGTTGGACGTCCTTGCTGGTCATCTTCGCGTCCACCACATCCTCTAAGTCCTTCATGACCCTCTCCAATGTTTCTAAGTAAGATAACATCATTAGATAGTAGTCTATTCTCAAAAGTATAAAAAGGATCGCTTAAGAACGAGCTCACCTTTAAATTGAGTTGACGCATTCGAGCCTAGGTCATTGGACCTTGCATGACGGTTGGAGGATCAGCGGGTACATCCAAAGAAGTGATGTCCTCATCACTTCCCCTCACAATCGATTTCATCACAAAAAATGAACTTAAAATATTCACGAATGTAAAACTGTTCACATGGGGGCTCCCCCATGAATTCATCTTTTACATAAATTGACTATTTCTACTCTAACTCTATTATGGCCCACCAACGGAATCTCCATCGAGGAGAGGCCAACGGGGCACCCGAATTGATCGGAAGGCTCGGGCGGCTGTCGAGAGATAGGTAAGGAGCAGTGGGATGCCCCATGCGGGTTATGTTGACCCCATCATGAATGATGGACATGGATCCCACTCAGACATATCTGATAGAGCTCCTCGGACCCGTCACTCGAGCCATCGATGTAACTTTACCAACCCCCATTCTACTTTCCTAGTGCATAAGCATTTATTCATCCATTATCATGCATGCATTCATACATTCTGTCACATATTCATCCATACATTCATCCCATACATCTAAGCATTGCATATGCAATTGTTGCATCATGAAGCGGTAGTTGTCTCATTCGATATGAGCAACGACCGATCGGGGTTCGAAGGCCGGCCCACAAAGGGCTTGAGGCCGCCTCGTGTCAAACAGAGCCAGGGGAGAAAATACAGATGAGCCCCAGCGGCCCTCCCCTGATTTGCTCAGAAGCGGACAGGGTCATCTCGACCTTCTTGTTTGATCCTGACCTCAAGCCATGCCCAAAGAATCTCCATCGAGGGGAGGCCAGCAGGCCACCTGAGTCGGTCTCTGGAATGACTCGTGCATCTATCGGGAGGCGGGTTAAGGAAAAGTAGAGTGCCACATGAGGGCTATGCCAACCCCGTCATGAACGATGGATCCAGATTCCACTCGGACATACCCATTAACAAGCTCGCCGAAGCTCGCCACTCGAGCCATCGAGGCAAGTGGCGTCAGCTCAACCCCTCTAGTTATGGAAACCATAGACTAGGTGATACAGGAAATCATGCGACTGACCCCGACCGACCCCTAGTGGCTCGGGGGCTCGAGCTGCCAGGTCCCTACTTAGGAACCCGACCGACCGCACAGGTTGCGGTCGGAACGGACACGGGCGAACACCCCGATCGGAAGAAACACAAGAGTCTATAGCCCTAGAAAAGAGTACCAAGGTGCTCAGCCTCTGACCGTCTCCCCAGTCGTCTGCAGGCTCAGGGGCTACACCCACCTCTATCTCGCCTGACCCTTGGGTGCGTGCTCCGTCTCGCCTGACCCCAAGGCCACGGCCTCCATCCCACCCGACCCTTGGGTTCACGCTCTGTCTTGCCCGAGCCCAAGGCTGCGGGCTCCATCTCGCTTGACCCCTTGGGTTCATGCTCCGTCTCGCTCGACCCCAAGGGCGAGGGCTCTGTCTCATCCGACCCCAAGGCCACAGGCTCCATCTCGCCCGACCCCAAGGACACGGGTTCTATCTCTTCCAACGGTGACCCACTACCTTACACCCACCAGGTGCGCTCGTGCGCACCCTACAGAAAACAAATTACCAGTGAGTCTACTCCTCAGGGGCTATGCGCCAATATCCTTCCGGCGTGCCTCTATGGCCTTCGCTAGTCCTCCCCATGGAGGCTGGGCACCAATATCCACTATGCATGGCTTTTGCCAGTACTCCACATGAAGGCTGGTCGTCTAAATCCTACTCGGTTACCCTACGCAGTACAATAAATCGAGGAGGGGAAACACCAAAGTTCCAATAACAGTCTGCCTTCATGGCATGATGGGTATAGGAATTACAAAGCAAATTCAAGTTTGCATTAAGCTAAAAACACAAGCCTATCACGCGAAACGTGTGTGAACAGCCCCTTCACGGCTTCACAGAAGTCCCAAAGGGGCTCGAGGGCTCCTGTCGGGTTCATAAACCTGGGGTCCCTAATGGACCCGCTTCTCTACAAAACCCGGCCTAGCAGGTGGCGTAGCGACAACACGCGCCTGTACCGGCCTAGATACATAATGACAGGTCGAGACAACGATCCGGTCCCCGATCGAAAGGCCTGGCCAAGGTAGGACCGCAGTCTGAATCTGACCCCTTCTCCGACCGAGGATACGCCGGACCTCTGCTCATTGCTCTTTTTCGACCGATACAGTCGGGACCGACTAGGAACGACTGACCGGGGACGCCCGCTCTGTGTGGGCTCGGGGAGCAGGCAGAGCAGATAAGGTAAGACGCTCAAGTCAACCGCAATACCGATGACTGTACCCTGTCATGCCCTGCGCACCTGCAGGACGGTGCCATCGGGGCATGTCAGGCGAACACGGTAGAGCCTGCCAGACGCGTCAGAGTATAAACAGTATCGTGGGCGCCGTGGTTTGTCGTACTAGGCGAACATGGTAGAGCCTACCAGATGTGTCTGAACATAAACAGTATTGTGAGCGCCGACGGCTATCCCGTACCCGATGGTGTGGGCAACAAGACTAGGCAGCACACATATACACTCTCTCTTTTTCTCTGACTTGTAAGGCCATCCCGTTCAACTATAAAAGGGTATGAGTTCTCTCATAAAAGGCCCTGCGAAGACTGATCGACTCGACAGCTCAATAGCTCTAGGACTCGACAGCTACATAGTCTACACGCTCTCAACAGTTGATAAGCTTGGACACATAAAGCATTCGTTTCAATACTTGGCGCACGTTTGGCCATCCGTCACTCTCTTCCACTCGGTTCAGAGTCCGACCGGGCCTCTAACACCACCCTTCTCATTCATTACTCGTTTGTAACCCCACAGCAAACTCCGAACACCTGAGCTCTAGAATAAAGTCACAGACCGACCTCAACTGAACGTTGAGTCTATTGTCTAAACCAATATAAATTCTATGTCAATATTTACTTATTAGTTATTTTTTCGCACCAATAACTTACTTGTGCCCTTGACCCTGAGCCAGCCCCCCTCTCTACTCGCGCAAGTAGTACTACAAGGCCAGCTCTCTCTTCCCTGCCATCCTTGGCCACTTTCGGCAACCAAAGAATATGTACTAGCAGCAGCAGTGGAGTACGGAGGCCTTATTTAGATCATAAATTTTTGCAATCTAGATACTGTAGCATGTTTTGTTTATATTTGATAAACTTTGTTTGATCATGGACTAACTAGGCTCAAAAGATTCGTCTCGTGATTTACAACAAAACTGTGTAATTAGTTACTTTTTTTACCTACATTTAATGCTCCATATATGCGTCCAAAAATTAATGTGACGAAGAGAGAGTGAAAAACTTAGAACTTTGAAGCAATCTAAACAAGGCTTAACTGAGCCCTTGTTTAGTTCCAGGAATTTGGATTTTGGGGCTACTGTAGCATGTTCGTTTTTATTTGGCAAATAGTGTTCAAACATGGACTAATTAGGCTCAAAACGTTCGTCTCGCAATTTCCCACTAAACTGTGCAATTAGTTTTTC
Source organism: Miscanthus floridulus (assembly GCF_019320115.1). NCBI lineage: Eukaryota > Viridiplantae > Streptophyta > Magnoliopsida > Poales > Poaceae > Miscanthus > Miscanthus floridulus. The sequence goes on along the minus strand of NC_089587.1, from coordinate 222,093,386 downwards.
TTTTCGTCTATATTTAATGCTCCATACACGGACCGCAAACATTCGATGTGATAGTTACTGTAGCATTTTTTTGAATTTTGGGATCCAACTAAACAAGGCATGAAATGCTGAACGCATCAATAACGGTGGTTGGGATGCCCGAGGTGCAGGAAACCAGAGGACCATGGACATGGACATGGACATCATCAACAAAAACCCAGGTCCTGCTGCTGCTAGTGCGGCACAGCGGCTCACCCCAGCCCAGCCCCAGCATGAGCAACCGTCTCAGTCACTCATCATTTCACTGGCCATGGCCAGTCAGTCGCCACTGTCCTTTGTGCTTTGCTTTGCTTCGCTTCTCTTTTGACCGAATCTTGACCACCCCCCTCCAACCAATCGTTGCTTCTGTTCTGTGCTCTGCTCACACAGTCACAGCTCTCTCTCTCTCTCCTGTCAGGGAGGCGTCAGCCAGCCTTCACCTCACTTCCTCAGCTCCTGGAAAAGTCAGTTCGCTACGTATTGGTACAGAAAAACACTATATTATCGTTGATAATACGAATCAAACGAACAAGGGCCATGTTTAGTTCGACCGAATTTGCGCCGACAAAATTACTGTAGCTACACTGTACATTTTGTTTTTATTTGGTAATAATTGTTCAATCGTTGACTAATTAGGCTCAAAACGTTCGTCTCGCAAAGTACAACCAAACTGTGCAATTAGTTTTTTTATTTCGTCAACATTTAGTACTCCATACATGTACCGCAAGTTTGATGTGACGAAGAATCTTCTTTTTGTATAATGCCAAATTCAGAAATTTGGGGAACTAAACATGGCCAAGGTGTACAACTACTCCTGCTCCTGGTTCTACTTTGAGTAATTGATGAAATCTCAAGTTTAACCAAACGTATGTCCTCTGGTTCATTTGAAGAAGCCGGTAATGGGAAGCTAGTTTTTCCTTTGTCTGATTCATAGTTCATTTCTAAAAAAATAGAGGGAAAAATACACCTTCTCAGGGCCTGTTTGGCAGGGCTCTGGCTTATCTGAAAATGGCTCCAGCTCTGGCTCCTCTGAAGGAGCAGCTCCTCTGGAGGAGCTGAAGCCGTTCTGAAAAACGTTTGGTAAAACGGCTCCTTCGCACTAGACGACGTGAATCCACAGCAAGGAGCCGTGTGAAACTCGTTTTTGAGGCTTCTCCTGCACAGGCAAAAAATGACTCCGGCTCTTGACCGGCTCCCCATGCAGAGCCCTTTTCTCAAAACAGGCGTTTAGCACAGCTACTGCAGGAGCCAGAGCTGAAGCCCCTACAGAAGCCCTGCCAAAGAGGCTCTTAGTACAGTGTAGGATATTCCTTAGAAGTCAGCAATTTTATAAGAAAAAACCTTTTCAGATGAGACCCAAATATTGTATATAAAAAAGGCACTAGTAGGTTATCAAATCTCAAATTTAATTAAATATTGTAAAAATGCTAATATTTATTATATTAATAAATATTATTACATTAACCATGTAACGTATTTTTTTATGCTATTCAGAGATATAAACATTGATTTTTTTATATAAATGTAGTTAAATTTGAAATTAATTGCCAGAAATATGACCATCCGCGTCAAGTCAAAGACTTGAACTCCGGTGGATAGTTTTAAAAAAACCCAAATAGTCAAACTACCGTGAATAAGGCTGGACGAAAAACTCGAAGCTCGTTAGCTCGCTCGGCTCGTGGCTGGCTCGACTCGGCTCGGCTCGGCTCGTTATGATAATGAGCCGAGCCGAGCCAAGATTTTAGCTCGTTAGCTATAACGAGCCAACTCGAGCCAGCTCGTGAGCCGCTCGCGAGCTAAACGAGCCAAGCTTCCAGGAAAAAAAGTATCAAAACTTGTATTAGTTTTTGTATTACTTCATGTCTTGCACTTTACAATTGACTGGTAACTGGTCTAGACCCTATAAATTGACTGGTAACTGGTCTAGATGCATTTCTTTTGTATTATTATTATTCTCAAACTTTAGATAAATGCAAATATTATATTTTGTGTATTTTTTATATCTGGCTCGCGAGCTTAACGAGCCAGCTCGAGCTTTTAACGAGCCGAGCCGAGCTGGCTTTCTGGCTCGTTAGGATAACGAGCCGAGCCGGCTCGTTATCCAGGGCTAACCGTGAAGTTAATATTTTTGAGAAAATAGACAATCTGCAAAACACGAGCAATCAAAAAAAAAAGATACAACCAAATAATCATCCATTCTAAAATAAGTGTACTTATAGACTTTTTTGAAGGAATCAGTGTTACTTAGAAATATTAAAAATCATTTCAGCATTTAATGATTGTAATTCGGAAATAGAGAAAGCAAAAAAAAAAAAATATTAGAACTAGGCGGACTATACTTAGAAGTGCATTTATTTTAGGATAAATTTAAAGTGCTAGAAGTGTATTTAATTTGGCACGTAGGGAGGGAGTACACACAAAAGAGAGAGATGACACATTTGGTTTTATATAAAAAGAAAAATAAGCAAGGTAAGGGAAAATGCCAAAAAGGAAAACGGAAAAGAAACAAGTGACTCCACCTGTCCACCCGCTTCCTCATAAGGACGGAGGGAAGAAACGAGGCCGCAACTCCGCGCGAGCAACAGCCAACCAGCCACCTCACGTTGCGACCTGCGAGATCCACCTACGCCCGCCCGCGATCGCCCACGCCCGGAATAGGCAGTGGCAGCAGCAGCCAGCCAGCCAGCTAGCCGCGCCCCGCCATCGTGGGAGGAGGCCCATGCCGCGGGGGCAGCAGGGGGCAGGGTAGAATGGGCAACGTCACGTCGTCGGTGGCGGCGCGGCTGGCCTTCTTCCCGCCGGAGCCGGCGACGTACGGCATCGAGGTCCAGGACGGCGCCGGCTCCCTGCTGCGGATGACGGGGGTGTCGCCGGACGCGGGCGTCGAGGTGCGCGCGCTGCCCACCAGGGCCGGCACGCGCGTCGTCTCCGCCTTCTGGCGCCACCCCGCCGCGCGGCTCACGCTGCTCTACTCCCACGGCAACGCCGCCGACCTCGGCCAGATGCTCGGCCTCTTCCTCGAGCTCCGCGCGCACCTCCGCGTCAACATCATGAGGTCGTTGAGCTCACAAACATACGCCCCTCCATTGCTTCTGCTGCTCGATCGGTTCCTAAGTTTTTTGTTTCCCCACTAATATTACTTCTACGCGAGTAGATTTGGATGCCTGTTCGTTGTTTGTACACCATCCAATTACGAAGATACGTACATTTATTTTGATCAATATAGGGCATGTTGCTTTTATTCCTAAGGGGAGTTCAATTGGATGGATTATCTTCTTTGTTTGCCACGAGTCAGCCAGTTGCTAACTGATTGTGAGGAGATCTGATTTTGTCCGTGTTATTGAACAATCGGTTCAATTGAATGAGCTATAAAAAATCAATCTGTGAACTCATGTAGTCATGTGCTCTTGTTTAATTTTCCTTTTCCTGAATAGTTCGGTCAGAGCTGCAAGCCTGCACAAGTACAGCTTTAGTGTCTCCGTTGTTTTCTGCATGGCAGTTATAAGCTGTCGTGATCTCCTTTACCACGAATCCGAGGCTAGAATAACAAGTATTGCTTGGAGAAGGCATGTGGAATCCCATGTCTTATGAACAGTTCCAATTATTGTACTCGTACATTGTTTCACAAGTCTTTGTTCTGTTGCTGATGAATGCTGCACCGGGTCCTGGTGTACCTCTGCCGTTCTTGCCTGTAGAAATTTCAGTTAGTTACCGGCCACAACTCTGACACAAGATCAGAATTTGTATGCCCGAATTGTGCCCTAATTATGTTGTATATATGCAAAACTGCGAATCAGGATCAATTTCGTGCCTCTTATCGGACTCTGTAAAAATTGAGAGTTGCAGAGTAAAGCAGAAGAGCACCATGTCCTTTCTTCTTGTTCTAGACCATTGTTTCTGCCCAGCCAAATAAAACCACCAGGATATCTGCTAATTTTGCATCAAGTCCAAGTTTCACTGGCAGTTGGATGTATAACTTTCTAGTGATCTATTCAATACCTACTGTTTGACTTTAGGAACAGAAGTTTTTCCACACCAGAAAAGTTTCCATCTGGATTTGATTGAATGCTAACTTTTCTTTAGAACAATAGAAAAAACTATTATGTTGAATTACTTCCCGACATTTTCATTCAATAATTGTTACATTGACTAAAGCTGTTTCCTCTGTTTTCTTTTCAGCTATGATTATTCAGGCTATGGTGCCTCTACAGGAAAAGTAAGTCTCTAAAATCTCAAGTGATTTCAAGGGTAGAAATGTTGTTCTCTTGTTGCTTGAATTTGACGTTAAGTTGTCCCGGATTAAATTGTCAGTTTGTCCGGACGTATGGTCACCAATTATTTTTTCCCCTTGAACAATCACCAATTCCTTTTTCTCTTGAGATCAAGATGTCTCCTGTATATGATTGTGCCACATTGTTAGGGATGACTCCTACTAGCAACTGTTAGATTGGACAGAACAGGAAAGGGGCGCTCCGCTCCTATTCCTATCACCCTAGGTATCTTCCAGCATTCGATTATCTTTGCCTCATGTCAAATGATACTTTCTCCTCACCAAATTGAAGCGTGAGCTTAGCATCTTTCACATCGATGACAGCCCCTGCAGTAGCTAGAAAGGGTCTCCCCAAAATAATAGGCTCGCTCTTATCCTCCATCTCCAAGACAACAAAATCAATAAGGAAGGTAATCGATTGACGAGACCCACCGGAACTTCAACTTTCAGTCTATCCTTTTAGCGTAATCAATCCTATGTTCTTCAATAGATCTATGGGCACCCTTAGCCTCATCAAGGTCAGGACTTTGGCAAATATCTGGTTAGCCTCTTTCAATTTTCACCTACACCATCAATACTCCCCAAGGAAGGGGGGAACGGCTGACCATTGCTTTCTTGATCTAGACCATGATGGCACCTTTGTTCTGGTAGCCATACTTTTTACAAAGTTTTTAAACTAAGGGACCATCAGCTTAGGTAATCATGCCTACTCAAGAACTTGCTCGGACTGTGAACAATAATGTTGCATGTGTGCTTGTTCCCATAAGTCGCACATAGATTTATGAACTAACGAACACTTCGATTTAGAAAATAATAAATGATGGTAGGCACGTTCCTGTCTATGTACTGTGCACCTAGCTGTATCTGCTTTCCAGGTTGTAAGTAATGCAGACTAACTGAGTTCCCTTTGTGGTCTAACACAGCCATCAGAGTACAACACATACAATGACATAGAGGCTGTTTATGATTGCTTAAAAAAGGAGTATGGGATAGAAGAAGAGGATTTAATCCTGTATGGGCAATCGGTTGGAAGTGGACCAACATTGCATTTGGCCTCACGTTTGCAAAAGTTAAGAGGGGTTGTCCTTCACAGTGGTATACTCTCTGGCATACGGGTTCTGTATCCAGTGAAAGTGACACTTTGGTTCGACATCTTCAAGGTATGTTTCATGTTTGCACCATAATTCGATAATTCCCCTTCTGCTCCAGAACAGCGTTTACTTTGTTATCCAAATCTGGCTAACTTTCATATATTTTACAGAACATCGACAAAATAAAGCAGGTTGACTGCCCTGTGTTAGTCATACATGTGAGTGGGCTTTTAACCTCGTTTTCTTAATCTAAAGTCATCTAATTTTTTCCTTCACTGTGATTGCCTTGCTAGTTTCTGTATTGCTATTGTCGAGATGCATCATATACAAGTTTATGATTTTGTTCCCTTTAAAACAAATTAGGAAAATCTGTAGCCACAAATATCTGACTAATCTGTCTCTCAGCAACTTATTGACCTCTAGCATTTCTTGTACGTATATTGGTGTGTCATGACTCTCGGATCAGTCAGGAACTATATATGTATGCTAATCCTTCAGATTGATCTATGGCTAGACAACTTTGTGTAATCCTTCAGATTTTCTTTTTGACCTTTTTTGTCTCTTGACACTCTGTTTGTATCCTTGCACCATTTAACCTTAATAAATTTTCAGTAGGGGTTTCAACCCCTCCTGTTCCATAAAAAATCTATATATGCATGCCTCTATGATCCCTATTCTGAACCACGATCCACTCAATCCATTTCCCAAGTACTATATTTTCAAACGCGCATTGCTGAACAATGACTCGTGCCTCATGCATGAACTAATTAACGAACGACCCAACAAGTCACGAGATCAAAAGTTGTCAGATTCTGAATTACCACCACCCAAGTAGTTTCTACTGTTTGTACTATCTTGATTGACTTTGTGAACCGTATATCCATATGGCAGGGCACAGCCGATGACATAGTGGACTTCACTCACGGCAAGCGCCTGTGGGAGCTTGCCAAGGAGAAGTACGAGCCGCTGTGGATCAAAGGCGGTGGCCACTGCAACCTGGAGACGTACCCGGAGTACATCAGGCACCTGCGCAAGTTCATAAACGCCATGGAGAAGCTGGCCAAGGACAGCAGGGCGGCCCAGGCGCCGACGTCGTCGAGCATGGCGGGCGAAGTAAGACACACCAAGTGCTTGAGATTCGGGAAGAGATGAGGTCTCGGCCGTCTTTAGCTGCGTACGCCCAGTCACTAACCCTGCTATCGCATTGCTGCTGCTCGTGTCGGGTGCAAGTCGAAGCGATAGCACAAGTCGTCAATGAGGAAGGCAGGCAGGCGGATGGATGGGGTTTCCTGTCGAGTTTTACGTGCTCTGCAGATGCCGACGACCTGGGAAGGAAATGCAGTGCAGCAGCAGCAGCCCTAGTTCATGTATGATGCGTGTGAGTTGAGTTCAGACTTCAGAGTAGACAGACAGACCTGTGGCTGCTGCAGTGTGCCGTGCTGGAGATCAGGACTGGAGACCACGGATTAGCCTGTTCGTAGCTTCTTTTCTTTTTTTTTCGCTACCTGTATTGTAGTCACTGTGCAAAAGAATTCGTTCTGATTGATTGATTGTTGCAACAAAGTGAAGTGCGCTGTGACTTGTGAGGGAGTCTGTAGCTGACGAGAGAGAGACTACCTGACGAGTGACGACCATCATGGATTCATGTCCATGTCCTTGTCCCTCGGTTTGAGTACGTACAGCCGCAGTCAGAGACGGGCTGCGCTGGGGCGGGCCGGGGCCCAGAAAGCAAGCCCAGCTGCGTCCTGACCCCATCTCGCGCGCGCCCGTGGGCCGTGATGAAAGAAAGCGTCGTTGGGCTGCCATGGTCGGGCCATGCACTCGCGCCGCTGAGCCGGGGGACCTGGTCGCTGGTGAGAGGAAGGGAATGACTTGTCTCTGACTCTCCTGGTGCTGCTCGAGCTCGATCTCTCTCCGCATGCAGACGGCGACGCAGATCTCCATGCTTGCGTGCAGACTTGCAGTTGCAGGGGGGCAGCAGGCACGAGGCTGCAGCTTCTGCTAGCCAGCAGCCAGATAGCACGGCCGGGGGTCCCATGTGCAATGCAACCTGTGCATCAGTGCATGCATGCATGCAGTATACATGCTCCTGTACCTGTATGCATGCATACCTGTGCATCAGTATGGGCGTGATTGGTTGCGGAGCGAACCTCGAGCCAGGATGGCTAGGTTGTGCAGGATAAAGAAGCCGGGTTGAGCTCGTGCAAGTGGTAGTGTTTAGTTGTCTTTGTTGTTGGTTTAGTACGAGATGAGGTCATGTTTGGTTGCACGCATGCATCAAAGTTTTTTTGTGTCTGACACATGGGCCCCTGTATCATGCGTGAATCAAGCCGTTCTGTATGGAGAGAAAAGTAAAAATGGAGAAGACGGATGCGTTCGTAATGAAAGAGGACAAATGAATGAAATGATACAGATGAAAGGTGCGAGCAGAGAAACCAAACACGACCGCAATGCACTGAGTTATACCGGATGGGCCTTGAAACGGCGTGAGTGGGGCAACCAATCACGCCCTTGGTGGCTGGTTCGGTGCTATTTGCATTTTGCCAGATGCTACCTCCTCTTTGTTGGCCTACCACTGTACCAGTCTGCAGTATATGCTACTGACGGTGTATTCTTTTATTAAAAAAATAAAACACGTTATATAATACATATATATAGATACTTATAGACGCACGCATGTATACATGCATATACATACCTTGCACGTCTCACTCTCTATAAACAGTTTTAAGAAATGAGCTAGCAGATTTTGAAACTTCTGCTAGCTGGCCAATCTGTGGGTGTCTGCACACCCACGATCGAACCAAATTTTCATCCTAGCAGTATGCTAGCTGGCGACGGCCACGTCTCCATGTAGTGCCCTGTGCCCTTATTCTAGCTATTTTGCTCTACCTTCGTCATGGACCAAATCCTAATGGGGTCTTTCCACTTTCATCAATAGGATATCATAGCATTTTTGTGATATGGTATGGCAAAAGCAGTAAAGAAGTTGAGAGATAATTAATTAAAATGATTCATTTACATATTAACAATGGCATGGCACGTGCACTTGCACTTGCACGGGCATAGGCTGTAGTAGCTAGTCTAGTGTGTGTGTGTGTATATATATATATATATATATATATATATATATATATATATATATATATATATATATAACAACTACTCTATAGCTGGCTGCAAAATAACTTATTCTGTAGCCACCTTGAGTTACTATATTTACTATGTTAATTTATGAGATTATAGTAACTCCTTACTAAGTGGTTTACTATAACGTTATGGTAAATATCCCTATGTGTTATAGTAACCCAACTATAGTAAATATATATTGACATTATCGTAAATTAGTATATAAAATTATGGTAAATGGAGGTGGCTACAGAATAACTTATTCTGTAGCTGGCTACTGAATAGCCTCTCCCTATATATATATATATATATATATATATATATATAGGGAGAGGCTATTCAGTAGCCGGCTACAAAATAAGTTATTCTGTAGCCACCTCCATTTACCATAATTTTATATACTAATTTACCATAATATAAATACATATTTACGATAGTTGGGTTACTATAACACATGGGGATATTTACCATAACGTTATATTAAACCACTTAGTAAGGAGTTACTATAATCTCGTAAAATAACATAGTAATTATCGTAACTCAAAGTGGCTACAGAATAAGTTATTCTGTAGCCAGCTACAGGATAGTAGTTCTATATATATATATATATATATATATATATATATATATATATATATATATATATATATATATATATATATATATCAGTGCATCACTCCTACTCCGTATGTTTTATTATACGCTACACGCGAGTACTAGCTAGCTAGGCGTTACGTATATGCTAGTATATCCATACATGCATGCATGGTACGTACGTATGAGCTAGCTAGGCGTTACGTATATGCTAGTATATCCATACATGCATGCATGATACGTACGTATGACAAAACCGCCTAATCTAATGTCTCTCAGAAGTACTTGTCTTTCATTAGACATTAAGTACTTAGGAGAGGACATTAAACTACGCAGTTCCATCGAGCACACCCCAAGAGAAAACTCGAAAATCCATATTTTTCCATCAGAATCATAGTAAGATAATACAGCTTACAATATTTTTAAGTCATTTCTTACCTCACTTTATTACAGTAACAGAATATTACCTCAATTGATTATAACAGCGGAATATAACAATGTTATTAGAGTTATAGAGGTAGCAAAGATTAATTTAATGACATGGTGGAGCAGTAACATAGTGGATATTTTTATACAAGGGATGCTAGCAGATTTTACATCTTTTCTTATAAAACCTTTAGTGAGGGTTATAAATAAACACTATGGTCGTAGCATGAAAGGAATCCTCTCTGAGCCCACCAGGAGGTTTTCACATACAAAAGTCAGCTCTATGTATTCTCCGGTCATATGCAACAGGGGAGAATAAAACCCTGAGTACTCGATTGTACTCAGCAAGACTTACCCGACGGAAGAAAAATAAAAGACTCTAAGAATATGCAAGGCTTATTTGGCTTGTGGGTTGTTGCATCTGCGGAAGCATTACTAAACGTGCGTTCTTATATTAATTTTTTTAGCAGTCATCATTAGTTCATTAACTATCCATTCTATTTAAGCTCATATGTTACTTTCAAGCAGGTGGTGAGTAATCAGAACTATTTTACCATTTTTCATATTCCAGTTCTTACTACTATGCTATACCATAGCCAAGTCATACCGTCTCACAGAAATGACGATTCGCAAATCAATATATCCCAGCTAAGTACCCCGAAACACACGCTCCGCTTGTACGCCAGGCACAAACAAGACCAACCCACTCCACTCCTATCAAGGGGTCTAGGTCCCCGTCTAAACTTGGACTATAATCTTCCACACTTGAGACCCGGTCTCAGTATGGTGCTTAGACCTCTACCTTTTCCCGCCTCCAATCAATCGGTCTGGAAAGAGCTAGAACCCACGACAAGAGCGTAATGAGCCTTCCCGCCCCCATAAGCAAGTATGTGCTCAGGATAATAAGTCTGTGACTTGACTACCATTCACAGCAACGGACGGTCCTCAATCGACACAGGCGGAACCAATGCAATCCGAGCCTCGCTCGATTGCCTAACCAAGTCCAAATCCAAAGCACAGTCCCGCCTGGTTTCCAATTATCATTCATATCTATTCCATGTGATAGTAATGCAATAACAACAATAATATCTTTCATGTCTCTCTCGAGTGACAGGTAATCACTCAACTTCTACCAGATCCTATAGCATAGCAATCTACACGATCCTAAAATACTAGTAGGACTCGTAGGATCAGGATATATATATATATATATATATATATATATATATATATATATATATATATATATATATATATATGCAAGTGGTTTTATTCAACTCTTAAAACTTGCTTAATGCACAAGCATAAAATAAAGTGCAGAATAATAGGGGTTATGCACCGGGGCTTGCCTGGGCAAGATATAACCAAATATTAGCATTCTATTAGTGACACGATCATCAAGGCACCATCTTTTTCGCTACTTCAGTCGACTCTATGATCCATCGTTGTTCCTATTATGATATACGTGGATGCAACGCAGAGACGCAATTAATTAACGGTAACCATAACTCTTAAATATACAATTACGCTCTGGAAGCTAACGAGCTAGCTTTAATGACTAACGTGTTGGTCTACGTATCCACGTCGTCAAATAAGCCTTTGTCTCTAGAAAAATATTTTAGTTCTGCAATCCCAAAGGTGTTTCGACATTTTATTGATTAAATATATATATTCGAACTAGGGCTCATTTAGCTACCTTAGCAAATTAATTATTATGGAGCTACAAAAATTACAGTGAGCACCTTATAATATTAGGAAGCTACTGTGAAATTTCTAGAATTAACACTATCACTAATTTATCACAAAAATTCCTTTAAGTTTATATCTTAACAATATTAAGCATCTCAAATTAATTAGATCACTTCTAAAAATATTATAAAACTATGTGAACAAAATGTACTAGCAGGTAGATCATGATTTTATGAACCTAACAAAATTTGTTTCATATTTTTCGGTTAACAACCCAATTTTATATTGAATTTATAAGTTTACCTTAAAAACTAAATTAGAAAATGCTTAGAAAAGGAAAAGAGCCAGTGGCCTCCCAGTAGCCCGGCGGCCCAGCGCGGAGTGTGGCCCATGCACGAGATGGCCCACGATGGGGAGCCCGCTTTGGCACTTTAGCAAATGAGCTCTCAGACTTTTCCCGAACCACGACTAGGTCCTAATACTATTTCTTCCCTTCTCTAATGAATTCACTTAGCCCCCTGGATTTTTCAAAATTTCCCCACGCGCATCACCGGTCATCCCGTGCACGGCGGCGCGGCGAGCGGTGGCACTGGATGTCCACGCCGACCACCAGGGGCTTGCGCGGCCCCATTTAGCGGGTCGGTCGCCATCTACGACTAAGCACGCTAAGATGGGTGGCGATTAGGGACTCGGAGGCATACTATCACGGGCTACAGCGGTGAGCGGCTAACCACGGCGATGGCGTGCTAGTTTCGACGAGCTAGAGCCGCCAGAGGACTAACGTGTGAGCATGAGAAACTTACAACGAGCTTGCCCATGATGACGGTTGAGGCAAGGAAAAGCTAAGGTGATCTAGCCACGTGCGCTCGGGCATGACCGTGACGCCCCGAGCTGGACACCAACATGTCACCACATCGCCAATGAGTTCCCTGGGCAAAACAGTGTGAGCACCGGATAGAGGGAGTCAAGGTGAGTTCAGGGTTACGACCAATTGAACTGTTACACTCCTATGGACCTTACCCCTAACCCTCTGGTCACGGCGACGCACATGACCGACGGCGAGGAGAAACCAAAATTGACCATTGATAGACCACGACTGGGCTTAATGAGAATATGACACCTAGCTAACTTGCTAAGCTACTCACCGGTGCGAGGAATTGGACTAGGAGGGCTTGAGCTGGTGATTAAGAAAGGGGAAGGGAGAGTGGTGCACTGCCACCGCCACGTCGTGGGAAGCGGCCCCAGCAGAGGTGGCCTGGCCATGACCTGACGAGGCATGACAGCACGGGGAAATGACCGTAGGAGCAAGGGATAGGCAACGCGTCGGTTAGTGCTTGGATGAAGTCATTGAAGGTGTGCCCGCGTGCGGCCACGCGCACGTAGCAGCACGGCGTCGCGATGTAATAAACTTCGTACGATGTCGAGCTCGGCTTGGTAGGTGGGTTGTGCGGCTGGGAACAACTACTACAGTGTTGGGTGAGCCATAGTGCGTAGGACAGCGCCACAAGAAGCGATGTGGCTCGAGACAAGGATGGTAGCGGGTAGGGTAGCCACGATGCAGGGCGGCAGCGGCTACCGAGGGGCGGGTGCCGAGGCCATCGGCCAGCAGCATGCGTCGTAGCCGAAGGTGGCCAAGCCATAGCCACGCCATAGCTAGGCAGAGGGCGGCCACCAATAGCCTGCCCATGCATGCACGTGGCCAGAGGTAGCCACGACACACACCGAACACGGTGACCATGCGCTCCTGGCCGAACGGCCAGACACGTGTTAAGTATGAATTTTAAAGCGTCAAAACCAACCGCTTAGAGCCTAATTGAGATAAAAACAAGAGTTCAAGATTCTAGTAGCCACTAAGGGCTTCTCATCCGAGCTACAAGCATGGTCGGAGAGTGAGCATCGAGGAAGATAAAGAGGTGCAAATAGGAGCTCATCGTGCTTAACGCCAGTTCACGACCGAAGCCCAAAACAAGATCGACAGCGCGTTCTAACAAAGTTAGGGCAATTTCTATGACGCCACAACTCCAACTCATCCGTGGACTTCACCAAGCTAAAGTGCTTACTTAGAAGCAACCAATAGTACAACAACATGAAACTAGTGTTTAAGTATTTTAGTTAGAACTTAAACGTGAAAATAGCATTGTCTACCACCCTTCCATACTTAGAAAAGTTAAGGGTTTTCAGTTGAGACTAAGTAGACATTATTTCTTTTGTCGCAATTTTTAATTGGTCTAAACCTTGTTAACTTCAACCAACCAATACTTTATGCAATTGTCCATACCTTATACTAACGCATAGGAGCAAAACATTTAAGCACTCTTTAATTATTTTGCTCAATATAATTCTCGAAAAATGGCATTTTAAACAATAGTTCAAGTGTTTGCCGACTTAACGAAAAGAACTAATCTTAACTTCAAATTTGATTTTTGAGCTCCCAAGAACACTAGTTAACAACATTTATTTTCACAATTTAAAGTTGCATCTTCAACTACACCACATGCTCGTCATCTTTACTTAAGTATTACACACAAGTTATATTTTATTTTTGTTTATATAAATTGTTTTTCATGCCAAACAATTAAAATGACTTATCCCATTTTTCTCGTTAGGATTTTCATTAGCACTTTTATGCACCACATAAGTTAACTTGGATATTTATTTGAGTCCACAAAAGCGAGTCACATAGGATTCGCTTATCATTTTATGTGCGTTATAAATTTTTAAAACTCGAAAACTTGTTTGGCTAATCTCTCTTGGACCTAAATCTTGATTCCTAGCAAGCTTGTAACACCAGGGGTGTCACAGTATGACATGATGGAACGTGGTTGCAGGGTCCCATACCATACGACTGTGAGCAAGAGCAAGTAGTAGAGTCGTAGAGGCCGGGATGGAGTACAAGTATGTAAGTGTGGACGTGTGGTAGTACTATTTGTATATATGCCGCCGCTGAATAATAATAATGATGTGTTATATAATAGCTAGTTTGACTATCAAGAATATGTATGTAAGAATGTAGAGAACAAATTTAGAGAGGAAGGAAATGAGTTGTTCTCTTTTCTCTTATCTTATTTCCAATACATAAGCTCTCCTATATATTGCTATACATGTGAGATGGAGTTACAAGAATTGATGCTAGGAGAGTTACACCATTGATGAAGTAGAAGGTTATAGCTTTGATGGTATAGGGGTTATGGACATCCACATTAATATTTCATAACACTCCCCCTTGGATGTCCATTAACAGGTGAATTGCATGCCTCGTTAAAAACCTTGCCAAGGAAAAACCCAGTGGGAAAAAATCACGGCCAAGGAAAAAAAGAGTACACACATATTCACTCCCCTTGATGGCAACATCACTTGATGTGTTTCAGTCGTCGCAATCCAATACCATTTGCCAATTTCTTGAATACTGAAGTAGGGAGTGTGTTGGTATAAATTAACGCACACAGATAAATTCACAAGCACACGAATACCGCTGTAGCTTTCACCCGGAAGTATTCTAAGTATCGTATCAATAGGAAAATGTGTGAGACTAACTATAGTCTAACTTAACTAAGGATAGCAACAAGGTTAGGACAAACAAGAGCATAGAGAGGATAACTATGGTTCTCTTGTTCTGACTTTGGTAAGCTATGCCTTCTACTATTTAACTGGGGACATTACTAGTGAAAGACACTAGCAGAAAATGCTTTCTTTCACAACCGGGTCCTACTTGTCCTATAGACGGGAGGTGGACTACAAAGGATTCAACGAGGCTATAAGAGTCACCCTTGTGAGCTACCACCGATCCAGAATGCAGGATGCATCCACAATTAAGCTAAGTCTAAGCACCATGCTTACACTTATGATTAATACTTTACTCCCCCTATGTAGAGAATAAAGCACTCAGAAGAGTCGCAAACCTGATGAACAATATAAATAAGATGTTTACTTGAATTTGAAGTTGATTACTAGAGAAATCTCAGAGGCAAGCTTAGATAGAACTTGGATCCGCCAAGGTACAAGCCGTAAAGAAAGCACCGACAAGCCGACACCTCCTCCATACTCTTCTCTCACTCTCCATCTCACTATTTCTATTTATAAGATTAGATCCTATGAGGGACTAATCTTTTCTTGATAGCTGGCTTTGATCCTAACGAGGAGAATATGAATTAGGTTTTTAGGATGGCTCTAGGGAGAGGGGTAGGGGCTGGTATATATAGGCCAGAGCATCAATTCTAGACCCTCGGATCAAACCAACTTGAAAGAACGGCGTAGATGCAATCTAGGAGGCAGTGGAGAACCGACATTCGAAGGGGAAGATGACATGTGGGTCCCATGGGCTGGCCGGCTAGCAGGTGGGGCCGACTGGCCCCACATGTTAGCCCCTCGAGGTCTGCTTTGGTGGGCTGCCTTCCGAAGTGTTCTAGAGTCTTCCCACATCGGTTTTGCTATGGATAAACGTGATTTGCTTTGACGAATAGGTCCTCTTTGATAGTTTTCTGGATATATCCTCCTGCAAATACAGATTTACCAAAACTCATAAAATTTATTAGTTTAAACCCCTAGACCTATGTTTGGTGATGGAATTAAGTATAAATGTAGGTTATATTGATGGTTTATAATTGAT
The DNA here is from genome assembly GCF_019320115.1 of Miscanthus floridulus. NCBI lineage: Eukaryota > Viridiplantae > Streptophyta > Magnoliopsida > Poales > Poaceae > Miscanthus > Miscanthus floridulus. The sequence continues at coordinate 222,077,563 of NC_089587.1, read as the reverse complement.
GTTAATGACCGTCAACAGAGTGCCTGTGTGAACAAGTCAGCTAGATTCTCACTTGAACGAATTTGCTGGACTGTTATGATACCATCCTTTTGAAGATCATGAGTGAAGAAAAACTTTGGCGAGATGTGTTTCACTCTATCTCCTTTTATGTACCCATCTTTCAATTGAGTTATGCAAGCTGCATTGTCTTCATGTATAACCGTTGGTGCTTCCTTTTCTGAAAATAAATTGCATACCTTGCGAATATGATGTGTCATATTTCTCAACCAGACACATTCTCTGCTAGCTTCATGGATAGCCAAAATTTCTACATGGTTAGATGAAGTAGCTGCTATAGTTTGCTTCATTGAATGCCATGAAATAGATGCACCACCACACATAAATACATATCCCATTTGTGAATGACCATTGTGTGGATCAGATAGATATCCTGCATTTGCAAAACAAACTAATCCCTCCATGCATTTGTTAGAAAAATATAGACCCATGTCCTTTGTACCTTGCAAATAACAAAGTATATGTTTTATCCCATTCTAATGTCTTCTAGTAGGACATGAGCTATATCTTGCTAATAAATTAATAGCATATGCAATATCAGGTTGTGTATGAGTAGATAGATACATTAGTGCACCTATAGCACTTAGATATGGCACCTTAGGACCAAGAATTTCACTATCACATTCCAGAGGTCGAAAAGGATCTTTGGTTACATCAAGGGATCTAACAACCATTGGGGTACTCAATGGATATGCTTTATCCATGTAAAATTGCTCTAGAATTTTCTCTGTGCAAGTCGCTTGATGCAAAAGAATAGATCCTTTATTTCAAATTCTTTCTTCAAACAATCTTTTGCCTCAGTGATTCCTTGAGGAGTACCAATTAAGTTTAGATCATCAACATATACAACTATGATCACATATTCAGATCCATATCTTTTTATGAATATGCATGGACAAATCGAGTCATTCTTATACCCTTCTTTTATCAAATACTCGCTAAGAAGATTGTACCACATTCTCCAAGATTGTTTCAACCCATATAGAGATTTGTTCAATTTAATTGAATATTGTTCTCGAGAACATACTCCAGGCAGTTTAAATCCTTCTGGTAGTTTCATATATATGTTACTATCAAGTGACCCATATAAATATGTTGTAGCAACATCCATTAGACGCAAAATCAAGATTCTCTTTCATTGCCAGACTTATAAGTTATCTAAAAGTTGTTGCATCCATCGTGGGAGAGTATGTTTCTTCATAATCAATTCCCAGTCTTTGGGAGAATCCTTGGGCAACCAATCGTGCCTTATATCTTGTGATTTCTCCTTTCTCATTTTGTTTTCTAACAAATACCCATTTATAACCAACGGGTTTGACACCATTTGGTATAAGGGTTACAGGCCCAAAAACTTCTCATTTTGCAAGAGAATTCAATTCTGCTTGAATTGCGTCATTCCATTTTGGCCAATCTTTTCTTTCTTTGCATTCCTCGACTGAGTGAGGTTCTTGATCCTCATTATTATCCATAACTTCTAGCGCTAGATTATATGCCAATGCATCATTGATGATGACTTTGTCATGATTCCAAATTTTTCCTGACATGATATAGTTTAATGAGATCTCATCTTCTGAAGAATTAGGTACCTTTGTCTCCTCTTGAGTCATGTCTTCATTTCCTTCAAGAGATTTTTCCTGAATTATTATTTCCTCAATTTGACCATCTTGATTCTTTGCTCCCTTTCATTTTTGAGGATTTTTATCTTTGGAACCCAATGGTCTACCACGTTTTATAGTAGCCTTTGACTCATTAGCAGTAGATGGTTGTCCCTCTTGGAAATTAATTTTTTAGGAGCATTAGCAGCTGGAATATATGACTTAGTCACTTTTTTTAGTCTATAAAAGCATCTGGCAAATTATTTGCTAAACTTTGTAAATGAATTATCCTTTGAACTTCTTGCTCACATTGTTTTGTATGAGGATCAAAATGAGATAACGATAATTCATTTTAGCTTATTTCTCTATTCAACTATTTATTTTCTCCCCCTGTTGTTGGGAAATTTGATTAATCAAAATGACAATCAGCAAATCTTGCTGCCTTTGACGGTTCAAGATACTTTATTATAGATGGGGATTCATACCCAATATATATTCCCAACCTTCTTTGAGGTCCCATGTTTGTGCGCTTTGGTGGAGCAATTGGGACATACACCGCACATCCAAAAATTCTTAGATGGGAGATATCTGGCTCTTTGCCAAAAGCTAACTGTAGATGGGAAGAACTATGGTAACTTGTTGGCCTAATGCGAATTAATGCCGCTGCATGCAAAATAGCATGTCCCCATGCAGACATTGGGAGTTTCAACTTCATAAGTAACGGTCTCGCTATTAATTGGAGACGATTAATAAATGACTCTACAAGACCATTCTGTGTATGAACATGTGCAACTGGATGTTCAACACTTATTCCAGTCGACATGCAATATTCATTGAAACTATTTGATGTAAATTCACCGGCATTATCCAAGCATATAGTTTTGATCGGATTATCCGGAAACTGAGCTCTTAACTTGATTATTTGAGCCAACAGCCACGTAAACGCTACGTTGCGGGTTGATAGTAACAAGACGTGTGACCATCTAGTTGATGCATCAATTAAAACCATAAAATATCTAAATGGTCCACTTGGTGGATGAATTGGTCCACATATATCTCCTTGTATGTGCTCCAAAAAAGCGAGGGACTGATGTCCAATTTTAGCCAATGATGGGCACACAATCAGTTTCCCTTGAGAGTATGCGATGCATGGGAAGTCATTCGATTGGAGAATCTTTTTGTTCTTTAGTTTATGCCCGCATGAACTATTAATAATTTTTCGCATCATTACTGATCCGGGATGGCCATATAATAAAATTGTTATGGTTGGTGAACTTCTATTCCACCACCATATATGACTCATTCTTTTTGAGACTTGTATAGTATAAACCAGAAGGTAATTCTAGTAATTTCTCCAAAACATACTTTTTGCCCGATGATATCTTTGTAATGTTGAGGTACTCCACATTACCCGCACACATTGTCTCTATATGATAGCCATTTCGGCGTATATCTTTAAAGCTCAACAAATTTCTTTGAGATTTTGGGGAATATAGTGCTTTATTTATGTCTACCTTTGTCTTAACATTATTGTGGCTCTTCCTGAGCCTTCTATCAATTTAGCACTTCCAGATATAATATGAACAACTGCGTCTTGCAATGTAAGACAGGAAAAATACATTTTACTCTTCAAGATAGTATGTGTTGTTCCACTATCTATAATACATATATTTTCTTCAATTCCAAGCTCTTGAGGCAATGGTTCATCCATTCTCTTCAACATAAAACATACTAATAAACATTACTATCCATTGAAAAACAATTATTATGTAGTGAAACGTACAAAAATGAATACTAATACAAACATAATACTAATTTATTCATTACTTTATAAGATGAAACATGCTTCATTAATACTACTGTTACATTGCACTTATTCATGCACGAAGAAGAATTAAAGACAAGATCATTTATTCTTGGATGAAGAAATTAGAAACATCAAGATGAGTTGCGGTGTTGTGATCATATTCTCCAATATCTGTCGCACTAAATATATTATCATCAAAAATATTATCACCACTACCACTTGCAAAGTTTTTCTCCATCTTTTTGTTCTTCTTCTCGAGTGATTCTTGATAGAGATCAACAAGATATTTTGGTGTGCGACAGTTGTGTGCCCTATGAGATCTTCCACTGCAACAATATCATGCATTTTTTGTTTCATCAATTTTGCCTTTATCTTTATCTCCCATTTCTTGCCTCTTATGGAAATTTTCTATGTTCTTGAATTAAACACCATAATTTTCTTTACCACGACCATGTCCATATGAACGACCACGTCCATGTCCGTGTCCGTGGCCACGACCACGCCCGCGTCCACTCCCACTATTTTGATTATCATATTGTGGTAGAACCGCCTGAAATAACACGCTTACGGAGATGCTCGTCTTTCACCAGACACTAAGCACCCAGAAAGCAAGCTACAGAGGGCGGTATCCGTTGGACACACCCCACGTGAGAACCTGAAAGATCCACATTTTTCCCAAGGATCCAATAATGAGAACGAGTTACAATACTTGCCCATTTCATACATCAGAGTTTCTTAAAAGTACATTATTACAATATCAAATATCAGAGTGCGGAATGATAAACAATGGAATTTAAAATAAACATCTAGCGATAAGAACGAGGATCCATCTAAGCCCACTAGAAGAATCCTTCACACAAAGGTACTTCTCATGCATCACCTGCAACAGGGGTAAATAAACCATGAGTACACAATGTACTCGCAAGACTTATCCGACTTATGGGAATAATTTCACGACTCCAAGGAATATGAGAAGCTTTATGGTTTGCTGGTTTATTTTAGCAGAAAGCAATACTAATAGTGAGTCCTTATTTATATTATTTTATTGGCCGGATTAAGTTATTATCTATCCAGTCTATATAAGCACATGTTCTACTTTCGAGCAAGGGTTGAGCAATCAGTTCCATTTCTTCTCCTTTCAACTTTCAGTTCTTACTATGGTGCTAAATCACAGACAAGCCATACCGAATTTCCTAATGATTCACGAATCATTGTGCCCAGCTGGGTGCCCCGAAGACACACGCTCCGCTTGTACCCCAGGCACAAGCAGGACTAACCCATTACTCTCCTGTCCTAGGTGTCCAGGTCCCTGTCCAAACTTGGACTCCAAGCCCCCACTCCTGAGTCCCGGACTCAGTGTGGTGCAAGGGCCTCCACCATCTCCGCCTCCAATCAATCGGTCCGAAAAGAGCCGGATCCACGACAATAGAGCAATAAGCCTTCCCTGCACCCATACCCAAGTATGTGCTCGGGACAATAGATCTATGACTTGTCTAGAGCCATATGCAACGATCGATCCTTAATCGACATAGACAGAGAAAAAGTATAACCGAGCTATGCCATGTTGGCCATAGGAAACAACCTTTACACCCACTAAAACCCAACCATATCCCTGCCTGGTCACCATTTTCCTTTCCACTATTTTATCATGAGTGATTATGTTTATCACCTGAGCATAGCAGCTACTCGACCTGTACTAGTAGGACTCATAGGTAGATATATTTATGCATGTAGTTTTCATAAAATGCCTATAACATAAATACACATCATAGATATATATCTAGTTATTATTCAAAGTAAGGGTTATGCACTGGGGCTTGCCTTAGGCAGGCGGGGTGTCAGCAAAGTCAGCAACTGATGGCTCCGGGACTCCCTCCTGCACGAGAACCTCCTCCTCGTACTCCTCGATCATGTCCTCGTACTCCTGCTCGCCCGTAGTCATGAACTCTACCAACTCGTTATCTACATGCATAAAATAATGATGCAACGCTTAGTAATACGACAACAACAACTCTTAAAATAAGAATACATCTACCAAGCTACTAAGCTAACTCTAATGACTAATACGCAAAGTTACCTATTATTCCTACTAAACAGGTATGAAACATTTCATGTATTATCTTAGCAACTAAAGGCATCCTTATTGTTAATATCAATTTACTATATATATGATAAAACAAGGTGCACTAGCTACCATATTTATCAATATATTTTAAGGCTACAAAAATTACAGTGAGCACATAATAATACAATGAATCTACTGTAAAAGAATTATAGGGCTAGCACTTCTACCAATGCATCACAAAAATTCATTCTCTAAATAACCATAATAATAATAAGCAACCTAGAATTAATAAGTAACCCTAAAACATCGCAGAACCATACGAACAAAATATACCAACAGATAGATCAGAAATTTATGAATCTAACAAAATTTATTTCACAATAAATAAATAAATTCAAATGAGCTCTAGGAAATAAGAAGATGATAAGGATGTATAGGTCTTGCTTTAAATGAATTTAGGAAGAAGAAATAATGAAATCGGAGCTCGGATGAAAGAGATATTGATTTTGCCAAGTGGCCGCTAATTAATACCGTAAAGGGTGATTAAGGAAAATGATTAGTGGCATTTGGCTAGCTGGTCACATGAATTGGATTTCACGTGATGGACTTGGAGTGAGTCTTTGGTCATGAGTGAATTATTTCAAATGATGGACTTTGAGTGGTCTTTGGACTTAACGAGCACATCAGGACTGGAGTGTGCTTTGGGCTAAACGTGCTTGGCGGTGGGGTGCTGGTTCATTCATGCAGGTCAAGGAAATATTAGAGAATGAGAAGATCATTTGTAGACTAAATACCTTAGCTGATTATTGCAGCTCGGGAGAAATCGATAGACGCAGCTTTCACGGGCAAGAACAGAGAAACTTGATTTAGGAGAGCAAGATGGTGAGCGGCGAAGTGGGACAGCTCGATGGCTCGGTGTGTCCTTTTAAAGGCAGGAGATGTGGGTATGGAATTAAGCAAGAGGAGGATAAGGAGGACGGTGAGAAGGTTAGGCATGGCTATTGTGAATGAACTGGAGAAGCGTGCAGCAGTGTGCCGTTGTACTTGAGACTTCAATGTTGATAGACGAATGTGGTGTGCAGTAGACCATGGACCTGGACGTATGTACTAGCTACTGAAGCTTTGCCTTGCCGTGTTAGTTCCGGCTGGACAAATGAAGTTTCTTGCCAACCACTCATCAAGTCTCAAACGGGGTCATCGGTCAAGTCTACTTGTATACCCAAATTCAAAACGATGATCGTTTGCCCCGCAGCGGACGCGCCTCTCTATGCTAGCGTGGTCACCAGGTGCGGCGTACACATGCCCAGACGGTGTGCAGCTCAGCAGCGCCCTCACTTAACGCGCAAAGTCACGGCCAGCAGCAACGCATGCAAGCGGCCAGGCGCTGTGCATTGACCTGTTGGTCAAAAGCAACTGCTTGTGCACAACATGCTGCTTGGATAAATAGTGTTTTCTGTGGTGAACAGTGTTTCCTACGGTGAACAGTGTTCCTGTGGTGAACATTGCAGCCGTGCAAGACACAGTGGACAGTGTTGACTTCGTGCTACAGTAGATCACTGCTCCCAACATCCTTCACCAAATTACTCAGCAACTGACATAAGACGACAAAAATTGCCCTAAAAAAATGGCACAGGAGATGCTGCAAAATAAATTGAAAAACAAGAAGTACTTGCTCGTGATAGATGGTGAAGTCAGTGGTACTGAATGGAAACACTTTTTGACTAGCATCCTAGTTGGCACTAGGGGTAGTAGAGTAGTGCATATCACACAAGGCAAACTAGAAGAGCAAGCAGCGTGCGCAGTGGGCAGAGCTTGTGATTGATATTAATGAGTAGCGAGTGCGATGCTGCTGCCGGTTGGTCATGTGCTGTCAACTTGACTTGCTTGACATGACAAAGTAAAAGCACTGCGTCTTGCCAAAGAATATACTGAAGCGTGCTTTGCAGGCTTGCGAGTGCCGAGTGCGTGCATGGGAAATTAAGGAGGAGAAGAATAATAAGAGCTAGAGTTGGATCAGGATAAATGAAAGTGATTTGGGCTACGGAAGAATACTTGGACAAGGAATAAATTAGAGCTCAATTTGAGAATTAGTGCAATAAAATTTAATTTCTCACTTTACCACATGCAATAATACATAAACATGATGCTCATGACATGGTTTTAGCAAAAACTATACATTGTAACACCGAGGGTGTTACACATATCTTGCTACATTTACTTCCGGGGGTGGATTTGAACCACTTGGATGTGTCTCATGGTTTTTCATCAAAAGATCGTTGTTTTCTTCAACCAAAAGCAAACAAGAAATAAGTTCAGAATATTTCTTGAATCTTTTCTCACGGTATTGCTGTTAAAGCAACACATTTGATGCATGGAATGTAGAGAATGTTTTCTCTAGCATCTCTTCATCTGTTACTTTTTCTCCACACAATAGTAATAGTAATGTGATTCTAAACATGACTGAATTGTATTAAGAAACACTTTTATAGTCTTGCAACCTTAGGTGCAACCACTCATAACGAGCTTTAGGGAGGATCACTGTTTTCTGATGACCAAATCTTTCTTTTAGTTTGTTCCAAAGAACAAGGGGATCCTTATCAATAAGGTATTCAACCTTTAGACCTTCATGGATGTGGCGGCGAATGAAAATCAAAGCCTTAGCTTTATCTTGGCTAGATGCATTAATTTTTTTCTTTGATCGTATCACCAAGCCCATTGGCATCTAGGTGAGTTTCAGCATCTAGCACCCATGATAAGTAATTCTTACCTGAAATATCTAGAGCCGTGAAATCATGCTTGGCAAGATTTGACATAGTAAACTACAAAATATATAGATTGCGAAATTCAAACAATCGCGCAAGAACAAAATATAGAAACAAATACAAATGACAATGTCTTACCACAAAAACAATGTTATGATCAATGTAAAGTTTCCTACCTAGTCGTTGATAGCTTTTAGAGACCGTCGTGCTGATAACGTGTTATATAATAGCTAGTTTGACTATCAAGAATATGTATGTAAGAATGTGGAGAACAAATTTAGAGAGGAAGAAAATGAGTTGTTCTCTTTTCTCTTGTCATTTCCAATACATAAGCTCTCCTATATATAGCCATACATGTGAGATGGAGGTACAAGAATTGATGCTAGGAGAGTTACACCATTGATGAAGTAGAAGGTTATAGCTTTGATGGTATAGGGGTTATGGACATCCACATTAATATTTCATAACATAATGGACGTCGCACGTGTCCTCTTGCTCCGATCCGTCCGGGCAACCGACCGGCAAACGGCAACCGAGATCGATCAGGAAGTAATTTCTGCCCTGGTGGTGCCCCCGGCCGGTCCTTGCATGAACTTGCATGCACGGGAATGGGAATGCATGGGATCCAACAAATTAAAGATTGGGCGCTGCTAGCTGGCCGGCCGGGTGATCTCGAACGATTGCATTTGGCGTCATGTCATGTCATGACCTTAGCAAACATACACCGTATTTCCGTTCCTGTTCCCGGTTTGCGATATCATTTTATAAGGTGGGAACGAGAACATAGACGTTCCCAAACGTGAAACATGGAACGGAACGTGGGCAATTAATTTCTCTTTTCTGCTGCTAAGGCTAGTCTTAGTGGAGGTTTCATCTCCCAGTTTTCAACACACCCATATTTTAGAAACAGTGCAGAAGAGTTTCATCCCCATAAAACTCTCTCTACTCCCATGAAACTTTTATCTTCTCTCTTCATAAGACAGTGCCATATCAATATATTTAATGCCCATAAAACTCTATGAAATCTCCGTTGAAACTGGCCTAGGTCATGAGCGTGGATCGACGATGAGCAGAGCAACTCGCCCTCGCCCGGCCTTTCTGGATCTGGAGCTAGGTACCAGGTAGGTAGGTGACGACTCTCCCAGTAGTACTCGATCTAGTTAACAACTGTACATTCACTTAATTCTGGCATGTGTGATGCATCTAAGAAATGGAGTATATATGCATGCAGTGTCTGTGTACGTACTACGACACTCCTAGCCTTCATGCGTGATGACGATGATATATACGCATCGTACTGTGATATGCATGGTCGTTCGTATCGTGTATATAGATGCAGTTCACGGAGGACGGACGTGTTCAGACTTGAGAGCCCTAGATCTAGAGGAGGTAGCAGCTATGCCATGCATGCATTTTGAAACAACAAACGATCGATGCTGGACGGTTAACGACATGCATGTGTACGTATATGCATGTCGATGTCGTTGTAGGGAATGGACTAGCGAGCGAGAGACCGGGACTGCATGATCCTGCGGCTGCATATATCGAATCGATCTATGATCTACGTACGTATTATTTACTGATGGGAGAGGAAGATGGATGGGTGGATGCATGATCCGGTACGTACGAGCGTCGCATCTGTACGTACGTGCGGTGTACGTGGCGGCTCTCCCCCTGGTAGTGGTACGGTATATATGCCGCGTAGTACTATGTATAATGTACGAACAGTCGAATTAACGTCGCCGCACATGCATGCATGTATGCAAGCGTACGTGAGCATGCAGCATGTACGACGTAGTCGTCGATGATCCACGCATGCTTCTAGCAGGGACACCGTCGCTGAGTCACTGACAGACACTGTGGTCAATTATAAGGACAATTAAAGCCTTTAATTAACTTTTACTACTATACACTAATACTGTACATGGATGGATATATGTCACCAACTTTACAACTATTGTCTCTCTGGCTCCGATTAAATTGATGATTTCCTAGCCTAAATGTACGTGTATGTGTGTATATGCATGCATGCGGCTCATCAGCGTGCATGTTTTGGAGACCAAATAATCCTATTTTATATGGGATATTGTATGACACCTTTTCCTTTATTAATTTAGAGTTCATATCTGATCCTGGGTTCTGGGCTAACCTACTGTATGTAGTAGCTAAAGCTATACAGTACAGTATTTTTTCTCGATCACGCAAAAGGTTTACGCGTCTTTATATTAAGGTAGGAAAAAAGGTTTAATACAACACGCCCTAGGGCACCCACAATGGTTAGAGCTAGTTACTAGCTCTAAGCCAACTTCTCCAATAATGCTAACTTTTAGCATATAGCTTTTAACATGGATAGCCCTACATTACACTCTCACACAACTTTGAAATGTGTGAAAGAGCTTAGCTTTAGCTCTTAATCAAGAGCTAGCTTTTCTCTCTCTTCTATTAAAATATGAGAAAAATGCTTAGCTTAAAAGGCAGTTGTTGGAGCTGCTCTTAGAGGGGGTCAGAAGAATTTTACAGTGAATGCTCAGACCCACCTTACATTATTGCAATCAAACTTGTGGCCGCACACATTTACTGCACAGTTAGTACAAATGATGCATGTAAATCACTCCATGTCTCCATAGATGCATCCTATATAAGAAGTAAAAAAAAGGGCTGAGCCGCGCGCAGAGGTCACCAGGCTCGCAGCTATGTGCTGCTTCTTCTACCTCCTGAAGTTACAGGGCACTTAATAATTAATTAACTATAAATCCGTTCTGTGGTTTTATTAGGTCTACTCTTCAGCAGGCGGCAGGAATATACGCGTCTTGCAGAAATTAATGATTAGACCGATCTGGATTGCCTTGGTTTAATTTATTAAGTTTGTTGTTTAAATTAGTACCCCTCTGTCCAAAAAATAATTATTATAACTCTGTTTTAGTCGAATGATTTGAGTTTGACAAGTTTATAAAAAAAATGCTAATATTCATGATACCAATAATACGTATAATTCATGGAATATTTCATAAATGTTAGTTGAAACTATTTTTTATAATTAAACTGAACTAAATATAAACATTCTAACTTAGACCAAATCTAAAATTACATCCCTTTTTTAGATATAGAGGTAATATACTACACACATTACCGATAAACATCTAGAGGACCAATGTTTAAATTCTTCTGTCATCTGTATTTATGACTAAGTACGTGCGCACTATAGCAAAGCATTTATGCTGCTTGATGAATCTTAGCGTCCATTGGCTACTTCGCATCTAGTGTTTTTATTATGATCGATGCATGCAAATGTGTGTGTGCCCCTACCGCTAATTGCACTGAGGACAAAAAGGACATGCATGGAGATCGACCGGATCGTCTATCGTCAAGCGAGGGTTCTGTGGTAGTGCCAAAGGAAGGGACGAACTGCATGGTCCTACTCCTACTGATTTCTGTCAACCGAGGAGAGTACTACTACGTGCATGTAGTGGCGCAATAATTATAATGCTTCATTACGCGATCACGTGGGTTCTTCCTCCAATCCAAAATTGAACGTACGTAATAATAAGGCAACAATCACGTCGACGGGCCACATGTTGAGTGATGTCACACACTATATCTCTAGACAAATTTATTTCACATTAACACACATTGTGTACTGCTTGTAGTGAGTACTCTCACAAATCCATGTTTTCGACCAACTGATGATCTATCCTCGAATTTTGTTTAATTCGAGGATAGATCATCAGTTGGTCGAAAACATGGATTTGTGAGAGTACTCACTACAAGCAGTACACAATGTGTGTTAATGTGAAATAAATTTGTCTAAGATATAGTGTGTGACATCACTCAACATGTGGCCCGTCGACGTGATTGTTGCCTTATTATTACGTACGTTCAATTTTGGATCGGAGGAAGAACCCACGTGATCGCGTAATGAAGCATTATAATTATTGCGCCACTACATGCACGTAGTAGTACTCTCCTCGGTTGACAGAAATCAGTAGGAGTAGGACCATGCAGTTCGTCCCTTCCTTTGGCACTACCACAGAACCCTCGCTTTATATATATATATATATATATATATATATATATATATATATATATATATATATATATATATATATATACTATTCTGCAACTGGCTATAAAATAACTTATTTTATGGCCACTTTGAGTTACGATAATTACTATACTAATTCACGAGATTATGGTAACTCCTTACTATGTGATTTACTATAATGTTACGGTAAATATCCTCATGTGTTATAGTAACACAACTATCGTAAATATGTATTCACTTTATCGTAAATTAGTATATAAAATAATCGTAAATGGAGGTGGCTACAGAATAACTCATTCTGTAGTTGGCTACTGAATATACTCTCCTTATCACTAGTAGAGAAATGGGTTGTAGTCCCGGTTGGGAACGGGCTTTAGTCCCGGTTTTCCAACCGGGACTACGAATCCGGGACTAAAGGTCCTGGCCTTTAGTCCCATGTCACATAACCGGGACTAAAGGTCCATCCTCAGGAGAAAAATAAATGAAATTGTAGGGAGACCACTCTTGCGATGTGTGAGATTCGAACCCAGGGCCTCTTTTCTCGCGCATAAACTCCTTACCAATTCTGTTGTACACTACATGTGACAGGGTCCTGGACACTCTCCTTTTGAATTGACCTGTGGGGTACCTTTAGTCCCGGGTGGGAGACCTTTAATCCGGGTTGGTGACACCAACCGAGACTAAAAGGTCACCCTTTAGTCCCGGTTGGTATTACCAACCGGGACTAAAGGTTGAAGGACCTTTAGTCTGGGTTGATAACACCAACCGAGACTAAAGGTCGACCTTTAATCCGGATTGGTAACACTAATCGGGACTAAAGGTGGCCTGCTGCGAAAGCATGCCAGGACAGGGGGCTTTTAGTCCCTGTTGATAGCTTCAACCGGGACTAATTCTTCCTTTACTCCCGGACGCAAAAAATACCGAGACTAAAGCCCAAAATCGAAGCGAATGAAATGTCAGTTCTATATATATATATATATATATATATATATATATATATATATATATATATATATATATATAATAACTACTACCCTATAGCTGGCTATAAAATAACTTATTCTGTAGCCACTTTGAGTTACGATAATTACTATGTTAATTTACGAGATTATAATAACTCCTTACTAAGTGATTTACTATAACGTTATGGTAAATATTCCCATGTGTTGTAGTAACCCAACTATCGTAAATATGTATTGATATTATCGTAAATTAGTATATAAAATTATCGTAAATGGAGGTGGCTACAGAATAACTTATTTTGTTGCTAGCTTTTACGATAATAAGTTATTTAGTAGCCAGCTAAATATATATATGGAGAGTATATTCAGTAGCCAGCTACAAAATAAATTATTCTGTAGCCAGCTCCATTTGCGATAATTTTATATACTAATTTAAGTTATTCTGTAGCCACCTCTATTTACGATAATTTTATAACACATATGGATATTTACCATAACGTTATAGTAAACCACTTAGCAAGGAGTTACTATAATCTCGTAAATTAACATAGTAATTATCGTAACTTAAAGTGACTACAGAATAAGTTATTTTGTAGCCAGCTATAGGTAGTAGTTCTCTCTCTCTATATAAAACTCCTACGCGCCTAACAAAAGAACGGGGGAGTAATTTTCGATTGTTCGATCAAACCTGCATTTGATATAGTATCGGTAGTGGTCCTTTTTTTTAGGGTGCATACATGCATGCTCGTCGGCCCACGACGACAAGCAACTAAGGGCGTGTTTAGTTTCAAAAAAAAATTTGGCTTTTGGCTACCGTAGCATTTTCATTTTTATTTGACAAAAATTGTTCAATTATGGACTAATTAGGCTTAAAAGATTCGTCTCACGATTTCTCGGCTAACTGTGCAATTAGTTTTTTTTCGTCTACATTTAGTACTTCATGTATGTGCCGCAAGATTTGATGTGACAGGTACTATGCAAAAATTTTTGGATTTTGGCTTCAACTAAACGGGGCCTAAATGCAGCAAAACGCAGGAAAATCTTGCTACCAATGGACTGACTGATAAGTGATAACTACCCTAGTACTGTTATCCGGGGCCGCCCAGGGTACATATCCATAAATCTAATGGAGCCGACACAAATGTAATTCATTCCGCTGTTGGGTTGGGCCACAGCAGGATCATCAGTTTAACACCGCTACTGTAGCCCTTTAATTTGAAGGATTGTTTATTGTTGTAGCTACTAGTAGTGACTCGATCAACAGTTGGGAAATAAATACGAATCATACGGCCGGGTTATGCTCATAGGTCATAATTAAGCTAAGCATGGACATGGAACGAATGTTTTGTCTAATTTGTTCGTCCTCAGTTCGGGGGATGTTTAAATTCAGGGGCTAGGTATCACATCGAGTGTTCACATAGTAATAATAAAACAAACTACAGAGGTCCTCAGTAATCCGCGAGAAGAATTTATTAAGCCTAATTAACCCATCATTAGAACATGTTTACTGTAGTACCATATTTTCAAATCATGGACTAATTAGGATTAAAAAATTCGTCTCCCAAATTAATTTCAATCTGTACATTTAGTTTCGTAATTAGTCTATATTTAATACTTTATGCATATGTCCAAACATCCGATGTGACAGGGGCTAAAATTTAAGAGGGGGAAATAAACAAGGCTTTACTGCAAATTACTAAGAAAAGATGGTGCATTTATTCAGATTAATGAAGTACGCAGGATTTAGGTTATATATATAAGATTACTTAGTAGAACTAAAGTTTATGTGAGTAAAGTTTTAGTCCAGTGCTGCTTGAATCCATGGATTAAAAGCAAGTAGCTTTTATGGACAGAGACTCATACGTTACGTGCTTTTTAGTCTATGTTAGTCCACATTTGCCAATTAATGAACTATAATTGCTAGTTGGGTTGAAAATTAAAATTTAGTCGACATGTTTGGATACTTAGGACTAGAGTTGATAAAGGCCATGGGAAGGTAAACCATGTACTCCTAAAACTGATACTATCTGTAATTTCGTTGCCATGTTACGCAAGTTTGTACAACATAAGAACTAGTGCAATAATTTGTGCCTAGCTGATATTAATATTTATGGTTTTATCAATCATATTTATACTATTTCATTGAAAAGGTGTATGAGTCTAGTTTCCAACGTAATAAACGGTGCATCATTTGGACTTCCGAGCTAGTAGTTATGGACTTATGGCTATGTCACTGGAAGTTGCTCGGGTTGTTACGTGGTTGTGGGAGAAATTGAGGACTCTTCTCCACAATATGATCTTCGACCTGCTTTTACTTATGCTTAGTTAGGAGGGATGTTCCTAGCTTAAATAATCCATGTTACCTATCATTTGAAGGGGAGTAGACAATGATATGTTATTTGAATTGAGTATGCATCTTCGGTGTTAGTTGATCTTGTTGAGTGATCTCTGAGTGATTCTAGTTTTATCCAACCCACCACCACATGCCCTTCTGCAAGTTGAACCTTATCAAAATTTTAGGCAACTAAAGTTTAGTCTATGGTGTCCAAACGGGCCCTAAGAAAACTAAGAAGTATTTACTCTTGAATGAAAGGACGTTGCAATAAAAACAAGGGGGGGTTGGCACATAGGGCATGTTTGGTACAATAGACTAATCGCTAGTCACTTAAACTTTAGACCTAGTCCATCCAAGGAGGTCGACTAAACTTTAGTCCATCTCCAATTACTTGACTAAAAGTTGGCATAGAGCATGAAAAGACTCAAATGCCCTCCCACCTACCCCTCTCCTTTCCCATGTGTAAGGAAAGGGTAGTATCTATTTATTAAAACATGACTCACATAGAGTTTAGTTGGGATCCAAACACCATCTAACTAAATTTTAGTTCTAGGTGATCCAGTTTCCAAATAGGACCATGCTACTAGCATAAACGACGAACTCACAACATCTGCTTGGCAATTATAATCCATCTTGCATGCCCCCAAAACAGCTACTCCCTCCGTTCTAAATTATAAGTCGTTTTGACTTTTTTGGTACATCCATTTTGCTATTTATCTAAACATATTATTATATTTAGATGCATAGCAAAATAAATGTACAAAAAAAGTCAAAGCGACTTCTAATTTAAAACGAATGGAGTAACATCTATAGTGTCCAGAAACACAAAGTCCATATCTTGAGTTGTAGTGTGGCACGATATTTCACCAATCAGTGACAAAATTTGTATCAAAATTGAGCAGGAGACACGCCTCTAGCACAATGTCTTTATAGCTTTAATATTTTATCCAAAAAGGAATAATAGAAGAGCCGCTTGCGACTATACCACCATCAAATTAAATAGCAGACCGGTAGAAAGTGGTATTGCAGAGGATCCACAATAATGAATAATATCTTGTGGTATGTACATGGGTAACCTTTTGCATGAACATTAGCTACTCGGAGGAGAGGTATGATACACGAATGTAGAATTGTACGGCTCCCTCCATCCCCCAAAAGCTTCATTATTATTTCTCGATATAGGTCGATCAACCAATTTAAATATATTTGTGGGAAAATAGTGTTTTTCAGCAGGTGATACGGAGAGAGCCTTCGCCCAGTCGGATGCCCTGGGCGAAGGTTAAAAAAGTGGTAGGTGGGTGCTAGCACAATTAGGGTTCTATAAATGCATTCACCAACCCCCAAACAGGCTTCAGCTCTCCCCTTTTATAGGGCGCCATTCACTACTTTTCTTGTTTACATCTTTTTTCCTACAATTGCTACGATACATTCCCTGAATATCCTCCTGTTAGTGCAGGTGGCCCGAGGCAAACTGGACCTTCCCTTCTTTGCACCGCCTTGTCTCCTTGGGCCTAAATTGTTGGCCCAAGGGAAGCCCATTCCTGGCCCGAGGTTGCCTCGCGTGCCATGAACCCTCATGCTGTGGTGGAGCCAACTTCCACCACCGCCCATGGCACTATGGCCTCCGCCTTCGCCAAGCGGTCTTCGCTCGTGGTATTGCGGCCCCGCCTTCGCCAAGTGACCTTCGCTCATGGCGCTGCGACCTCTGCCTTCGCTGGGCGACCTCCGCTCATGGCGCTGCGACCTCCGCCTTCACCGAGCGGCCTCCGCTCACGGCGTGGTGACCTCCGCCTTCGCTAGGCGGCCTCCGTTCGTGGCACTGCGACCTCCATCTTAGTTTGATGGTGGGCGAAGATACTGTCAGCTGCCCTGCACAACATTACTTCAACAATTCTGCTACCATTGGTCCTCACTTGCACTGGCCTCCGCTACTCGCGTATCCATGCCCCAATAGTTCCCCCCTTGAGGGTGCGGTCCGATGCAAGTAGGTTGTGAGCCTCAAGTCTGGCGCTAGTGCCGAGTGGTGGAGGCTTCCCCCATTTCCCCCTTGGATCACCGGATCGGACCGTTGGTGGTGTGACGTGTCGGCTCTTGACTCGGTGCGGTGGCTCTAGAACTGATGCGTTCTAGAACAGTCAAGACCGTTGGCGCTTAGAAGGCAAAGCATCCGGTCGCTGCCTATATAAAGGGAGGTTGGTGGAGGTCCCCTGTGCTTTACTAAGCTATCACTTTCTTTGCTCTACGCCTATAGTGCTCTCTTTTTGCCTTGCTAGCCTCCGCTCAGCGCCTTGTGGCCTTCGCTCTTTCTCTGTGTTTGCTGTGTTGGTCTTAGCGGTGGCTCCTACTACTAGTTGTCCTCCTCATCGGGCTACCTTCTTTGGTCTGTATTCCCAGCTTCTAAGCATTAGGGCTAGAGGATGGCTTGCACGTTTCGAGGAGTGCATGATCGCTAGTGCGGAGGCTTGGGAGCTTAAGGAGGATCTTGTAGGGGTTGAGGCTTTAGTTGATGATTTGATTGGTGCTGAGGAGACCAAAGTGATGGCCAGAAAGACCCAGGACTTTGGGCCTTCGTTGATGACTAAGAAGATGGTAGCTGACCTTGAGAAGGAGGGATGCATCCCCCTAGGCCGAGCAAAGCTTTCACAGGGCAAGACGGTCCCAGATACTGGTAGGGATTATGCTGTCGTTTTCAAGGACTTTTTTTGCTTGCGGCCTTCGCCTCCCTTCTGTTAAGTTCCTTTGTCAGGTTCTTGAGGAATTTGATCTCCAGATCCACCACCTTACTCCCAATGGATTTCTCACTTTGAGTAAGTTTTGTTGGGCCTACCAATCCTATGGTGCTTAGCCTAATTTGGACATGTTTTTCACATACTTTGAGCTTCAGCACCAGCCGAAGAAGGTGGGTGCTCAGGGGCTTGTAGCTCAGTATGGTAGCGGCACGTTTATGGCGAAGAGGCAGCAAGGGGACTCTCGATTGAAGATTTCTTGGTGCCAGAAGAACAAGTGGGACAAGGATTGGATGCGCTATTGATTCTATGTTCAGACCTTTGGCGTCACTACTACGCATGAAGACGGGAAGAAGAGCACTTCGTCATGACAAAGATAAAGCCCTTGGCGAAGGTGAATCCTAGTGATGAGATGACTCTAGAGAGGGAAGCTTGTGACAGGGCCTTTGCCTTGGCCTACCGATACTCTGGAGGGCGCGACCTTGTTGAAGAGATGGTTGCTATGACATTTTGGCCTCTTGGGAAGTCTAAGACTTCATTCAAAATATAGATGATGAACCTTCCTATTTTTGGTGAGGTTGAAGGTGTTCCTTTTCCCCATTTTGAAATAGCTTTATTGGAGGAGGAGTCCCTCGATGATTTTGTCACCGTCGTGGAACAGGAGGCTCGTGAGATTGTCGACGACATAACCAATAAGGAGTTTCTTGCGCGAAGGTCGATCACGGGTTCTATGTCCCAGTTAAATCACGTGTTTGAAGACTTGGGGATACACCACACGTTACACAAGATTCCGGCAAAGGTGTTGAAGTCCTTGGAGGAGAAATCCAAGAAGGCCGTTGCCAAGAACACCACCGCAGCGCCGGAGTCAAAGAAGAGGAGAGGAGCTAGCGGGCCCAAGGTCGTTAGCAAGAAACAGAAAACATCTACCGCTGCCTCCTCCGCCACCTCTGTAGCTGCCTCCGCTAATGCCAATGAAGAGGTTGCAGAGAATGTTGCTAGAGGTTCTGCCTCTGGCGTTAGGGTAGAAGGTGAGCATTCTGCCGCCTCTTTGGACCTTGGCAGAGACGACTTCATCCAAGATGCCCTCTAGGGGATGGGTGCTAGGTCTACCGCTGATCCTTCCATCATGGCGCCTATGCCTGGTGTTCTTGGTGATGACTCATCTGATTTAGAGGGCGAGGATATTGGTGGAGGCAGTGGTGCACGCTCTCCTTCTGACACAGAGGTTGGTGGCACAAGCCGCCACCGAACTATGGATGCCCTAGTGCTAGAGGTGCCCGAGGATGAAGTGGAGGCACAATCTCCTGCTCTGTTCTAGAGTACGGCATTTCGAGCCACGGCGCAGTGCACCGACATGGGTACTTCTGGTGCCATCCTAGATTCTCTGCATCTAGGTGAGGACTTGCTGTTCATCTTCGCTTTATTTAGTTGCTCCATATTTTGAGTTTTTGTCCTGATTTGATTTGGTTTTGTTGTCCCAGCAGATTTGACGAAGGCCCTTGCAGACACTGGAGAGAATTCCTATGATCCTGTGGGTATGAATGTCGCCTGGATTGGATTGGGTGTGCCTCCGAGGCCTCCGCTCATTGGCGAGACCCCTCACCCATTTAGTCCGGGCATGGAACACGGCATAGGTTGTAGTTATTGCCTTTTCCCTGGTTTTGTGCTTTCTACACCTTGTGCTTTGCTAACTAAGTTGCTATTACAGGGGCCTTCGACAGCACAACAAGTGGGTGGGTGGATGCCCTTGAGGCTATTTATAAGGATATAGGAGGTTGTCTTTTGTTTTTTTTGTTTTTTGTATTTAGTCTTATGTTTCTTATACTCCATTTCCTATTAGGTCGTCTTCCCCACTGGCTGAGGAGCGTTGATTATTTCAAGCTACTGCGCTTGAACCTAGAGCAGCAATGTGTGGTGTGTTTTCACTTGTTTCCTCCTTTTCTCTCCCCCTTTTTTTATATATTTTTTCTTTTGGAGGCTACGATTGACCTTCGCCTTGACAGAGTCACTATATGGTGGAGGCTCTCGAAGAGCGTAGTACACAAGAGGTTGTCGATCACAACCTAGCCATTGAGGCCTTTAAGAAAGAGGTGGAGACTCTGGAGGCTGAAAAGGATAGGCTTGTAGGGGAGGTTGGGGGTCTTAGCATCGCCCGCATTGATTTGGAGAACCTTCAGAAGAAGGTTGAGTCTTTGAATAAGGAGGTGGAGGGGGCGAAGGCTGTCGAGGCATTGGCCGATGAGTGCGCCCTGAGGGCTATCGAGACAGCCGAGAACCTCCGCAAGGAGGTTAATGCCGAGAGGGAGTCTAGCGCCGCTTTGAAGGAGCAAGTGGGCCTGTTGTCCAAATGCCTGGAGGATGCTAAGGAGGTTGGTTTGACCACAGCTAAGCTTTATGCTGGTACCTTGAACAGTTTGAGGGTTCTACGTCCTTTATGCCGTTGGAGCCTTCGGCGTTCAGCATTTTTTCATGGATGAAGGCCAATTTCGAGAAGCTTCCTGCTTTTGTTGGTGGCGCCACTGATTTTGGAGCCCTGACCTCTGCCACGAACTTTGCCAAGATGCTGGCACAAGATGGTTGCAAGCATGTCGAAGGTGTCAAGGAAAAGGACCTTGGGGTGAGGAGATCGGCCCGTAACTTCATGAAGTCCTTCTAGGTGAATTCCAATCAGGCGAAGGCTCGTTTGATGGCAGAGATTCGCCAAGCTGAGGTTGGTTTTTCAGAACATGTCTTTTGCTTGTGTTTTGTTTAGCGTTTATTTGTTCATTTGTATTCTTGTGGTATTTTGTAGGAGGCACAGAAGATAGAGGCCGCACGTGGTGCTGCTAGAGCGCAACCTTCGTGGGTAGCACAGGCGATGGCTATGAAGGCCCCCTCTCCTGCTATTGAGGCGACGGCTCTGAGGGCTCCTTCCCCTACTGTTGAGGTCCCAAGGCCCAGGGAACCTATGCCTGCCCTTGCTGATCTAGAGGCGTAGTGCCTTGGTTTTAGCTAGTTTCTAGGTTTGTTCGAAGGTGATGTGCTGCAAATGCCCACCCCTTTGTATATACCTTAGGTCTAAATTAACAAATCGTCCTGCGTAGGTTTCCTTCTCTGGGCCTGTGTAGGACATACCCCTATTACTATGTACCATGACAGGATTTATGTTAATGGTGAACTTGTGGCAATATTGGCGTGAAGCTTTTCCTCAGGCATTTGGTTTTTGAAATGTTTGATTTTGTGAAGTGTGACATTGACGATGAACGTGTGGTGTTTACTAGGTCATTAGCTTGGCGGGGCCTCAACCTCCATTATAAAGTTCTTCCTTTATAAATTTCCCTTGGTTGGCCTTTACGCCTTTGCCCTACGCCTTGATGCAACATCTTTTTCATTTGTTTTTATTGCTTTCAGGTTCCCTTGTAAGGTTTATCTTGTGTTAGAGATTTGCACTTAAGATGTGCCTTGTTGTAATGTACCTATTTTTTGTTAATAAAGTTTGCTTGGGATGATTTGGTCGAACTCTTGTTTTATGGAAGATGATAGATATGAATACCGGTTAGGCCAAAGGTTCCTAGTGAATGTTTTTACAATATTTGTTTAGCCTAGGCTTCTTTCTTCTCTTGGTCGACGCTGAGCATGAGTCTGGGTGTTGGCGCATAGAAGCTGAGGTGCTCGTCTTGGACCTTGTATGGCTTGCAGAGGCTCCGTTACTTATTTTCTTGCTCTTGCCTCCATTGCTCTTTTCTCTGGCTCATGTTGGGGATGAGCTTGCGTGATGCAGTAGAGAAGCTAGAGTAGTTGCCTTCACCCTTGCATGACTTGCGAAGGCTCTAGCAGCTTTTTTTGTCGCACTAGCCTCTGACTCTGTGCTTTCTTGCTGCTGAACCAGATGCTTTGGCATGTCCACGTAGAAGGGCTGAGGCACTCGTGTTTGATCTTGCAGATGCTGCATAGGCTTTGGCACAATTTGAGCACTCATCGGGGGTGGTGTCCTTCGATTTTGTATCTTCTCAAGAGGCCACAAAGCAATTTGAGCAAGCAATGGAGGTTGAGGAAGCATTTCTTGTTCATTGCCTCCGCTTGCACATGGATTGTTTTGTTGTATCCTTCAGCCATGCTGGAGCAGCTATGCTCCCATAGAACATGGTTGATGTTGGGTTGCGCCAGATGGTGTCTTCGGTTATGGGGGGAAGTTACGAGCCTTTGTGCGATACCCTCCCACAACATCTGACACTGTCTGCTTGCTGCCAGGACTATGGTCACACTGACTCCTCGTGGAGGCTATGCAACACCATGTGGCAGGATGTGTACAACCTATCTGTGGCCTTCGCTGGGCTACGTGAGCTGCTGGATTTACTGAGTCTTCACATGGTACCTTTTGCTCTCTTGTTTCTAAGGAAACTCTGGCTTCCATGGCATCTCTTGTTTGGCCCTATAGTAGAGTGGCTCTTGGTTGGTTTGGCTTACCCCCTATCACTTCTTATGGGGATGGGGGTATGAGAATGCGCTGACTGGGGTTAGTGTTAGGTGCAAGATGCTGGGTTTTATAGTCTACTTCTTGCACAATTTAATGAGTCTTTGTGGTTGACCAAAATTTATTGCTTAGATACGTTTTGAAGTGGTGATAAGACTGATGGATTTTGTGTGTACCTGGTGCATATCTTTGGCCTTTATTCCTGTTATACTTTAGTCATTAATTCCTAATATTCCCCTAGTGCCTGATAAGGACAGGTCTTCGCCAGGTCTTTTCTTGCCCGATGCCTACAGCGGAGGTAGGTCTTTGCTAGGGTTTTGTGGCCTTTTGGCCGTTTTGATGAATCCTTGATGCCTGATTGTGGACAGGGCTTTGTCAAGGTTACAGGCTAATTCTAGCCACAGAGGTCGTTCCACTGTCTTAAAGCCTTTGGCTAAGGCAGGTGGAGGGTCATCTTTGTCAAGATGTCATTATCGAATGTTGTGGCTCCATTGCTAGCCACTTTCGACCTTCGCTTTTGGCTATATTCTTGGGGGAATTCCTCTATATTTTAGAGGGTTTTACATGGGTCCTTGCCTTATTAAAAACCTCACCTTCGCTAGGAGCCCCCTTTGTGAGGAAAAGAGTACAGGCCCTTTTACATGAAGTAAAAAGGAAAAAATGCAAAAACCTGAGTGAGGTGACCTTCGCTTATAGTTCCGTGGAGGCCACCTTTTATAATTATATGTAGAACTTGTGCAAACTATCGATGTTTCAGGTATGAGTGGTTGTTCCTACCTTCATTGTCTATCAGGAAGAATGACCCTAGGCTCCCGATGGCCTTCACCGTGTATGGGCCTTCCCATTTTGGTTGATGCTTTCCTACGATAGCCATTGGGCTTCCTCCTTAGGACTAGGTCTCCATCTCAGTATAAGCTTTCTGACCACTTAGCTTGTCTCTCCACTTTTTGGTTTGCTACTGGTATTTGGTGATGTTTTCCACTGCCTTCTAGTCTTGAGCCTTCGATCATTTCTTTGGAGTATTCTTCATCTGTAGCCAAAGTTTGCTTCATCACTCGGAGGCCCTGATGTTTGATCTCTTCAGGGTAGCATTGCCTCTTTGCCGTATAGGAGCTTCAATGGAGTAAATCCTATTGCACTAGACGTCATGGTGTTGTGAGACCATACTACCTTCGGTAGCTCTTCTATCCATTTGCCTTTAGCAGAGGTTGAATAAGGTTATTGAGATTGCTGAGAATGCTATTCTGTTGGCTCTCTCTACCGCTCCATTTGACTCTAGATGATAGACTGATGCTGAAGGCTATCTTTAGTGCCTATGCTTTGGCAGAATTCTTTGAATTTGTCTGAATCAAACTGACTTTCCATTGTCTACTGTTAAGGTTCTTGGTACTCCAAATCTACTAGATTATGTTCTACCAAAAGAATTTTTTCACCTGCCTTCTGAGGTGATTATTGCTAGTGGCTTGGCTTCAATCGATCTTGTGAAATACTCGATCGCTACTACTACTGAATTTGTTCCCCCTTTGCGAAGGTGGTAGGGGGCCGACCTAGGTCCATGCCCCATCTTTGCAATGGCCAAGTGGGTGGGATGAGCTGTACTGCTACCGAAGGCTTCGACTGATGAGGGGATGTGGTCTGGCATGCTTGACATGTCTTAACAATCTGCTCTGCATCTTTGATGTGCGTGGACTAATAGAATCCTTGCCTGATTGCCTTCGCAGACAATGCCCTTGGTCCAATGTGAGAGCCACACATCCCTGAATGGATTTCTTGGAGGCAGCTCTCTGCCTTCGCTCTGAGTTATGCATTTGAGCAACGGCTAGGACTACCCCTTTTTGTACAAATGCCATCCATTAATGTGTAACTTCTTGCCCTGGCTGCTATTCTTGCTGTGCTTGCTTCATCTTCTGAGTGATGGATGTTGTTTAGGTAATCTATAATGAAATGTCTCCAGTCTTCGGATTCGGTGATCATGATTGTTTTAAATGCCTTCAGTTGTTGTTTGAGTTGCTGGTGCTCGCAATATTTGGTAGAAAGTTCCTTCTAGAAAGGGTGTGTATTATTGCTGCCACCTTCGCTAGCTCATCTGCTTCTATGTTCTCTGCTCTCGGATATATACTTCTAGGTGAATCCCTAGAACCTTCAGCTCAAGTGCCCTTACTGTGGCCAGATATTTGGCCAGCTCCTGGTTCTCTTGCGACATACTCCTATTCAACTTGTCCTGCCATGACTTAGGGAGTCTATTTTGGCTAACACAGTCTTCGCACCGAGCGCCTTTGCCTTATTGAGGCCCAATATGAGACCTTCATATTCTGCTATGTTATTTGTTGTTTTGAATTCTAGTCTTGCTGCATACTTTGTACGAAGGCCTGATGGTGCTACCAAAATGGAGATGCCCTAGCTCCCAAATGCCCCCATGCTCCGTCTATGTAAAGTGTCCATATTTGGGTTTGAGGCTATGGGTTTTGATGTGCTGAAGGTGTACAGTATGCCACAAAGTCTGCTAATGCTTGGGATTTGACTGTTGTTCTTGGCACATAGCTGATTTCAAACTAGGATAATTCTATTGCCCATTTTCCTATTCTTCCGGAGGCTTCTTTTTTGTTGAACACATCTCTGAGTGGTTGCGAAGACGGCACTGTGATCTCATGTGCTTGGAAGTAGTGTTTTAAATTTCTTGATGAGATGAGTACGGCGTATGCAATTTTCTCCATTTCTATATAGTTCAGCTTTGCACCCGATAGGGCTTCTAAGATATAGTAGACTAGGATGTTGAATGACCTTTGACCCTTCTTCATTCTCATGAACAAGTACCCCTGCTAATTGCTGTGGTCAGAGGCTAGCCACATATAATAGTAGTGGGGCCTCCGGATCTGGCACTAGTTACCAAGAGTTTGCTGGCCATGTAATTTTTTAGTTGCTAGGAAAGCCTTCGACTGCTCTGGTTCTCATTCCACCTTGTCTCCGCCTCTCAGAGCTTTAAAGAATGAGAGTCTACATTCTGTTGATTTTGAGATAAATCTGTTCAATGCTGATATTCTTCTAGTGAGTTTTTGCACTTCTTTTTGGTTGACGGCTCCACCATTGAGATTATAGCCTTCGTCTTCTCTAGGTTGGCCCTGAATACCTTCAGGTCCTATGATGTACCTGAGCATCTTTCCTCGGCTGACACCGAAAACACACTTGTCTGGGTTTAGCTTTAGGCCTGCTTCTCTAAGATTGGCGAAGGTTTCATTTAGATCTGCTATATGATCTTCCTCATTCTTACTCATTACCACGATGTCATCGACATAAGCTATGATGTTTTTCTATAATTGTGGGCCAAGGACTGCCTTCGTCATTCTGGCGAAGGTCGAGCCTGCATTCTTAGTCCTTCGGGCATTCTGGTGTAGTAGTAAGTTCCGAAGGGGTAGTGAAACTTGTCTTTTCTCATCTTCTTTGTTGAGCCAAATTTGATGATATCCTGAGAAACAATCTAGTAGGGAGAAGCGCTTGCATCTTGCTGCCTTATCGACGAAGGTGTCTATCCTTGGTAGCGAAATGGATCTTTCTTGCATGCCTTGTTGAGATCTGTGAAGTCTATGCACATTCTCATCTTTCCATTCTTCTTTGGCACCAGCACTACATTTGCCAACCATTCTGAGTACTTGACTTCTCTGATGACGTTTGCGTCCAACAACCTCTGTACTTTCGGCCTTTGCTGCTAAGATTCTATCCTCTGACATTTTCCTTTGTATCTGCTTCTTTGGCTTCATCTTGGGGTTGATGTCAAGGGAGTGTTGTATGATATCCCTACTGACTCCTTTCAGGTGGAGGCTGACTAGGCGAAGACGTCTTTATTCCTAGGCTAAGGTTTTTATGAGTTTTATTTCTTCTGTCCTTCGATAGGTTGGCTCTGATGGTGACCTTTCTATCTAGGACTGCATTTTCCAATGGGACTGACTTTGTTTCTTCTTGATCTTTGAGATCTAGTTTTGCCCTTCAGCATGTTTGGAGGCTCTTAGCTCAGTATTCTTTGCTGAATTAACAAAATTAATGTTTTGCTATGATTTGTAGATAGCATTTTCTATGTTTCTTACTTGTTTCTGACTGCCATGTATTGTAATAGTGCCAGTGCAAAGCTAGCATCTTCATGCACAAGTAACCCGTATGGATGGCTACACTAAACTTGTTCGCAAACCCTCTACTGAAGATGGCGTTGTACGGGTAATAGAGGTCCACTACGTCGAAGGTTACGTATTCTGTTCTTGCATTTTTCTGACCTCCGAAGGAAACTGGTAGGGATATTTTCCCCTAATGCATCGATCCTCTTTCCCCCAAAACCAATTAGTGGTGAATCCGAAGGCTATAGCTGGGTCCTGCTTAGTTTCATCTGGTCGAAGGCATTAACAAAGATGATATCTGTTGAGCTTCTAGAGTCTATGAGAACCCTGTTGATCTCCCAACCCACTATGTTGGCCCTGATTACCGTAGCATCGGTATGGGGGCAACTTTCTAATTGCAGGTCTTGCTTTGAGATGGTGATCGGTGACTTCAACCAATCTATACAGTGCACTGGACCTTGGACTGCTATGTTGTTGATGAGCCTGAGGTGATCCTTCTTTTGCTTTTTGTCTAGAATTCCTATTAAAGAGCCTCTGGCTATTGGCAGTATCATGCTGATGGTGGGTAGTGGTGTATGTGGGTTGAGTTGATTTTCTAGGCTGGGCTCATTTTTGGGGGCGGCTAGCTGTGGTGGATGTGGCGGCAGAGGTGCTTCGAGTTGTCTATTATGGACCTGAGCTGGATGGTTTGTCTCTATGAATGTTATGTGTGGAGGCCTTGGGTTTATGTAGGTGATGTTAGATTCTGCTCGCTGATTACTTGCATGTCCTTGCTGTTGGGTGCTTGGTCGCCATGCAGGTAGGAAGTTGGGCTAGTATGCGACCGCTAAGGTGGATGGGTGAATTTGATTGAAGTTAAGACTTGGGTAGATTGGGCAATATGGCTGCTGAGAAAGCACAACGAAGGTGTGGTTGACTTCCCTGGCGGGTTGTTGTGACGAGGGTTGAGGGTTTTCCCTGCTTTTTATCCTTTCTTGAGTTTCCTTCGCGTCTGGGCAATCTCTAGTGATGTGCCCTTTATTTTCTCTGTGAGAGAAACAATACTGCCTTCGCTGACTTTTGTTCTTGGTTTTTATTCTAGTTCTTCCTTTGATTGTATTTCTTGCTTTCAGTACTACTTGTGTAGTGGTTTGTTTTGCTCTGCCTCTAGCATTTGCTTCTACTGCTTGGCTGCTCCCTTGCTGTTCTATGTTTAAAACTTGTTGATCAGGGGTCTGCTGAGGTTGCGATTGACCTTGGCTTCTATTGCCCCTCTGAACATTCATGCCACTTGTTTAGTACTGCTTGTTCTGATTTTGCTCTTCTAGCCTTCTTCGGAGGTCATTGTCTGACCTGCAGTACTTCTCAAACTCTCTATATAATTCTTCTATAGTGCTTGGCTTTTCGCGAGCTAGATGAGCTATGAAGGCTCCGATGCAGGAGGCCCTTGATTGCGGCCTCAATTGCCACATTCCTCTAGGGACATTTGGTGTCTTTGCTTTAAGCTGCACAAACCTCTAAAAATAGTCCCTTAGTGCTTCACCTTGATTCTGTTTGCACTAAAATAAATCCATTGATGTCAGAGATTCGATGGTGAACCCTTTGAAGTTAGCGATGATCATATCTCGGAGGTCTTCCCATGAATATACTAAGTTGGCCTTAACATTGAGTACCATGCCAATGCATCTCCTTCGGCTACGATGACAAATGACTTGGCCAAGACAGTGTCATTCCCTCCTGTGGAGGCTACGGCTGCCTCGAAACTCATGATAAACTAGGCGGGGGTCTGATCTTCCATTGAATTTGGGTAGGGTAATGGGCTTATAAGATGGTGGCCAAGGTGAGGTTTGGATTCCCTCGAAGAGTGGGGATCTTGAATCTATAGCTCTATGGGATGGCGGTGAGTTGAACGATGTGCCAAGGTTGGCTGGGTGGCCATACCTAGGCGAAGGGTTAGGCTGGCTTTGATCTGCTGATCGGAGCTGGTTGAAAATGTTGGACTGGGGCTGGCTTGGCTGCATGCTCTGAATCTTCGCCTGTAGGATGACCAACTGTTGCTTGATCTCTGCTGCCTGCAATGATGTTAGTGCTACCCTCTGATTTGCGACGAAGGTTGCTGCCAGCCTATCTCTTTCTTGTTGTGTACTCTGCAGTTGGGCTTGCAATTGTTGGAGTACCTGCTCTAGGGTGGATCTGAGGTTTGTTGATCTTTGGCTGCTAAAGGCTGATCTTTGACCGTGGGTTCTTCCACAACCTAGTCTTCTGGGGCACTGGCATAAGCACTGCAGTTATTACGCCTGGGTCATCCCCTTATCAAAGGCTCCGCGGGTGTTCTGGTGGGGGCTGCTCTTTTTCTCGGCATCATCGGTTTTGCTTGGCCAACATGCAGTGGGTGCCAATGTTAGAAAGTAGCATTTTCCAGCAGGTGATATGGAGAGAGCCTTCGCCCGGTCGGATGCCCTAGGCGAAGGTTAAGAAAGTGGTAGGTGGGTCTTGGCACAATTAGGGTTCTATAAATGCATTCAGCAACCCCTCAAACAGGCTTTAGATCTCCCCTTTTATAGGGTGCTATTCACTACTTTTCCTTTTTCCATCTTTATCCTACAACTGCTATGGTACATTCCCTGAATATCCTTCTGTTAGTGCAGGTGGCCCAGGGCAAACTAGACCTTCCCTTCTTTGCACCGCCTTGTCTCCTTGGGCCTAAATTGTCGTCCCAAGGGAAGCCCATTCCTAGCCTGAGGTCACCTCGCACGCCATGAACCCTCCCGTTGTGGTGGAGCCAGCTTCCACCACTGCCCATGGCACTGCGGCCTCCGCCTTCGCCAAGCGGCCTTCGCTCATGGTACTGCGACCTCCGCCTTCGCTCGTGGCGCTGCGACCTCTGCCTTCACCGGGCAGCCTTCGCTCGCGGCGCGGTGACCTCCTCGTTCGTCAGGCGGCCTCCGTTCTTGGCGCTGCGACCTCCGTCTTAGTTTGATGGTAGATGAAGATACTGTCGGCTGCCCCTACACAACATTACTTCAACAATTCTACTATCGTTATTCCTCACTTGCACTGGCCTCCGCTACTCGTGTATCCGTGCCCCAACAATATTTATAGGTATAATCAAATTAATCATGAAATATTTTTTAATAAATATGTTTGGGAGTATAGCTAAGCACGTGAGGTACCAACGAACAATATTTTTCTGTCACACTAAATCAGCCAACAGTACTCTCAGTCATGGCTTATCAGCTAAACAAACCCAAATGAACGGGGCGTTGTGAAATTGTTCCTTGTTTCTAGACCATGAGAGGAATGCTTTATTTCCTAGTTGTGGCAGCTGGACTGAGTACGTATGATCAGCAGTGAGCAAAGTCAATAATACACGACCCCATACCGTACTACAGTAACATCTGAGGAGCACAGTATTTGACCAGGGTCGAGAGGGAAGGAGACAAGCTAGTAAAATATGACACAGTCGTGGCGGTAGTAGGACGCGGCCGGTGTGACGTCATCGGTGTAAGTGTAACCAACCATTACAAGCGACTTGTGAACAGTGTGACTGTCAAACTATCGATGGATGATGGTAAACTAAAAACCCAAACTAACGGGAAATCCTAAACTCAAGGTAGACCGGTGAATCTGATGGCCTGCATGGTGCGTTTTAGCGCCGCCGCACGTGGTACCAACGGCGGAGATGGACGGGAGGGGGGGGCTACGGCTACCTGACGTGCTGTCGTCGTCGGGAAATGAAGCGGGCCCAGCAGAGAACGCGGCTCCAACATCATGCGGCCCCGGACCCTCCGTCCCGTCTGTGGAAGTAGTAAAGCCCGGCCCATCATCATCCCCCACACAACACAGTGACACACTGACACACAATGACATGAACGAATCTCGCATGGGTCTATCTCGCCTCCCCGTGCACTGGCAGCCGCCCATGTGCCGCCGCATACGTGGGGCATCGGTGGCGGCCGCACGCGCGGCGGATCTGATTTCGATCTGTCAACCCCCCAGCGACGAGGGCTGAGCGCGAGCAAGGCTAAGGGCATGGGCAATCAATACGCGATCACCGGTGGGCCGGCCCGGGTGGGAGGCAAGTGGGACGACGAATCCAATCGTCGCCTCGCGGCCGGTCGTAGCGCCGCCTTGAATGGCCGTTAAATGCCCGCCATCGCATCGCATGCATGCATGCATTTATGCTTGGTCATTTAAACCTGCTTCCCGGTTTACTAATTGATACTCTATCAGTACAAGAGCTAGCCTAATAATACAGCCGGCTGCTAGCTATATGAATCCTTGTAGCCTACCTCTCAACCTTACATCTTTATTATTAATACGTGACCAACTTATCTCTCTCACATAATTTCTTAGTTCCTATGTCAAGATGGCTCAGCTCACTTATCTCTCATAGAGTTTTTTTGTTCCTGTGCTAAACCGGCTGTAAACTTATAGCCCGTTTCTCCTCTTTCTCCTTTCCTCTCTCCTCCATCTTAACATTTACCCTGCTTACAACCCCTTATTATACTCGCTCTAATCGCTCGCTCGGGCGGCCAGTGCATGCGTAGCCACGTGTATATACGTATGAGATGCACACGAGAACATGCAGGTACAACACAATATGCCATGTTAGGATTGATCTCATCTAACTCAGTTCAACGACTGAGTCGGACCCCTTGACCGTGTCCTGATCAGGGACACACACCGACCACTGGGCCCCTATCACACAGTGCTATAAAAGAGAGGTGGAGGTCAGGGCGCTAGACATGAGGTTCAACGTCATCACTGGACCCTACCATAGAACCCTAAAGCCCATCCGATCATGGGTGCACTGCAAGTGATGGGAAGCGCCACCAACAGTGCCCCGTCCTCTAGACACCACCGCACCTACGCTGCCACGACATCGGCGTCCACGTCGTTGCAGCGCCATGGACGCAACTACGCTAGGTTGAGGTACTAGAACAAGTTTCCCCATCTAAGTTAAGTTTATCCCCTGATTTACGTTTTAGAGGTATTATAATCTATCAATGGTACCAGAGCCGAGTTTTTTCTAGTGTGTAGATTTAGATCAGGGTAGTAGCAGTTTAGAAGAAGATGAGAACGATCCGATTCGGATAGAAGTAAAAGGTCCCTAACCCTAACCCTAATTAGGGAAGAAACAGAGATGCACAGGGCTCAACCGAACCCTAACCCGTTGGGGAAGAAGAACAGTGACTCAACCCGAACCCTAACCCATCGAGGAAGATAAACAGTAACTCAAACCCTAACCTAACCTTAGATCGGACCAACTCTGAAAGAAAAGAAAGAAGATCCAAACAAGGGAAGAAGAAGGGGAAAGGGAAGGGCTAGGGAGGCGGCCTACCTCGTCGGCTCCACTCACCGTTACACTCCGGGAAGGATCTCCGCGCCTCTGCACCATAGTCGTGCTAGGGCGCTGCCGCTAGGCCGCTCGATGGCGGTGTGCTCACCCACAGGGGAGCGCGCGTGCCGGCGAGAGGGCCGGCGGTGGCACCACCATCTCTTTGCCTTCTCTTAGGGTTAGGGGAGCGGAGCCGTGTGGGGTCAAGGGCAACGACGCAAGGCCACTCGACGGTGGCGCGCTCCACCTCGGGTGAGCGTGCTCATCGGCGAGGGGCCCCAGGGCGGCGCCACCATCTCCGACTGCTGAGGTTTTGGAGAGAGAAAGGAGAGAGAGCCGGCCGTCGTGGGCAAAGAGAGAGAGGCAGGGGACGCGAGTGAGCTAGGGTTCTAGGGCGTGCGACCGGTCGGGCGGTTTTGTTCTGCCGAGGAGCACAGACGGCCGTCTGATCAAGATCAACGACCAGCGTTGATCAGACCGGGGTCTGGCCTAGGTGGGAGCGCGTGGGCGGACGGCTTTGCCGGCCTAGGCCCAGGTTGTGGCCTAGAAGGCGCAGCGCGCGCGAGAAGAGTAGGCTAGGCTGGTTTTTGCCGCGGGGCCGAGCAACAGTGAAGAGTTTGAGCCCAATTTTTCCTTTTCTTTTTCTAGTAAATTGTTATTTCCTAGAAAATGATTAATGGCTCAAGAAAAAATAGCAAAAGAGAATTTTCCTATGGGTAAAATTCACCAATTATGTCTAAGTTTCCGCCGCAAAGTTTAAAGTTTATTATCTTCTAATTAAATTCGAACCAACGGGAGAATTTAATTTAAAGAATAGTTATATTTGGTAAATTATGATTATGTTTATCCTCTAATTAAATTAGAACAAACAGGAAAATTTAAATTAGAGAAGTAGTCCGATTTGTTTATGTTAAGTTATGGTATTGTTATCTTCTAACCAACGTTGGTGATAATAATATTATAATGAATTTAAGTTCGAAGTTTAAATCTATGATAAATTTTACACCGACGTGGTCAATTTTTCAGAGAGTAGATAAGGACAATAGAATGCATTTTATTAACATGTTTCCGCTACAATGAAGTTGATTATCTTCTAATTAAATTCGAACCAGCGGGAGAATTTAATGTTGAAGAGTAATTATATGGATTTTAAGTTAATTTATGAGTTTTATGCATTAATTCTATTTTCTGCTCAACGGTGATGTAGAATTGATGCAGTAGCATATTGTACGTTTTATTTTTAACCGGCGAGATCACTTGGTTGTATGCCAACGGGCTACAATGCTAGGGTATGTGAATGAAAAGGCTTGAGTCAAGCCAGTTCAGGATAGTTTTTTCTTAGTTTACTAATTTTCTGATTAAATTGGAACAAACGGGAAGATTTAATTGAAAAATAAAGTATAAGTGAATGTTTTAGTCGTCATGACTAAATTTTCATATAGATGTATCCCGCATGGGGAGAAGTTTTGGCATAGTACTTATGCTAGTCAATCCTACATGGCGGGGAAAGTTTTGTGATGATTCACATGTTTTGTATCCGCATAGCGAGAGAAGTTTGGGTAGCTCTTATGCTTCCTAGTATTGACCGTGGCACAATAGAAATGCATCGTCATGGTCAATACCAACCAAAAGATAAGAAAAGATGCAAGTGTGACTTGTAAAAACACTGCTGATGAAAGACCTCATTGAGTTCTCGAAGTGAAATAAGGAAAGTGTACTCTTATACGAATCAAGAAATAACTATGTTCGCATGACATAATCATGTGAATGAAGTAAGTTATATATGTCTCCTCGTTCACAGGTTTTCTTAATGGTTTTTGAAATTATGGCAGTAAAGTTCATGTCATATTTCAAGAGGGAGGATATTAAGATTAATTAAGATGTATGCGACCGTCGAAGTAGTACAACGGTCACAACAATAGTACCCCTAAGCAGAGAAATAGCTAAATTCCTATACCTTTTAAAGTTTTGACAGGAAAATAGCATAGTTAGCCTCAAAGATGCTAAGGTGGTGCTTAAAACATCATATGAGATTTTAACAGATTGAACCCAAATAATAAATTGGAAGATACACTATCTTTATAAAAGATGGGAAGATCTAGGGGAGCAGGTATGTAGAGGTATGTAGAGACCTAAGACTTGAAGTGAAGCGGGACTACGTGCCCACTTCAGTAATTCAAAACAAAGAATTTCTCAATACCTGTTGATGTTGTATGACTTATACAACACCTGTTGTTGGCTTTTCGAAGAAGATAAATAATGTAAACAAGGATCTTGTGATACAGAAGCCCATAGAATCAATTGCCTCTTGACAATGAAGAGCAACAACAGCCTCATATGAAAGTGTCAGTAGCTGAGGCCCTAGAAGTTCTCAAAGAATTAGTAAACCCGTTTTTTAATGATTATTAAGTCTATGTTAGTAAAGAAATTCAAATAAAGGGTACTCCCACCTCATTTGAAGAAGCCATGAGAAGCGTTTACTTGTTTAAAAGGCAAGAAGCTATGAAAGTTGAAATGAACTCAATGAATACCAACGATGTTTGGGACTTAGAAGTAATTCCTAATGAAGCCAAAACAGTAGACTGTTAATGGGTCTACAAGACAAAATATGACTCCAAAGGGAATGTAAAAAGATATGAAGTTGAAATGAATTTGATGAATACTAACGATGTTTGGGACAGAAGTAATTCCTAATAGAGCCAAAACAGTAGGCTGTTAATGGGTCTACAAGATAAAATGTGACTCTAAAGGAAATGTAGAAAGATATAAAGCATGACTTGTGGTAATATGCTTTACGTAAAGAGAATGAAAAGATTACAATGAGAGTTTTCTCTTCAGTTTTATGTAAGGATTCTTTTAGAATTATAATGGTGTTAATGGCACATTACAATTTAGAGTTACATCAATTGGATATAAAGACGGCATTCCTCAACGGGGATTTGTATGAAAACGTTTACATGGCACAACCCAAAGATTTTGTCATGGAAGAAAAAGAGCATATGTGATGTCGCCTGTAGAAATCCATTTATGGGTTAAAACTAAGTCTCTAGACTGTAGTATTTAAAGTTGATGAAACGATAAGAAAGTTTAGGTTTTAAAGAAAATGAGAAGGACAATAGCATTTATGCGTGGATCAAGAATGGAAAATTTATTTTCCACATCCTATGAATAAATGACATTCTACTCATTAGTAGTGATGTTAATCTATCATTGGAGAAGAAGTTTTGTCCTCAAATTTCAATGTGAATGATCTTGGTGAAGCGTCATTGGTTCTAGGAATCGAAATTCACCGAGATAAAAGAAAAATGGTCTATTAGGACTATCACAAAGGCATACTTAGGAAAGATTCTAAAGAAGTAAAGTTTGCATGCGAGTAAACCTACGCCTGCTCCTATAGTCAAGGGTAATACATTTGGGAACTTTAAGTGTTCCAGAAACCAATATGAGATTGATCAAATGAATATGGTTCCATATGCTTTAGCTGTTGGAAGCTTGATGAGTATACAAGTACAAGTAAGAACTTACCCTGACGTAGTTATATATCCGAGATATTTTGACAAAAGTCCAGTTCAGATATAGATCACTGAAATGGAGTTGAGAATGTCTTGTAATTTTGCAAAGTATCATAGGCCTCATGCTGAACAAAAAAGAATAAGTACTCTCAAATAGTTGAGGGTACAAATATTAAGTCATGGTGAGATGTGTAGTGAAATCCACAGTAGCTGCTAACACCCACAGTTGGAGTATTATTATGGAAAAACTCCAAAAAATAGTTACTGAGTCATCAGTGATGCATACCATAGTATACCTTGACATGACGCTTAAGGAACGAATTTGTAACCAGATTTAACAATGGTAGACAACAGCAATAACCATTTAAAGTAAGTTAACTCCTAAGACAACATATCAAGTGTGCCGCCAAACACATTGACACTAAGTTATATATTGTAAAGGAGAAAATCTAGAATCATTTTAAAAGCATTGAGCACGTAAGTATCGAGTAAGTACTTACAGATCCGCTTACTAAAGGCTAACCACTCAATACGTTCAGAGAACACACAGTCGATATGGATTTATAGGAAAGCCTATGATTTCTGGATACTAAGGGCCTAGTTGAGTATCTGTTTTAAAATAAAAAGGTGCATTGTAGCTGTTAAGTCTAATGGTAACTGACCGTGACGATGAAGCACGCTCTATGCACTGATTTGTGATTGAATGGGAACAAGATAAAGTAAGTAAGTTAAGTTTAAGTCATAAGGTGAAATCAAGGGGGAGAATGTTAGGATTAATCTCATCCGACTCAGTCCAACGACTAAGTCAGACCCTTTGACCGTGTCCTGATCGGGGACACACAACCGACCACTGGTCGGCGGGCACCTGTTACACAACGCTATAAGAGAGAGGTGGGGTCCGGGACGCTAGACATGAGGTTCGACGCCGTCATTGGACCCTATCGTAGAACCTTAGAAGCCCCTCCGATCGCGGGCACGCTGCAAGTGACGGGAAGTGCCGCCGGCAGCGCCCCGTCCTTTGGACTCCACCCCGCCTACGCTGCCATGACACCAGTGTCCATATCGCTGCGGCGCCTTGGACGCAACTGCGCTAGGGCGAGGTACAGGAACAAGTTTCCCTATCTAAGTCAAGTTTATCGCCTGATCTACATTTTAGAGGTACTGCAATATATCATACCGCTGCTAAGCGGTAAGCGCGCATAGCAGTACATAAGTATAGTACTCTATCTCGACCCTCGTTGCAGGGTGGTGAGCAACCACCCGTGTAGCGGTGTAGGTGTGTACTGCTACTGTAGTAATACCCAGCCGGCCGGCTAGCGGGCGCGGCTACAATGTTGAGAGAATTCCTTATTTGACATCAGACAAATGACCCATTCCTTTCTTGGCCCTCAAAAAATTTCAGTTTCCTATTTGACACCGAGTTCAACTTTCATTCGTTATACGACACTCCATTAGATTTTTCATCTGTGAGCCGTTAACTGCCATGTGAAAAGATGATTTTGCCCCTGTGGGTCTCACCACCCTTCTGCCTCCTCTCCTCCCCTTCTCCCTCCTGTCTGCACCCGTATAAGCAGCATGCTGACGGTGGAGAAGACAGGCGCGTCGCGGCCCCCGCCGACCGTCCCCGCCGCTACGGCTGGAGCCCCCTCCCTCCTCCGACGAGCCGCACACCTTCGGCAGCCGCGCCGTCAACCACCGACAGGGCTCGCTCGGTCGCGTCGTGCCCTGGGACGGCGGACGTAGGGGCCCTCTCGGTAGGGGGTGGCCACTTGCCCCACCCGCGCAGCACCCTACGGGGGCGCTGTCGCTCCGCCCCTGCGGCGTGGGGGGAGGGGCGTGGAGGAGGAAGGCGCTGAGGGCTGGCGCCGCCACCAGCGAGAAAGAGGCAGCTAGGGTTCCGTTGAGCGCTCGCGGATCGCCGGGAGGATGCAACGTAGGGGAAGCAGCGCCGGTGTCCACCAGCGGGGTCCAGCCGCGCCGCTCCGTGGCCGGGGACGGCCACCGGTGGGGCACACGCGCAGCGCTGCGCCGCGTGCTGAGGGAGCCGCCGCTCTGGCCATCCGGCGTCGCTGGGCCTGGCCGGCACGCTAGCATGTCGGGAGAGAGGGAGAGGGCGGGGAGAGGGAGGAAGGAGGACGGCCGCCGCTGCTCCGAGGATCGGCTATCGTCGTCCGCGTGACAAGAGAGGGAGGGAGAGGGAGCGGAGGGAGGGGGTGCGGACAGGAGGGAGAAGGGGAGGAGAGGAGGGAGAAGGGTGGTGGGACCCATAGGGGTAAAATCGTCTTTTCATATGGCAGTTAACGGCTTACGGATAAAAAATCTAACGGAGTGTCGTATAAGGAATGAAAGTTAAACTCGGTATTAAATAGAAAACTGAAATTTTTTTAGGACAAAAAAAAAACAAAACATTTATCTGATATCAAAGGAATTATCCCACCAAAGTTATGCAGCAGCCGCACGAACGATGATGGATCTATTTACGCGTTTGCAAGCGATCTGGGTAGTACTGTAGCATGGCCCCACACGTACCGCCGCACGTGCGCATATACTTGTAGGCGAGGTACCTGTAAGCTTGTACAGACCTTGTGCGTCATGTTACGTATATATACACAATACACTTATATATAGCGTGGTATGGCTACCGCGCGCGCGCTGGCGGCCCTGAAGGCTAGCAGACGTACTGGACGAGTGGTTCCATCGATCATCCACCACCTCCATGTCCGATCCGTCCTAGCAGGCACAACTACTCCATTCTGGTGACTGACAACACGGGCGCGTCGTATGCTCTCCATGTCAACGCGTCATCGCCTCCTGCTCCGTTCCGTCGCATCGCGTTTAATTTGCTGTGCACTACTACACCGTCTACACGTACGTACACGTGGCAGAGTCTTGACTTGATGCCATGCATGCCGCACCATTCATTCAGAAACAACAAAGCACGTACAATCAGAAACAAAGCAGCTACTACTCGCATGTGGGATTGTGGGTATGTAGTAGTACTGCTAGTAGTTCGCACTACTACTCCGGCCTCCTCCAGCAAAACAGGACAGCCAGTGATGAGTGATGACGCACGCAATGATGTCAGATGTGTATGGGAGTATATATATGTACTCAACTATGATGATTACCTTCGTTGTCGCCCATCACATGGTCTTGCTCATCATCACCTGATAGAGATTTTTCCAAGTACTTATTACTCTCTTCGTCCCGAAAATAATACAGTTCTATCATGTATATGTCAAACAATCTTAGCTTGAATTAATTTTATACGAATCTTTATGATATGAAATAAGTGTCATCTAATCTACTTCGTAGTGCAATTGTGTATTTCCATAGATCTATTTAGTATCATAAATATTGATATTTTTTTTTAAAAATGTCAAACTTTACTTAGTTTGA
Source organism: Miscanthus floridulus (assembly GCF_019320115.1). NCBI lineage: Eukaryota > Viridiplantae > Streptophyta > Magnoliopsida > Poales > Poaceae > Miscanthus > Miscanthus floridulus. The sequence goes on along the minus strand of NC_089587.1, from coordinate 222,038,425 downwards.
CTAGGAATAGAGGCAACATCGTATTTTGTTTGGCAGGGCTCTAGCTTTAGATAAAATGGCTTTGGTTCCAGCTTGTCTCGTGGAACAACTTTATAACAGATCGAGGATAAAATAGCTTTGGTTCCGGCTTCTCTCGTGGAATAACTTCATTTTGCTCCAGCTTCATCTAATAGATCAGAGTATTGTTTAGTAAAACAGCTTCTCATTGGACCTACTTCATGTATGCTTCACTTGTCATTGGATTAATCCTTTTATTCCTTTAATTTCTCTCCTCCTCCTCCCCCTCCTCCCGCATCTCTCTCGCCGTTACCTCCCCACCCTAAAATTCTCTCGCCTACCGTTGCCCCAATTCTCAGCACGATGACATCGACCCTTCACCACCACACTGGACTCCTCCACCCATGCAAGACTCCACTGGCATCGCCCTCACCTGTTGGTGTCTAACATAATTAGCATTGAGTAAACAGTAAATATAGTACTGTTGATTGTTGTTTACAAAATATTACATAGACGGGTCCCTCATGATTTCTTGGTCAAGCACGTCTCCTGCCCATTGGTGGCGAGACGGAGCGGGATCGCGAGCGTCGACGTCAGGAGTAGCATGCAAAGACGTGACCCATGAGAGCGAGATTGAGCGAGGTCAAGCTCGATTTTTCAGCTCGTCCATCATGTTTCAACTTCAATAACCAGGTTTTGTGAGACTTTAGGTGTGGAGCCGTTTCGTGAGATGCTATTTACTTATTTAGGTGTGGTGAAGCAGCTTCTGAAGCAATCGGTGAAGCGCTGCAAAATGCGCCCTAGACGTAGGCCCCGTTTGGATGACATAAATGTTTCGGATTCTCAGGTGAATCACCATAATCGCTGCCAAACACCTAAATAGGTGACAAAAACGTTTCGGAGTCTCACGGAAACGTTTCTCGTTTTTTTTACTAGGAATGAGAATCATCCAAATAGGTGTTTCGCAGTGATTCTAGTTCATTTCAAGGAGAATCTAGATCAATAGCCAAACGTTTCACCGATTCTTACCAAGTGATTCCTATTTCAATATAGAAACGTTTCTAGAGAGAATCTCGATCTTCTAGGAGAATCTAGATCCCTACCAAACAGGACCTTAGTATATACCGATAAAAAAAAGGAGTTCAAAAAAAAGATAAAAATGTTTCATAAAAAGCTAAAAAAGGGGAAGACACCACAGAGCGGTAGTATAAATTCACACAGAGAGAGAAGGCTTTGACAGTTTCACTAGAGGTAGCAGTAGCAGTAGCACGCCACCGAGAATTACCGAGTGCTTGCAGAGTACTACTCAGGTCGTATCGCTTCGTTGCATTGCACGACGCAGAGGATCACTCACGCCTGTAATCATCAGTTGCTGCTTGTGCATGGGCGGGGCCCACTTGCATTTGCCGCGGCCACCTCCATTTTGACCCACATATATCTATCAGCCATGGCTGGCCATGGGAACAGCCGTGCCGTGCCGTGCCTCTCGCAGCCATTCCCTCCTTCCCCTCTCCCTCCCCAACCACAGGAACCAAAAGCTACCAATCTCTCCATCCCTTGCGTTCCATGCAGCATGCCGTGAGCAGTGGCGCCCGCTGGAGAAGAGACGGAGGGGGAGCTGGTGTGTGACTGTAGTGACTGCTGAGCTTGCTTGTGTGGGGGTAGGAAAGAGAGAGTCAGAGAGGGAGACAGGTGGCTTGGTTCATCTGCAACAGTCGCCATCTCTGCCTGCTTTTCAGCTCCTTTGCTTGCTTTCCCTGCACATCTCTTTTGTTTTGGCCTGCCCTTCCCTCCATCTCCATCCATCCAAGCCGGCCGCCTCCAACTCCCTATCCTCCTTTTGCTTTCCCACATCTTTGCTCCAATAATGATGGGGTGGTGGTGGTGGTGGGTTTGGTCGTGACCCTGCCGCTGCATCCCCACCCTCGCCGCTACCTCCTCCAAATCCACCGGCCGCTTGCTTTCCTCTCCTCTCCCTTCCATCATCCCGGCTCGCCAGGCGCCACCCCCTCCTTTTCCTCTTTTCAGCTGCAGTTGGGCAGCAGTAGGTTGGTCCTGCTTGCCTTCCCCTCCCCACATCCCTTTTCCTTGCTGGGGATCGGGAGGCCTTCATCAAGCCATCTTCCTCCCTGCTGTCCACATCTCGCTCCTTGTGCGGGGTGGTGCCGGCTGGTGGTGCCGCTACTGCTAGCTAGGAGCCCAATTTCTTGATAGGATTGGTGCGTGCCAACCACAGGTCTGTCCTGTTGGCTTTGCTTCTCGGCCCAGCGGCTGGTGCTCTGCTCTGCTCTGCTGGGAGCACCAACTGCAGCGTGTTCTTGCGCCGGTTTGATTTCTTGCCGTGAATTGGGTCGAGATTGGGAGGCTCTCTCCCGTTCCGATGAGGCTAGATGAGAGAAATGCTGCCGTGGGGAGGGTCAGGGACCAGTTCCCCGTCGGCATGCGTGTCCTCGCCGTGGATGACGACCCCGTGTGCCTCAAGGTGCTTGAGAACCTCCTGCGCCGCTGCCAGTATCATGGTAAGGATTTCCGCGACACGGCGGCAGCGCTGTCATTTTCTTTTTTGCGGCCTGCTAGTAAGCCTAGTATATTTCTGGTTCAGTGCTGTTAGATTTCTATTTTTCCTGGATTTTGCTGAATTATCTGCTTCCAGAGTATTAAAAATAATAAAAAAAATGCTGTTGTGTAATTGTGTTATACTAGCTGTTACAGGTATATGTTATGTATGCACTTATCATGTGTAAATTCTTGCCGCAGCTACAGATTTGATTACATCAAATGATGAAAATAGTTAAGCACTGAATTGTTGACCTCACTATCACCATGTAACTGAATGCTGCATTTTTTGGGGCTTTTACTACAAGTTGTTAGGTAGTTTCTCATGCAGTATGTACAAGATGCTTGTTATGGCTTTTGCTACAGCTACTCATCTGTAAGACCGGATTGTTTCGTATTTGCAGTGACAACGACGAATCAGGCTGTTGTCGCCTTGAGGATGCTGAGGCAAAACAGGGACTTGTTTGATCTTGTTATCAGTGATGTGCACATGCCAGACATGGATGGCTTTTAAGCTTCTGGAGCTTGTGGGGCTCGAAATGGACCTCCCTGTCATTAGTAAGTCCAAAATGCTATATCTTACTGGTGGCCGACTCTCACTGTTGTTGATAGTAATATGCAGCTTTTACTTAATGATATTCTTATACTATCTGCAAAGCATCCATGCCATACAGCAAATCTTAAGCTTGTATTGGAGGAATGCAAAACTTGCTAACCAGTCATTATCCATGCAGTGTTATCGGTGAATGGTAGAGACAAAAACTGTAATGAAGGGGATAACTCATGGCGCCTGTGACTATCTCTTAAAACCTGTTCGGCTGGAAGAGCTTAGGAATATCTGGCAGCATGTTGTTAGAAGGAAATTCAGTAACTGTGAGCGTGCTAACATTGATGGTTATGAGGAGTGGCACTAGGCCATCAAATGCAGATTTTGATCATGTACACAGCCAAATTACAGGTGGGACACCTGACCAATGTGGAAGGCCCAGCAAGAAGAGGAAGGAATATCATAGTGAAGAGGAAGATGAAGGAGAAGAGAGTAATGGCCAAGAGAACGATGATCCTTCAGCTTCAAAGAAACCAAGGGTTGTTTGGTCAGTTGAACTACACCGAAAATTTGTTGCTGCTGTCAATCAGCTAGGAATTGACAGTGAGTCCCACTGCCACCTGCTGTTCTTTTTTCAGCTTTGCTGCTGTTAAGTTATTTACCACGGTCCATTCTACAACCTCATCTTTTCTGTTGATGCAGAAGCTGTGCCAAAAAGGATACTTGAGCTCATGAATGTTGAGAGACTCACCAGGGAAAATGTTGCAAGTCACCTGCAGGCAAGACACTTATGGACTTAACCCCACTTTGTTCAGTTTAGCAAGTACTGGTGACTCAAGAATTGTGGTGTTCAGTAGTGTGGTTCACCAGTACGTGTAATAAGGATAGCATTAAATTTTTAGTTTCCACTGTTCAGAAGATGTGTGGCTTAACTTTTCAAGCTATCTGGCATTAGGCTCTGTAAAAATATGCAAGTGTCCTGGAGCTTTTGAGCATGAAAAGGTGCTAATAGATTGTTTGCTCACACATTATTACTGTTAACTACTACAAGAAAGCCACCTCACCCCCCTGATTAAGCAAAGACATACCTGTTTTAGGCATATTATACAGTGGGAATTCGTGACAAGTGCATATATTTATTGATTGAAGTTCTTGGTTTTTGCTGATTCAGTCTTATAAACGTGGAAGAAAGGACACAGTTTGTTCCATAGCTCCATTTTCAGTTTATCGTGTAATGATTTGGACTACATCTTGCATACATAGTGAAGCTGAAAAGGACTCAGCTTTCATATCTCGAATGCAAAATTGGCCCTCTTGTTACTGTACATGTCCAATACTAAACAAACTACACATCTAAACTGTTTGCTTTTGTGTGCCATGCAGAAGTATAGACTCTATCTTAAACGGCTAAGTGCTGTGGCATCGCAACAGGCTAGCATTGTTGCTGGTTTGGGAGGCAACGACCCCTTTATGCTGGATGGGTGCATTTGAAGGACTCCAGGGTTATCAATCTTTTGCCTCTTCAGCAGCTCTGCCATCTTTTAGTCCACAGGGGTTGTTAAATAGAAATAATCCAACATCATTTGGAATTCAAGGGATGTCTGCTTACAGGCCAATTCAGATTGCAACCGGCAATTCCACAATAAGTCATTCCAATGGCGATCCAAATAAATATCACCTTAGCCTACCAGGTACTAGTAGCCGACAAGGAAATTTGGCACAAGGTTTGACAACTTCAGTTGGGCAGGTCCAGCTGACACAAAAGTGGTTTCATGAAGAAACTGACGATCTATCTACTATCCTTTCTGTGAGTGGCCGGGCTAATAATGGCGTGCCTGGCACACTCCAAAGCGTCACAAATAGTCATTTGCTGCAGCATGGCCTTGTTGAATGTAGACAAGACAAAGTTGTTATCCAGCCATCTTCATCTGGAAGTTCAGATCGTCTTGAAGGCACTATTGGAGTTTCCTCCAGTCTGATGGATTCTTGTGCATCCCAGCAGAGGGTTGTTCCATTGTCTGCCTTTTCTACCAGTGCATCGCCAATGAATGGCTCGTTTTGCAGTAACGACATAGCTGAGTTGGGTGCTACGTCCTCTGGAGGTACAAATATTTGCCCCTCCAATGACCTCAGGGTAGCAAGAGACAACAAAGTGGGAGCTAGCCTCTTTTGGTAATGTGATACTTTTGTCTCCAGACACTGTGCCAAACCAAAAATACTTGAATTTTGGTGGTGGAAGCAATTTGAGGCAGAGCATGGATGGAGGGAACACAGACAATCTGTTGAATCCCAAGTTCATATGGAGTTGTTTGCAGACCTCTCAACCACCGAATCTTATCGGAAGTAATCATCCCATGAGCCAAAGACCAAATAACGGAAACCTTGGTGGCTCAATGGTTGGACAGACAACAGCAAGTGCTTCAACAGCTGCTCCACAGACGAGGATCGACATGTTTATCTCCGGAGACACACCGACTCCAAAGAGCGCATCGGATTTGAGCTTCCCTAGGGTCCACAGCGAGCTTAGCTCTAGCAGCTGCAGCTTCGATGGCCTCCTCAACTCCATAATCAAAGTGGTAAGGAAGCTCTTGTTATGTTTCCCAACTAGTCTGTGCAGGGTTCGTCTTCTGACGAAAGGAAGGAGTACCTGCTACATTTCATCTAACAGCAGTGCTGATCCCCGTGCAGGAGAAGGACGATGCTTCCTTCAGCGATGACCTGGGATGTGACTTCTACTCCCTGGGTGCCTGCATATGATCGCCACCTTCCACATATCTGCATCTGTGTTCATCTCTCATTGTATGCTGTGCAGCTAGTGTTAATCTTAGGTAAAATTGTAGCTGTGCGCCTATCTATGCTGCTCACAGCCAAGAAAATACAGTAACTACTAGGTCTGTTCTGTATGTAATGTGCTAGCAGTCAGATATCTGGATTCTGGAAGGTAATGTCCATTTGCTAAACTGAGCTGGACACACTGTGTTGACGCAAATTCCGATCACACATTAGCAAGAGCTAGATCGTTCGGGCAGCAACGGCTGAAACACGCAGAAGAGGGAGGTCTAAACGGCAAGGCTAACTAGTAGATCGACAAGGCCACAACACGCAGCGGAGGTCTGTCAACTTGATAAACCCATGAACGCTTCCTGTCAAGACCTCTCGGGAGACACACAGTGAGGTGTTGGAATGTGATCGGTTGGGCTAATTCTGAACTTAATTACGAGATTACCGTGATCGGCGGCGACCCTTAGATATTCTAGGGTTCGGCTCCCTAACCCACAGCGCATCTATAAATAAGAAGAGACACCCCTGGCGGCTTCATCCACGTGAAACAAATCACACAACCTGTCAATTAGGCGTTGGAGGGTCTAGGAAGGTCGTCTCCCACGTCCATCTTGTCCAGGTACATCTCGGCGGCGTCCAGAAGGCCACCGCTACCTGGTTCCTCACGTTCTTCACCAACATAGGACATTCAAGTCCTCCGGCGGTGAACTCAAATCATCTGCTACATCTACGACCTTCATCGCATCTCCAGCGACATAGATGGCGTCCACAGGCTCTGGTTAGTATCGAAGATTAGTTTCCGCATTAAGATGGGTTAGTGATCATGTTTAGGCTAAGATAAGATCTTGTTTATGCTAAGTTCTAATTCACCATGAGGGTGTCCTATAATCAACAAGGCCACCTCGCCGGCTACCAAGTTGACGAGGTCGTGAGGGTGTCCTAAAATCGGCAAGGCCACCGTCCACAAATCTAGGGGGAAGGGGTCCTAGAATTGGCAAGGTCACCTAAAACATCCACAGTCCCATCGAGGGACACATGTAGGACAGCGAGGGGATTGGAAGAGATATAAGGAGTAAAAAGTGAGTAGATTGATAAAAGATCGAATGTGTAGCTTGACACCTCAATCGGTGGTGTATCCCATATTTGATATAGAGTAGGGATAGTTTTATCCCATTAGAAAACCAATTTGGTATAATTTCATGTCGTTTACTAGAAACCACGCGCTTGCCTGTATTGGGCATCCTGCCATATGTGAATTTATATAGAATGTGATGCTGGGCTCACTTTGGAGAATAAAAACAAAACAACAACTATATAAATATGAAATATTAGCTACTCCCTTCGTTTCAAATTTTAAATCACTTTGACTTGTTTAGTTCATCCATTTTGTTATGTATCTAGACATATTATTATATCTAGATGCATAGTAAAATGAATGTATAAAAAAAGTCAAAGCAACTTATAATGGAACAGATGGAGTACCAAACAACTCATATCATAAGCTCAGGAAGGTACCAGTACTAGGTCATAGACGTGGCTGCCAGCAAGACTTTGCAGGTGAAAGACAAGCATTATCCAGGTGAGCTTTAGTGTCCTTCGTACTCTCCGATTCATCATCATCCTTGTTTGACCTGTGACGACGATGGAACGATAGCCTCAAATACAAAATGGCATAGGCAAAAATAATCATTCACATACAGTTAAAGAAAATACAAGTTAGCATCAACTGACACTGACAGGGAAAGCAAACTCCAGGAGGTAAGCTAGAAGTTAATCCTGTTACCTAGGTTCTACTTCTACACTTGTTAAACCAATTCACTTTGATAAACCAATTAGCTGTAGATCACAATAGGTTTAGCATTAGGTAGAAGTAGAAGTAAGAAGTAAAAAAAATACACAACAAGTATCAGTATTAAGTATTGTGGCATTGCTAAATGGAAAAGCTTCGGGATCATGGAAACTCTTCTTGGATGTATCCATAGTGGGATAGAACTGCATGGATAACAAAGAGAAAAAAGGACCAAGACGATGGACTTTCATTAGAGAAAAAAAGTACTGGTTTCTTACGCACACTTCTATTGCACCTAATCTGGGCATATTTGAGTTCTAATACACTCTAATGATGACTTCATACACTGCTATGTTCTAAAATCAAATGGGACTTTCCTCGGGCAGTCAACCAGATAGATTGTGTGTGTTCACAATACACTTTAGTATGTTGCAGCAGCTGTCATTGCGTCACCACGCACTACCAGTACATTCGCTGTTTTAAATTGCATCAATTTAGGTGGATAGCCCGGTTGCACAAGTGCAAATTTTATTGTGCATTTGCTCTTACCTGGATAAGCAGGGTGGCTGCTTCAATCTTGTTTCTCTGAAAATATGGAAAAGAACTCGACATCTTTCATTCTGTATTTTCTAGGTTGAAGCACCAATTTGTGATGGAAGGCATCATTGCATCAAGGGGCTGTAGCGGGTCTCTCTGAAGCGTGGAATAGATTATCGACACCGTACAATCAGCACACAGATGTGTATGCCAAGAAGAAAACCCAGAAATGAGGGCAAATGAACTTACATGATAGACATCACATTTTGGCTAATTGAAAGCAAAAGCAAAGTTTATGCAGTTTACTGGATGGAACCATTAGCATCGCAACTCATCAAATCCAGCAAGAGGCTACTAGAGCTCGTGAAATTGTATATTTGTAAGACATGGGAATTTCGTCGAACACATGGTCACTGGTCGGCAAGCCTAGTACGGGAGGATGAAGACCAAATTATAATCACTTTGCTACGACGATTAACTCGCCTAAGCTGAACGGCGTGAGCCTGGCTCTGTATCTGCAACACTCTATTGCTTGTTTTGATATTAGGGAAGAAGTTTATCTGGGTAGTTGGTTACTGGATGGAACCATTAGCATCGCAGCTCATGAAATCAAGCAAGAGGCTATTGGAGGCCGTGAAATTGTATATTTGTAAGACATGGGCATTTTGTCAAACACATAGTCACTGGTCGGCAAGCCTAGTACGGGACGATGAAGACCAAATTGCAATCACTCTATATCCGCAATACTCTGTTGCTTGTTTTAATATCAGGGAAGAAGTTTATTTGGATAGTTGTATAGTGAGTTCAATATTTACATTAAATGATTGAGCTAGCTCTTGAGCCTTATTTACATCTTCCAAGTGGACGGTATGCCCCCTTTGTTTATGGGTCAGTGGATTAGAATGAAAAAGAGATTTAGTCTTGTAACGGAAAAAAGAAGAAGCTTTCAATAAACTTACCAATGGCAGCCATTAGACCTCTAGCATAAGAATCTGCAGTAAGTATTATTATTTTTGTTGGCAAATAATGAGACAAGCACGCTAGGCATTTCATCGAATGGTTAGGAGGCAAGGAAGGGAACTGTGACAGAATAAAGAGAGGGACCGACACGCGAGCAGCACTGGAGAGAGGAGAGAGGAAGTATGGGAGTGGGGCGGACCTGGATGGGTTGATTCTAAAACAAGTCTGGGGCCAATTTGCGTGTTGTTAACACACTGATGGCCTAAACGTAAACCGTTTGATTAGTAATGACACGTTGTATTCATGTAAACAAATTCAAAAGTTCAAAACAAATTGGGAGATTTGAATTTGACGCTCAGCTGCTGCCGAACCCAATGCCAACTCGACCTGACCGCCACACAAGCCAAAATCACACGAGTCCACGACAAACCAGGCCCACGGGCGATGGCCGCTGCCGTGCCCTTGCGCCTCGCCGGCCTCCTCGGCCTCGGCCTCGCCTCCCGCACGCGACCAGACCCTAAGCCACACCTCTCCTGCGCCTTCTCCTCCTCGACCATCTCCGCGCCTCTCGCGGCCGACCGGGTCCGCGAGGATGAGAGTGGCCTCCTCTCGCGGCGCCTGCTCCGGCTCCGCTTCCGCTCGCCGCGCGGGGCCGCCGCGGCTGCCATCGAGAGATGGGCCCGGGAGCGCGTCCACATCTCGCGGCCGGAGCTCCGTCGCACAATCGCGATGCTCCGGCGCGCGCGCCGCTACGAGCACGCCCTCGAGGTGAGCAGTGGAACTTTTGGGTTCTCCTGGCTCTGGTTTTTGTCAACGCACTGACTGTTACTGTATCATTTGAATTAAGGATCTAATCTAATAAAACGAACGAGGAATGGGAGTTCAGTGACAATATTGCTGCCCCTTTCTATAGACAATTGGAATCATTTTTGCATTCTTGGCCTAAGCATTGTCAGATTGCAAGTGTAGTCTGATCTGGAGTTTTTCTTCTGAGCTGATTGCTACACACATACAAGTGATAAATTCGATTTGTTATTTCTAATTTTTATTGCAAATCATGCGGTACTGATTCGTTAAAGAGTTGATAGCAAGGGGCACCTATTTCTTATGTTCGATCATGACCCTGAAGCTTGGGATACGAGGGTTTAGCAGCTTGGCTGTTATGTTATTGACAGCATTGGTATAGGATATTCCGTAGCATATTAAAGGGTACACCGGCTAAACAAAGTTACATTGTGCTGCAGATTTTCTCTTGGATGGAATCATGCAATTCTCTTCAACTGTCGTCATGGGATCATGCAGCAAGACTGGACTTGATTGCTAAAGCTTACAGTACTTCTCAAGCTGAGGAATACTACAACAAACTACAGAGCCCTGCTGCCAGACAAGCTGCATCGTTCCCTCTCCTCCACTGCTATGTTACAGAAAGAAATGTACAGAAGGCTGAATACTTCATGGCCCAGTTGCAGAGTCACGGGTTACCTGTAGATCCTCGCTCTTTCAATGAAATCATGAAACTCTATGTTGCAACCTGTCAGTATGAGAAGGTCCTTAGTGTTATTGACCTCATGAAACGGAACAACATTCCCAGAAATGTTCTCTCCTACAACCTTTGGATGAATGCTTGTGCTGAAGTCTCTGGTGTTGCCTCAGTACAATCAGTGTTCCAGGAGATGTTGAATGATGAGACGGTCGAGGTTGGTTGGAGCACATACTGCACACTAGCCAACATTTTCAGGAAGAATGGACTGAACACTAAAGCGCAAGCTTGCCTTAGGAAAGCTGAAACAAAACTGTCACCAACAGGGCGCTTAGGATACTCTTTTGTAATGACATGTTATGCGGCTCTGAATGACAGCGATGGAGTTATGAGATTGTGGGAGGCTAGCAAAAGTGTGCCAGGTAGAATCCCCACTGCAAACTACATGACTGCTATGTTATGTTCAATAAAAGTTGGCGACATCAGCCAGGCCGAGTGGATCTTTGGAAGCTGGTAAGGAGGGTGCAGGAAGCATGATGTGCGGGTTTGAAATGTTCTTCTTGGTGCTTATGTGAGGAATAGGTGGATTGAAAAGGCTGAGAGGCTCCACCTCCACATGCTAGAGAAAGAAGCATGTCCAAATTACAAGACATGGGAGATATTGATGGAGGGTTATGTTCAGAGTAGGCAGATGGACAAAGCTGTGGGTTGCATGAAGAAAGGTTTGTCTCTGTTGAAGAGTTGCCATTGGAGACCTCCACTTGAACTGACGGAGGCCATTGGCAAACATTTCGAAGAGCAAGGAAATTTTGACGATGCATATCGATACATTAAGGTTCCCCGGAGGTTTAACTTGACAAGCTTGCTCCTGTATAAGTCATTGATTCGAGCATATATCAATGCTGACATTGTGCCACCGAATATCCTTGAGATGATTGCAAAAGATCAGATTGATATGGACGAAGAAATGGACCGGTTGATCATACTTGCTGGCAAGATAGATATCACATGCAATGGATAGTCTTTAACTGAGAACAGGCAATCACCAGTCAAATGATAAATATCATTCATTTGACTTTGTCAATTAGAGCTGCAAAGTGAAGAGCGGCAAGTTGAACCTGCAAATTACTAGATACAAAAAAAGGCGCTCCTGGAGACCCTGTTTGGTGTTCCTGCTGTCCTGCTAATCTGAACAACTCCATCTTCTTGGGGATCGTACAGTGTATTTGGAAAATGTGGAACATGAAGGTATCAGTGTATCACCTGATGACCTGAACCAGCACAGAAGAATGCTTACAGCTCTCAAGGATCACCTGAACCTCTGGACTATCAGAACCTCATCGAACCTGAATCAACATTCCCTAGTCATTACCTGTAATTAGTGGTGCAACCAGTTTTATGATGCAATCACATAGCTTGCTTATTTGTTTCTCAAAATCACTATCCACGAAAAGCTGGTTTGCAGCCACGTAACATCTGCGTGTAACATCTCTCTTATGAATTGTTCTGGGAGAATTTCCCACTGATCAGTCTCCAAAAACGTGCTTCCGCAGTGGGTTTGAACAAAGTGAATTGCAAATTTGGTTTCATTCTCAGAAGTACTTTTGCATACAAATTTAGAGTTAGTGTGTAACTGGCAAAATAGATGAGCCAGAGAATGCAGCCTTTTGTTTTCGTTTTTCAGTAATGTTATTTGGAAATCAACTTTAATACCTTTTCATCTTTTATTATAGAAAGCTTAACATCGATACATTACTTGCTCAAGTCATTAATATAGGACATTTAGACAACCAAAACAATCTAAAGCTTGTTTATTTTATTTGTGCAACCGAAGCATCCTCCTTTTTTTGGTTGGGTGGGGTGGGGGGAGTTCAAAAGTTAGCACTGATGCCATTAGTGATGTATCCAGATAATTACAGATTAACAGGTACTGGGAAACTATGTTTTGCAAATCCTAGGAAAAAATCAAAGTTCATGATAACCTTTAGGTGTGATGTATGGAGGTTTTATGAATCTGGTGTAAATACCAATCTTGCATAGTGCCAATTCAGGAACCTCACTCAGCCTTATACAAGGGTGTCACTTGTAACCATTACAAGATCCAAGGGGATAATAAGCAAGCAAAAGGCAATGGCCAAGGTGAACAATATCAGCCGCATCAATAATAGATGATAATCAACATAAAGGGCAGGCTAAGCAAAAAAATTAAAACGATCTAACCTTAACGACCACCAACCCTGGCCCAGATGCAGGCTAATTCAAACCGAACCTTTCCTCAATGGAGATGGTATTCTGGGATATGGAATCTTTAAGAGGCAGATGTAAAAGTAATAAGGCAAATGATCCAGACCATCTACCGGGATCAACAACGACACGAAACATGGGCAAAATGAACAGGCCAAAGTGCCAGGTGAAAAGGGAAGGCACAATCAATAAGTACCACAACAATTGACAGTCAAATATTCTAAAAGCAGGTGGAAAAAGACAAGCAGGATGCATCTGGCAATGAAATTGCCCTGAAAGTGCTCAAATGATCAGCACAAGATATACAACAACAGTAATAAAGATAAAAGAAAACGAATTGAATGCAATGCACATTTGTACTTTGGCAGTAGATGTGATGGATAAGTCTCATGTGTGGCTGGTCTTTGTGGGGCTATGATGCTCACATGGTCATGGTCCTTGTGGCTGTTTTTCTGTTTTTAGGACAGCATCTTAGACTAGAGGACAGCATCTTAGCTAGGACAGCATATTAGCATCTTAGACTAGCATCTTAGACTAGCATCTTGGCATATGCTTGGCTGGCTAGCAGCCTATAAATATGTAACCCCAACCCCTTGGGTTGGCATGGCATTTGTGTGAGCTTGTGTGAGAAATAGACAAGAAAATTGCCCCAACTCCTAGTGTCATCCTCTCTCGATGAGAGTAAGAATTCTCCTACTACCAAGAGTGAGAATTCAGCGACTAACAACTGGTATCAGAGCCGTATTATCCTGTAGCCTGAGCATCTCTTGCTCATCTTCTCTCCCAGCCCCACAACAGCCCCAGTTGTTGGCAGCAGCAGCTCCTCCGGCCGCTCCTGTTCACTCCTCTCCCAGCTCGTCTGAAGCAGCCCTCTCCCCACGCAGCAGCCCCCCGGTAGCGCGTCATGTCCGCAGAGCAGTCTCAGCGCTCGGTCGCCTCGAGCACGCGGCGTCGGCAGGAGGCCGAACTTGCCGCGGCAGAGGAACGCGAGCGAGCGGCGGCAGAGACCGCTGCGGCGGCGGCAAGGGCGTCGAGGCTAGCAGCGGCGGAGCTGGCAGCAGCCAGAGCGGAGGCGGAAGCAGCGGCGGCGGCGAATGCAGCGCGTGCGGCGGCGGCGGAGGTCGAGGCTCTGCGCGGCAGCATCGGCAGCTCCATTTCCGCTGACGACACCGCCGACGCGGACCTCGAGCTGCTAGAGAGGGAGGCAGCGCGAGCGCGGGCGGCGCAGTGGACAGCCGCGCACGTCCACGAGCGTGGCGGCAGCCCAGACAGGCGCGGACGCGCTGGCGGCGCTCCTGGAGGAGGCGCGCACGGCGGTGGCGCTCCTGGGGCAGCCGCGCACGCCCACGAGCGCGGCGGCAGCCCAGACAGGCGCGGACGCGCCGGTGGCGCTCCTGGAGGAGGCGCGCACGGCGGCGGCGCTCCTGGAGGAGGCGCGCACGGCAACGGTGGCGGACGGGTCGATGGAGAGCGCGGCCTTCACAGGCAGCGTGGCTCTCTCTCCCCGGATCGGTACCGACGGGTCGATGGAGAGCGCGGCCTTCACAGGCAGCATGGCTCTCTCTCCCCGGATCGGTACCGTGGTTACCACGGGCTCCAGGCTGTTGTCAGGGACGTCGGTCCCGGCGGTGGGTGGCCTACCCTCACCAAGACCAACTACGTCGAGTGGGCTGCGGTGATGAGGGTAAAGCTCCAGGTGCGGCACATGTGGGAGGCAGTCCGGTACGGCGACGTCGACTACGACCTAGATCGACGGGCGCTGGATGCTCTCATCGCTGCAGTCCCGCCCGAGATGCAGTTCTCGCTTACCAGCAAGCGGACTGCCAAGGAGGCTTGGGACGCCATCGCTGCGGCACGCATCGGCAGCGACCGCGCCCGCAAGTCCACACTGCAGGCACTTCGCAAGGAGTGGGAGAACCTGGCCTTCAAGCCAGGTGAGGACGTTGATGACTTTGCTCTCCGTCTCAACACTCTGTTGCAGAAGATGGTGCAGTTCGGCGACGACACCTACGGTGAGGAGAGAGCTGTCGAAAAGCTCTTCCGCTGCGTCCCCGAGAAGTACAAGCAGATGGCTCGCTCGATCGAGTCGCTGCTGGATCTCTCCACGATGTCGATCGAGGAGGCGATAGGTCGCCTCAAGGTCGTCGATAGTGATGAGCCACAGTCCCTCTCGGGGCCCATCACCACTGGCGGGAAGCTCCTTCTCACTCGGGAGCAGTGGCTTGCCAGCCAGGGTGACCGGAGGAAGGGGGAGCCTTCTTCCGCGACAGGCGGCCGCAAGCGTGGCAAGCCGCGCAAGGCGCGCAGAGACGCCCAGGCCGGGGCGCGAGGACGTGCCGAGGGTGATGCCCGCGGAGGCGCCCAGGGCGGCGCCGCCGGCAGGCACAAGCCGGCACGAGACGACACCTGCCGCAACTGCGGCCAGCTTGGCCATTGGGCCAAGGACTGTCGACAGCCACGACGCGGCCAGGCCCACGTCGCACAGGCGGAGGAGGAGCCGGCTCTGTTCATGGCACATGCCAGCATCGAGCTACCTCCAGCGGCACCGGCCGCAGCGGCTCTCCTCCACCTTGACGAGCCAAAAGCACACGCCCTCCTCGGCGACAGCTCCGGCAACGACAAGACTGACGGGTGGTGCCTCGACACCGGCGCCACCCATCACATGACCGGTCGACGGGAGTTCTTCACCGAGCTTGACTCTAGCGTCCGAGGCTCCGTCAAGTTTGGGGATGCCTCTGGCGTGGAGATCAAGGGCGTCGGCTCCATCATCTTCACCGCCGTGTCTGGTGAGCACAGGCTGCTCACCGGAGTCTACTACATCCCCGCGTTGAGGAACTCCATCATCAGCTTGGGACAGCTGGATGAGAACGGTTCGCGCGTGGTGGTTGAGGACGGAGTCATGAGGATTTGGGATCGTCGCCGTCGCCTTCTTGCCAAGGTATCCAGAAGCGCAAATCGACTCTACGTCCTTAACGTGCAGGTGGCACAACCCCTCTGTCTCGCTGCTCGTCGGGACGACGAGGCGTGGCAGTGGCACGAGCGTTTCGGGCACCTTCACTTTGAGGCCCTGAAGCGGCTCAGTGCCACGGAGATGGTGCGAGGCCTGCCGTGCCTCGACCATGTGGAGCAGCTCTGCGACGTCTGCGTGTTGACGAAGCAGAGGCGACTCCCCTTTCCCCAGCGGGCGAGCTTTCGAGCCAAGGAGAGGCTCGAGCTCGTGCACGGGGACTTGTGTGGCCCGGTGACACCGGCCACACCGGGAGGACGACGCTACTTCCTGCTGCTCGTCGACGACCTCTCCCGCTACATGTGGGTGATGGTCCTCGGCAGCAAGGGAGAGGCTGCGGACGCCATCAGACGCGCGCAGGCTGCTGCGGAGGCGGAGTGCGGCCGCAAGCTGCGCGTGCTGCGCACCGACAACGGCGGCGAATTCACGGCGGCTGAATTCGCGTCGTACTGCGCTGACGAGGGCATTCAGCGCCACTACTCCGCGCCGTACAGCCCGCAGCAGAACGGCGTCGTCGAGCGGCGCAACCAGACGGTTGTGGGGATGGCTCGGGCCCTCCTCAAGCAGAGGGGGATGCCGGCTATCTTCTGGGGAGAGGCGGTGGTGACGGCCGTCTACATCCTCAACCGCTCGCCTACCAAGGCGCTCGACGGCAGGACGCCGTACGAGGCTTGGCATGGGCGCAAGCCGGCGGTCTCCCACTTGCGGGTCTTCGGCTGCCTCGCATTCGCCAAGGAGCTTGGCCACATCAGCAAGCTCGACGACAGGAGCACTCCGGGAGTGTTCATCGGCTACGCGGAGGGCTCGAAGGCCTACCGCATCCTCGACCCGAAGACACAGCGTGTGCGCACGGCGCGCGACGTTGTGTTCGACGAAGGGCGAGGATGGGCGTGGGACAAGGCAGTGGACGACGGCTCAGCTCCGACGTACGACGACTTCACTGTCGAGTACGTCCACTTCGAGGGAGCTGGGGGAGTAGGCAGCTCTTCTTCGGCGAGCGCGTCTACCCCAGTCTCCGAGCCTCCACCGACCCCGGCACCTGCTACTCCGACAGCACCACGCTCTCCAGCCAGGACCTCGGCTGCGATGAGCTCTTCGCCGGCTCCACCACAGCCGGCAACGCCACGCACTCCAGCACCGACAGGCACCACTCCGGGCACGTCTACTCCACCACCAGCTCGTGTCGAGCACGGCCCGGTTGAGCTCGCTACTCCGCTCTCTCACGACGAGGAGCGCGTCGACGCGTACCACGACGGTGAGCCGTTGCGGTACCGTACGGTGGAGAACCTTCTCGGCGACCAGCCGGTGCCGGGACTGGTGCCTCACGACCTGGAGGCGCAGTTGCACCTTGCGTGTGACGACGGCGAGCCTCGGTCGTTCGCAGAGGCCGAGAGACACGCGGCATGGCGCGCCGCGATGCAGTTGGAGATGGATGCGGTTGAGAAGAACCGCACCTGGGAGCTTGCTGACCTTCCTCGTGGTCATCGCGCGATCACCCTTAAGTGGGTGTACAAGCTGAAGAGGGATGAAGCCGGTGCCATCGTCAAGCACAAGGCTCGCTTGGTGGCACGAGGTTTCGTGCAGCAGGAGGGGGTCGACTTCGACGACGCCTTTGCTCCCGTGGCACGGATGGAGTCCGTGCGACTCCTCCTTGCGCTAGCTGCCCAGGAGGGCTGGCGTGTTCATCACATGGACGTCAAGTCGGCGTTCCTTAACGGCGACTTGAAGGAGGAGGTCTACGTGCACCAGCCGCCGGGATTTGCGATCCCCGGCAAGGAGGGCAAGGTGCTCCGCCTGCGCAAGGCCCTCTATGGCTTGCGGCAGGCACCGAGGGCGTGGAATGCCAAGCTGGATTCCACGCTAAAGGGGATGGGTTTCGAGCAAAGCCCGCACGAGGCGGCCATCTACCGACGGGGCAATGGAGGTAATGCCCTGCTGGTGGGTGTCTACGTCGACGACTTGGTGATCACCGGCACCAAGGATGCGGAGGTGGCGGCATTCAAGGAAGAGATGAAGGCCACCTTCCAGATGAGTGACCTGGGGCCTCTCTCCTTCTACCTGGGAATCGAGGTACACCAGGATGACTCTGGGATCACGCTTCGACAGACCGCCTACGCCAAGCGCGTCGTTGAGCTAGCTGGGCTCACCGACTGCAACCCAGCTCTCACTCCGATGGAGGAGAGGCTGAAGCTGAGCCGCGACAGCACGACGGAGGAGGTGGACGCTACGCAGTACCGGCGTCTTGTGGGGAGCCTTCGCTACCTCGCCCACACACGGCCGGACTTGGCATTCTCTGTCGGCTACGTTAGTCGGTTCATGCAGCGACCGACGACGGAGCACCAGCAGGCTGTGAAGAGGATCATCCGCTACGTTGCGGGAACTCTCGACCACGGCCTCTACTACCCGAGGTGCCCTGGGGCGGCACACTTCGTCGGGTACAGCGACAGCGACCACGCCGGCGACATCGACACCAGCAAAAGCACGAGCGGGATCCTCTTCTTCCTCGGCAAGTGCCTCGTTAGCTGGCAGTCGGTCAAGCAGCAGGTGGTGGCCCTGTCCAGCTGCGAGGCCGAGTACATAGCGGCCTCCACCGCTTCGACTCAGGCGCTCTGGCTCGCTCGACTGCTTGGTGATCTCCTCGGCAGAGACACTAGAGCGGTGGAGCTCAGGGTGGACAGCAAGTCCGCTCTGGCCCTGGCAAAGAACCCCGTGTTCCACGAACGCAGCAAGCACATCCGGGTGAGGTACCACTTCATCCGAGGCTGTTTGGAGGAAGGGAGCATCAAGGCGAGCTACATCAACACCAAGGACCAGCTTGCGGACCTGCTCACCAAGCCCCTTGGGAGGATCAAGTTCCTTGAGCTCTGCTCCAGGACCGGGATGGTTCAACTCTCCCACAAGACGACGCACAAGACTTAGGGGGAGAATGATGGATAAGTCTCATGTGTGGCTGGTCTTTGTGGGGCTATGATGCTCACATGGTCATGGTCCTTGTGGCTGTTTTTCTGTTTTTAGGACAGCATCTTAGACTAGAGGACAGCATCTTAGCTAGGACAGCATATTAGCATCTTAGACTAGCATCTTAGACTAGCATCTTGGCATATGCTTGGCTGGCTAGCAGCCTATAAATATGTAACCCCAACCCCTTGGGTTGGCATGGCATTTGTGTGAGCTTGTGTGAGAAATAGACAAGAAAATTGCCCCAACTCCTAGTGTCATCCTCTCTCGATGAGAGTAAGAATTCTCCTACTACCAAGAGTGAGAATTCAGCGACTAACAAGATGCACATTTATATATGCAATGCACATTTGTAAACTTGCATCAGCATCAATAAATATATCTCAATGGCTCAGGACATTTTTATTAGATACACCGTGTATCATGGAGAGAAGTGTCCAAGAAGAAAATTAGCCGTTGAATGTTCAGTGCATAGTTAGAAAGAATAATTCTAAAAAACATATATAATACTCCCAACGTTCTAAAACGTAGGTTAGTTTTTTCCTAAGACAAACTTCTCTAACTTTGACCAAGTATATACAAAAAACTATCAACACTTGCAAATACAAAAGAAATACACTATCGAGACATATTTTCATGGTGGATTTAACGTAACTAATTTTGATGTTCTAGATGGTGCATGTTTCTATACACTTGGTTAAAGTTAGAGAAGTTTGACCTAGAACATAACTAAAACGACCTACATTTTGGAAGAATGAGGGCCAGAGAGGGGTTGTTAAACTCTAAATTGCTCAAATATTTCAACCTTGAACAATGCTACCTGTAATTGTCCTCATGCAAAGATACACTTACATAGACAAAAACTCCAACAGTCAATTGGAGCACTAGGCACTGGCATGAAGGTCAGATTCCATAAACAGATTCTACAAGGCCTTAGTAAAAAACGAAAGAAACATGTCGTGCACAACTATCAAGCAAGAGCTTTCCAAGCTGCTGTTGGGAATTTTTACTGAAATATGTTAGCTCCATCTCATATGGAAGAATACTGAAAAGTAGAAAGTGACTTGCATACACAATTACTGAAACCAGAAGTTTTCAATCAAGATGCATTCAGAATCCTATTTCTGGAAAAGTTGCAGCTTTAAAATGAAATGGGTGATGTGCTTACTCTAAGGATAGATAATGGATTATGAAGTATTAGTCTCCTAAAGTATATTGTAGCTGTTTCTTTATTGTGGGAACCTTAAGAGAGCCATCCTCAGGCATAGTCCTGTGAATGTGGGTGGCATTTTCTCTTGTATAGCATCACCAAGTTTATGCTCACAAATGCTTAGATATTATAACGTAGTATTACACTATTACTCTTTCAAGACAATCAGCTGCTCATATAAAAAGGCATCATATATCAATTCTTTTACCATGAAGATAAAGAAATAAAGAAAATTAAATTAGACTATGGGTCGTACAAATTGTGGCAATGCAAGTATCATGGCTTAATTCTCAGAGGTCATCTTTTACTATTTTTAATCGAGTGTAGTATCTTGCTTGGAGAAAATAAAAATTGAGAACAAAAGCTGAAAGAGAAAAGAGAAATAGCTATTTCAATAATGAGCAACCAGAGAAGACTACATCCCAAATACACCCAAATGAGTGAGACAGACTTAACCTACAGATTTGATGTTTCAGTGAGCCCTCTTGCACACTTGTCACCCTTTCTGTCCTAAATCAATACATTCACAAAGCTAAAATTCAAAGAGAGTGATACCCCTCAATGTGCACTAACACCATTCTCTGCATCGAGCCCGTACAGCACACCTGCATATTTCTCTGTTGAGCCCGCGAAGAATGAATCCTTGAGCTTCCAGAATGCACAGGACGTGACCAGGCTATCAGACCCAGCCTGATGAGATTGCCCAACACGCTCCACATCAAGTAGCTCAGCGAGCTTGTTCAGCCCGCCGTGCAGGCTGTTGCAGAACTTCATGAGATGCTTGATGTCATACACAGTCGGGAAATATATCTTCATAAGTTTAAAGAACCCGGCTTGTGTGTCTGGGAGGGTATTGCAGGTGAGAATCTTCAGCAGGTACCCGAAGTCGTATCCTGCGTGGAAGGTGACCCAGTATACGGAATCGTTGAGCACGACGCCAGAGGACATGAGGAGCTCGGCGAACCGTCGGGCATCGACGCCGCGCTCGGCGTTGCGGCGGAAGTCGATGCCGCTGCGACGGAGCAGTTCGATGGAGTCGGACGCGAAGATGTCGCGCGCGTCGTCGAACTCGCGGAAGTTGAACTGCCAGACGTAGCGGCGGCGGCCAGCACCGAGGGTCGGCAGCTCGCCGCGCGGCCCAGAGAAGGTGACGCCGAGCTGGATGAGGTGCAGCATGTCAACGTTGGCCTTGAGGGTGGCGTAGTTGTAGTCGGCGGGGGAGCGGAAGGCGGCGACGGGCCGGCAGACGATGCCCGGGAACTCCGTGTCCATCGCGACGAACGGGAACTCGTCGACGATGTCGCGGATCAGCGCGAACTCCTCCTCCAGGTTGTCCGCCCACACCTCCCGGATCTCCACCGAGTCGTCGTCGGCCCCGTCTGGCTTTGGGATCACGGTGGCTGTGAGATCTGACATTGCCATGCCAAAGTTCAAACCGAATCTCTCCTAGGGTTTGGTCCGATCGGGGAATGGGGCGAACGGCTCGAGAAGGGGGCCGAAGCCTCTGGATTTTTAGAGGTGAGATTGGAGGGGGGTACGTGTGGTAGCCAAGACAGAAGACGATGCGGCAATACCTCTATCACATATCAACGGCTGAGATCACATCCACATGAAATGTGCAGCGTAGTCTTTCCTTCCTTGCTTGCAAATTCAAATTACAGGCGTGTTTGGATGGTACACTGGCAAGCGCTACCTGGCCAGACCAGCCATCCGGGTGGTTACAGGCATCCCAAATCAGACGCCTAGCCTTGCTGCGTGGCCCAGAGAACTTTACCAAGCCGAGAGACAAACAAGCCTGTACGTGTAAGTGTTGAACTGGACAAAACAGGACGGTGCATGTTTACATCTAAAATTAGAACCATTCCGCCGTTATAAACGTGATCAGTATTTGATTCTCCTTATACGATTCATGCAACTACAGAAAAGAAATGTTAATTATCATGATTTTTAAATGTGCTAGTTGTGACTATTTTTAAGCCTAGTACATGTTTTCAACGCACGTTGGATGGTGGAAAATAACTAGTTTTGAGCAAGAAATAAAACTTTGCCATGTGATATTTTTAACGGAAATATGACTAAGTGTTACTTGAAATGAAGTTGAGTTGGAAAGTACGTGTCATCTCATTGTCCTTTGTATAGATTCTAGAAGTTGGTCTGATTGGTAAATTGTATGAAATGTTAGAGAAAGAACAATGCACTTAGAATTTTAGAGAGGTGGGATTAGTCAAATAGACGTGGTAGCATGACAAGATGGCGCAACAATATCTATGTCATGTACCAACGACTGAGATCAATTTTCACACTAAATATGTTTCTATAAAAACAGCTTTTTCCTTCTTTACATGCAAATTCAAATTCTATGACCTACAATAAAAAGTGGCGGTGCATGTTTAAACCCAAAACTGAAACCAATCTACCATAGAATGAACATGTTGAACTACTAGATATTATCTAGCGCTCCTAATTAAAAAGAAAGCATTGATTACCATGAACTTTTGAAATAGCTAGTTGTGACAATGTTTAGTTGTAGAGCACTTTCCGTAGGCATGGTAGCCAAGACAATACGACAGTACCACTATGACATATCAACTGTTGTACATCAAATATACGGCCAGAAGGCAGTCTTTTCTTCCTTGATTGGAAATTCAAATTATGTGCAAGTGTTGAACTAGCTAAAACAATATGGTGCATGTCTACAACTAAAATTAGAACCGATTTGTCGTTACAAACGTGATCGATATTTAATTCTCATAGTGATTTTAGTGCACCTACAGAAGATAAATGTTAACCCATGATTTTAAAATGTGCTAGTTGTGACTATTTTTAAGTCTATAACATGGTTTCAATGTACGTTGGATGGTGGAAAATAACTAATTTTTGTTACATGATATTTTAGCAAAAATACGGCTTAGTGTCAACGGAAATTGAGTTGAGTTGGAAACTATGGGCCATCTTATTGTTTATTTTTGGTATTCTAGAGGTTGGTCCAATTGGTGAATAGGATGAAATGCTCTAGAAAAAAACAAAGCACTTGGAATTTTAGAGAGGTGAGAGTAGTGTAGTATCAAGGATGCGATGATGCAACAATACCTCAGAGGGTGTAACACCTTCGGTGTTACATACATGTTTAACAATAGTTTAAGGCTTAATAAAACCTAATAAATAAGTTTTCTATGCTTGGTGATAAATTCTTGCATGAAATGATACGATACATGTTTGTTTAAATCACCTTTGCGAATATAGTCAACATGTGTGATATCAACCAACCTCGATTTTGTGCTTAAACATCTCTAAATGAGTTTGCAAACAAAAGCTATTTAGGGTTCATGTTGGGAAAATGATTAAAAATGCCAAAAATATTACCTTGTTTTAATTGCTCAATAGCTTTTTGAAGGATAAATAAATAATTATTTTATATAGAAACTATAAAATATGTGGGTATGAAAAACTTAGTTTAAGTTTTGTACTTTGCGGTAGAGTGCTTGTTCAGGCCTAGTTTAATTGTTTGATAGGTTAATTAGTGCTTTAAAGTTTGAATAAAATATCATTTCCTAGGAGACTTACAAAGTTTCCAAGTGCTTAGTGTTTTCACTGACACTGCTAACTTTGGCCCTAATTACCCGCTAATTCATTGTCCTAATGCCCTTGGTCCCTTAAGCAAAGTTGTAGTCTACAATTTGGTGAAGATCTTTTGTATAGGACGTGGGACCTAGTTCTTGACCAAACTCGCTGCACCAAATGTCAAAGAGGAGCACATGGCCACTGCCACGCCCACGCCCTGCTCTGACCTCGCCCATGCCCTGCCTTGCCCACGTCGCGCCCATGCTATGGTAGAACCGCTCGAAATAGCACGTTTTCGAAGGCACTCGTCTTCCACCAGACACTAAGCACCCGAAAATAAGCTACATCGGACAGTTTCGTCGAGCACACCCTAATGGAGAACTCGAACAATCCATGTTTTTCCTTCAAAATCCAATAATAAGAATGAGTTTACAATACTTAGTCCATTTCATACATCAAGAGTTCTCAAAAATACATTATTATAATACCAAGTTCAGAGTGTGGAATTTAAACAGTGGAATTTAAAATAAACATCTAGCGATAAGATACAAGGATCCGTCTGTGCTCACTAGAAGAATCCTCCACACAACAACTACTCCTCAAGCTGGACCTGCAACAGGGGTAAATAAACCCTGAATACACAATGTACTCGCAAGACTTACCCAACTAGTATGAATAATTTCCTAACTCCAAATGCTATGATAAGCTTTATGGTTTGTTGGGTTTCCTTATTTTTACAAAAAGCAACACTAGTAGTGAATCCTTATGTATGCATTTTATTAGCAGTCATGATTAGTTCATTAGCTAACTATTCTATGTAAGCACATGTTCTACTTTCAAGCAAGAGTTGAGCAATCAGATCAATTTCACCACCTTTCATCTTCTAGTTCTTATTACGGTGCTAGATCATAGACAAGTCGTATCGTATTATATGGCGATTCACAAATCAATGTAGCCTAGCTGGGTACCCTAAAACACACGCCCCGCTTATACCCTAGGCATAAGCAGGACCAACCCACCACTCTCCTATCAAGGAGTCCACGTCCCCGTCCAAACTTGGACTCCAAGCCCCCACACCTGAGTCTCAGACTCAGTGTGGTGCTTAGACCTCCACCATCCCTGTCTCCAATCAGCCAGTCCGAAAAGAGCCGAAACCCATGACAAGAGAGCAATGAACCTTCCCTACTCCCATAAATAAGTATGTGCTAAGGATAATAAGTCTGTGACCTGACTAGAATCCAATGCAACGGTCGGTCCTTAACCAACACGGATAGGGAAAACAGTGCAACCAAGTTATGCCCCGTTGGCCATGGGACACAACCTCTTACACCCATCAATACCCATACCATATCCCTATCCAGTCTCTATTTCTTTTTCACCATTTATCATGGAAGTGATAATAATAATCATCTATTGCGAGTAATGGCCTATGCTAGTAGGACTTGGCCTACATGCAGGTTACTCACGTTACAGATAGCCTAAGCATAGTAGCGACTCGACCTATGCTAGTAGGACTCATAGGTAGGTTTATCTATGCATATAATTTCAACCATAAGCCTATAACATAAATGCACATCACATATATAGACCCAATGATTATTCAAAATAAGGGTTATGCACTAGGGCTTGCCTTAGGTAGGCGGGGTGTTAGCTAGCTAGTCAGTGGTGGCTCTAGGACCTCCTCCTGCACGAGGATCTCCTCCTTATACTCCTCAATCACCTCCTTGAACTCGTGATCTCCATTGGTCACGATCTCCACCAACTCGTTCTCTACATGCATGCGATGATGATGTAACACTTAGTATTACGACAACAGCAACTCTTAAAATAACAATACATCTACCAATCTACTAAGGTAACTCTAATGACTAAGATACTAAGATAGCTATCATTTTCATCAAGTAAAGTGTTGGTTTCAAACACCTAGCTTTACAAATGGAGAATTTATCTTTATTTCTACTAATGATTTAATGTATACTTGAAACAAAGAGCATTTAACTACCCTTATGTCAAGCCTATGCTAAAGCTACAAAAATTACAGTGAGCACATAACAATATCACAAAGCTACTGTAAAATTTTCAAAGCTAAAGCTATCACAATTTGGCCACAAAAATTCCTACAATATCTAACCTAGTAATATTAAGCATTCTCAAATGATTTAATACCTCCTGGTATCAGCAAATATATATATGAACTAAATACACTAACAGATAGAGCATAATTTTAGAAACTTAACAAAATTTGTTTCACAATTTTTGGACATCTACATTATTTTATATTAATTATCAAAGTTTAACTCAGAATTAAAATGAAAAGCTATTTCTATTCTCCACGAAAAAGATACACTCAATTTGGCCCAACGCGCCCCACGCGGCGCAATGCGCGTGCACGCGCGAGCACGCTATGGGCCTTAGGTGAGGCGTGACCCACGCGCGGAGGCGGCCCGCGGCGAGGAAGCCCGTGCGCTTCGGCACTCTTGCAAAAATGCCCCTGGACTATGAGCAAAACAACCCACAGTCCACATTACTATTTCTATAGACAATAACTTTGCAACAAAACCCCCAGATCTTTCTCTTTACAACAGCAAGGTCCTCGGCCATCCCCACGCGCTCCAGCGCGGCGAGCAGTGGCACGGGCGCTTATGCCGACCACATGGGACACCCGCTGACCTATCTACGAGGTCGACGCTCACCTAGGGTTTGATGCAAGACGATGGGCAGCGATTGCATGAGCCGAGACACCGTAGAGGGACCTCTCCATGATGGCGGGCACCCTACAGCAATGGCGATGGCGTTCAGGCAATCCACAGCAACAACAAGGCGGCAGGGGGTAGCGGGTGAGCAACGACCACTCACCAGTGACCTTACTGAGAAGCTAGCTCGGCCGAAGATGACCCAAACAAGGCTAGCCACATGCGCACTACGAGGTGAACGATGGACCGTAAAGGCACAGCCGCATCAACATCGAGGAGGTGGCACTAGAGCTACGACTAGCGTGCGCACGACGAAGAGGGAACCAAGGCAAGCTAATGGTGCAGAGGAATTAGCGTGGGGTGAAGTGGTGGAGGCTGGCCACGACGCGGGCGATGATGGGCCTTAACGGCATGGCAGCGGGCAAAGCTCCAAAATCAGAGCTCGGCGTGATGCGAGTTAAGGTGGGGTAGGGTCGGCTAGAGAGGTGGCGTGAAGGTGGAGACATGAGCACGAGGAATAGATGAGAGGTGCTTGCTCTCTGGCTTCACTGTGACATGATGTGATAGCGGCGAAAAACAGAGAGAGAGAGAGACGGGCACGGTAGTGGGTTTCGCTCATCTATGCCTTGGCGGGACACGTCCGACCAGACTTAGGGTGGCATCTACGCACCCGCTACATGACAATACGGCCAAACCATGTGCGAGCATGGAGGCAAGTGAGAGCACGACATGTGTGACCATAGTGCCATTAAGGCGAGATGATGGCACAAGGCAGCCCATGTGCAAACTAGGACAAGGCAAACGGCAGCAGCACAGCGTCGCAGTGGCGTCGGTAGCGGCAGCGTCATGACGTGAGGCAGGTCGACAGTGCGAACATGACAGTGAGTTGATGGTGTCAGCAGTGGCTCCATCACGACACGTGCAGGGCAGTCGGTAGCAGTGGCAATGGCTCCATGCGGTGGGGCCAACGGCAGCCGAGACCTAGCTAGGCCAGAGGCAGCTAAAAGCTCTAGTTTGGTTTTAGTGAATTGATGAAACCCTAAGTGCTAACCTAGTTCATCAAGTGATCATGAGATAGGTAGCACACTTCAAGTAGAGAAGCAAATAAAGATCATAACATGACAATGGTGATAGCATGGAGATGATCAAGGGCTTAAACTTGAAGAGAAGAAAGAGAAAAACAAAAAGCTCAAGGCAAAGGTATAACTTATAGGAGCTATTTTGTTTTGGTGATCAAGACACTTAGAGAGTGTGATCACATTTTGGTTTGATAGCCATACTATTAAGAGGGGTGAAACTCGTATCGGAATGCGGTTATCAAAGTGCCACTAGATGCTCTAGCTCATTGCATATGCATTTAGGATCTAGTGGAGTGCTAACACCCTTGATAATATTTGTGAAGATATGCTAACACATGTGCACAAGGTGTTTGCATATGCATTCGGCGCTTTCAGGAAAATAAAATGCCTATTTTCTATTGCGCCAGATGCAAATTCTTAGTGGTTGGCACATTAGAGCAAGGGTGGAGAAGATAGAAGTGAGAACAGAGCTGATGCCAGCGTTGGTCCAATGACCGGACGCTGAATCCAGAAGCACTAGACGCTGACTGCTTGCGTCCGGTCGCGTTGACTGTCGGTACAGTGGCTAGGGTTTACCACCAGACGCTGGCTGTGTTCGGTCGAGGTGGACCGGACATGTTCGGTCGAGGAAAACCAGGTTTCAACCCTTACTGTACTCGACCGGACGCTGAGGTTCCAGCATCCGGTCAGTTTTAACCGGACGCGTCCGGTCGAGGTCAGTACCTTACTAGAAACGACCGGATGCTGGGGGTTTAGCGTCCGGTCAGTTGAAGCTACTGTGTCTGGTCAGCGTCATAGCCGTTGGAATCTGACAAACAGCATTTGATGCTGGTGACACGTGGCGTCCATCGGGCGACCGGACGCTGAGGGCCAGCGTCCGGTCAGTATGACCGGAGCGTCCGGTCAGAGCGCGTTTTGCTGAGTGAAGGGGTATAACGGCTCTATTTGATTGAGGCTCTATTTATAGCCCCATGGCCGGCTCAAGGGATAACTCTTGCACATTTTCATTGACATAGCAACCTTATGAGCCTAGCCAAAGGACTCCCACTCATCTACATCATTGATTCATCATCATAGTGAGATTGGGAGTGATCTAAGTGCATTGCTTGAGTGATTGCATCTAGAGGCACTTAGTGATCGTGTTTCGCTACGGATTTCGCTTGTTACTCTTGGTGGTTGCCGCCACCTAGACGGCTTGGAGCAGCGAGGATCGTCGAGCGGAGGTGGTGATTGTCTCCGGCTCCGATCGTGGTGATTGTGAGGGGTTCTTGACCTTGTCCCTGGCGGAGAGCCAAAAGGTACTTTAGTAAATTGCTCGTGGCTTGTGTGATCCTCATCTTGTGTTGGTTGTGCGGCACCCTATTGAGGGTTTGGCGTGTGAAGCCAATTAGCGCGTGAACCTCTAAGTGAGTGAATCACCACAACGAGGACTAGCTTGCCGGCAAGCAAGTGAACCTCGGTAAAAATCATTGTGTTCATCCTTTGATTCCGAGGTGATTGGTCTCCATTGTTATTCCTCTTTGTGATTGATTGGTACTTCATCTACATGGCGGTATAACTATCCTAATCACTCTCTTTACTTTACCGCAAATTAGTTGACAAGCTTTTTAGTGTAGCTAGTTGTGAGAGCTTGCTTGGTTGGTTGGTGTGGCTCTTTAGTTAGTCTTTGAGAGCACACTAACATAGAATAGTGTATTTGCTATTGTGTGAATAAACACTATCTAAACTAGAATTATGGTAGGTGGCTTGCATTTTAAGTAGGCTAGCGCAACACTCGCTTTGCCTCATAATTGTCTAACCACTTTGTTAAGTGTTGTTGTAGAAATTTTATTAGGCTATTCACCCCCCCTCTAGCCATTAGGATCTTTCAGCAGCCATAGCTAGCCACTCGCGGTAGTGCGCGCGTGCACATGTGTGACCAATGTGGCGATGCCAAGCACCCAAGCACGGTGATCATGGCCACGCAGCCAACCAGCCTGAAACCATGACACGCATGATTTTCAAAGCCTTCAACGTGACCAGACAGTTGCTCCTAAACCTAAATCATCTTCACCATGCTCAAGATGGCACATGAGACTACCAAATCAAGCTATAACACTGCAGCACCCTTTAACCCAATCTCTCATAATAAATTGTTAAACATAGCAATGTTTAGATGTTGGCAGACTTGAAAATTTCTAAGTTTTAGAGCTGAATTTGATTTCCATTTGCGATTTCTAAGCTAGTGGAAATATTAACTAGTAATATCATTTTTCGACCATAAGTATTTCATTGCCATCTACAAAGTTTGTACTTCAAACTTTATTTAAGTATCACATACATGTTCTATAGCATTTTTGCTTAATAAAAATTGGTTTTAAACCCTAAGTGATATAACATGACTATCGAATCAACTTTCGTTCTTGAGTTATAGAAATTGATCTACACACTTCATCACATGCATTAACACATAAACATGATGCTCATAATATATTTTAGTAAATGATTTATGATGTAACACCGAGGGTGTTACACATGCCGCGCTGCTCCCCCTCCCTTCCTTCTTTTACACGCCCAGCTCACGCAGCTCACTCGCTCGCACCCTGCTTGCTCTCCCTCGGCCTCTCCCTTGCTCTGCTGCTCACAAGCACCCGCCATGCCCGAGCTCGGGGTCAAGCTCGAGCGCCATAGTCCTTGCAGTTGCACTCGGTCACAAGCTGAGTTGAGCTCGCCCCACCTCCCACCTCGCTCTCCGCTATGCTCCACATGCGCTCACCATAGCCGCATTGTCGGGAGCCACCGTGGCTCCTACTCTAGTCACCGTCATGTTGCATGCACATAGCCAGGCCACTGCGCCCTGCCCTGGCACGAGCAGGGCCTAGTGAAAGGTCCTAATATGGCTAGAGGGGTGTGAATAGCCTATTTAAAAATCTATAAATCAACTAGAGCAATTTGATTAGTACGAAAAATAGCGAAATGCAAACTTGCTCTAGCTCTACAATGGTTGCAAGACACCTATCCAACAATTCTAGTTGCAATGATTACTAGGCACACAACTTGCAATGTTACTACTCACTAAGAGCTCTCAATCTTGCTACTCTAAAGAGCTCTACTAGATGAACTTAACATAACAAAGCAAGCTCTCAATTCTAATTACACTAAAGAGCTTGCCACAACTAGTTTGTAAGAATATAAATGAGTGAGTAGGGTGATTATACCATCGTGTAGAGGAGTGAACCAATCACAAGATGAAACATAAATCAATCATCAGGAGAATACCAAAGGGCAAGAGACAACCAATTTTTCTCCCAAGGTTCACGTGCTTGTCGGCACGCTAGTCCCCATTGTGTCGACCAACACTTGGTGGTTCAGTGGCTAAGAGGTGTTGCACAAACCTCGTCCACACAATTGGACACCACAAGAACCTATCCATAAGTAAGGTAACTCAACAACATGAGCAATCCACTAGAGTTACCTTTTGGCTCTCCCCTAGGGAAGGCACAAGACCCCTCACAATCACCACGATCGAAGCCGGAGACAATCACCAACCTCCGCTCAATGATCCTCGCTGCTCCAAGCCATCTAGGTGGTGGCAACCACCAAGAGTAACAAGTGAATCCCACAGGAAAACACAAATGACAAGCGCCACTAGATGCAATCACTCAAGCAATGCGCTTGGATTCTCTCCCAATCTCACAATGATGATGAAACAATGATGAAGATGAGTGGGAGGGCTTTGGCTAAGCTCCCAAGGTTGCTATGTCAATGCAAAATAGCCAAGAGAATGAGCTTGAGCCAGCCATGGGGCTTAAATAGAAGTCCCCACAAAATAGAGTCGTTGTACCTCTTCACTAGGCACAAAACAGGGTGACCGGACGCTCTGATCAAATCGACCGGACGCTGGACCTCAGCGTCTAGTCACGCGATGTGTGCCATGTGTCATTGGCTTCAAACGCAGATCGCCTGATCTGAAGGGTCAAGTGATGACCGAACGCATCAGTTAGAAAGTGACCGAATGTAGGACCCCAGCGTCCGGTCATTTCTAGTAAGGTTCCAAACACGAAATTTCACGACCGAATGCGTCCGGTCAAGCTCGACCGGACTCACCCGACGTCCGATCACTCAACATTTCCTCTATGCGCCTCACGTCAGCATACGTCAGCACTGACCGGACG
Source organism: Miscanthus floridulus (assembly GCF_019320115.1). Taxonomy (NCBI): domain Eukaryota; kingdom Viridiplantae; phylum Streptophyta; class Magnoliopsida; order Poales; family Poaceae; genus Miscanthus; species Miscanthus floridulus. The sequence continues at coordinate 222,006,872 of NC_089587.1, read as the reverse complement.
CACCCTGCTAGTGTTCGATCACTCTTCGCGCCAACGTCTGGTTAAAGACCAAGACACGTGCTCACTGGTGCTACTGACCGGGCGTAGGACCCCAGCGTCCAGTCACTACACCACCAGCATTCAGTCACTGCGTGAACCTCTGTCTTTTCTATATAGGGCACCGGTGGCACCGTCGGACTGTCCGCACTCTACGGGCGGACACTCCACCAGTGAAGTTTCTAACCCTTGCTCAAATGTGCCAACCACCAATGTACCACCTTATGCACATGTGTTAGCATATTTTCATAAAATACTTTCAAGGGTGTTAGCACTCCACTAGATCCTAAATGCATATATAATGAGTTAAAGCATCTAGTGGCACTTTGATAACCTCATTTTAGTATGAGTTTCACCCCTCTTAATAGTATGACTATCTAACCTAAATATGATCACACTCGCTAAGTGTCTTGATCACCGAAACAAAATGGCTCCTACTATTTATACCTTTGCCTTGAGCCTTTTATTTTTCTCTTTCTTCTTTTCAAGTTCAAGCATTTGATCATCACCATGCCATCACCATTGTCATGATCTTCGTCATTGCTTCATCACTTGGAGTAGTGCTACCTATCTCATAATCACTTTGATAAACTAGGTTAGCACTTAGGGTTTCATCAATTAACCAAAACTAAACTAGAGCTTTCACCTAGCCGTGGGCACTCCATGTCTACCCGGTTCCTAGGAGCCTACCCTTGCTAGCCACCACGCCCCACGGTGCTGCTGTCGCCTACCACCATAGTCGCTAGCCATTGGCGTCCACGGCTGGACCGCCTCGGGCCACCTCTAGCGAGGCCGTGGATAGCCCCAGGTCTCTACGAGGCCTGCTCACCCCTCCGCCCAGTCCATCGCCACGCGCCTAGCCCTCCACAACCAGAAATCAACCCTGCCGCGGCCCTCCTCTGCTTGGTGAAGACGAGGAAGAAGAAGAAAAGGACCTCGCGCTTAAATAGAAGCTTTTCTAGGGTCCCCATTGTAAATCTTCTTACTCACATGAATAGTACTACTAGACTGTGGGTTGATTCAAGAAAAGCTCAGGGGCCACTGTGCAAGGTGTTTGTCTTTTATGGTTTTTCCTTTTCTTTTATGTTTTATTCGGCTAAAACTTTGAAAAATAATAGTAAACTGTAGAAAAAGCATAAAAATGTCAAACCAGTTTTGTTACACTCCACACAAGTAGATCTATGCAGTAGATATATAATATGACATGTTTTAGTACAAAAGTTTTGCTATAGATATTTGTCTATGTTTTTTAATGTTAAATTCATATCTACTGTTATATGAATCTAATTGCTATGAAATTATTATGGTAGGTTACTTGTTGCATGCTTGTGCTATGGTAAAAATTTCATGTCCAATGGATGCTTATTTACCAAGTTATTGATTGATCATGTGTTACATGCCTTTATTGCTTTTAAATCTTAATTAATTGCTAGTAAATAATTTGCTAGTACTAAAATTATAAAATTTATGTGGTAGTTATGTTTAGTTAAGATGTATCACCCATAAATTTTTTATGTCCAAAAGAGATGTTTGGTGCGCCACCTTTTTATTCCTTGGTTGTAATTATTAAAGCTTTTATATATGTTAGGTGTTTAGATTAGGGTTAATATATTGTCTATACTACTTGTTTTATATGATGACTAGGCAAAGTGTGTTTAGTAAGTAGAAGTGTGCTTGGCATGTTATGATAAGCTTTCACTTGTATGTTTAAAATGCAAATGGTTGTTTTGCTTACTTGTGTTAGGTTGATAATAGTAACTCGCAAGTAAGTCACTAGGAGAGGATGAGAGTCGAACCTCCCACGTTTAGTTACCGTTCACCATGATGACGTTTTGCTTGTCTTCTAGTGTTTGTAAATGTCTTTGTTACACTTGTTTGAATTAAGCATTCATTTGCATCTATGCATATCATTTAGGTGCGTTGGTGGTTGATGGATGGGTTGATGGCCTATGGAGTTAAACCAGAAGCGGGTGTAATGTGACCATGTCCAGAAGATGGAGATGGTTGGATCATGTCCCAAAGATGGAGCCAACCAACATAGTATAATGATGGTTTACCTAGAGAAGCCCCGGTGCATAACCCTTATTTTTTAAGCATTTATTATTATGTTGATGTGCATTAAGTTACAGGAGTTGATTGAAACCCACCTGCATAAATATTATATCCTAAGAGTCCTACTAGTATGATAGGAATCATGTAGTATGCCCTGTGTCGGGTACCACGAGAAGGGGTCCCCTAAACAACTATCGAAAAAAATCGCTTATACCCCGTCAAAATCAAAGCCAAGAGACAACTATTGGTTAAACCCCGGCCACGTCCAAGGCCACCTACTCTCCGCCTCGCTAGAGGCCTTGCATGAGAGGCCTCGGACGGCCTACCGATTCTTTGTCTTGCCCGAGGCCCTACGCGTACAGCCTCGGACGAGACGCTGATTCTCCGCCTCGCTCAAGGCCGGCTCAGCAAAACAGCCCCATCGCCTCTGCCTCGACCAACTTCTCGGAAAAGATGTCACGTCCGCCCGGCGCGTTCAACCGCTCCCGCGATATCAGCTGAACGATGGCTCGACACAGTGGCGTGGCCGATTGGACGCCAGTCACATCGAAGCCATGCTATCTAGGATAGGATAGGGCAGGGGTTACTAGCCGCTGTGCTTGGTGCTATGCCCACGACCGGTGCCCATACTGCGCTGTGCTACCTAACTCCTGCTCCAGGGACAACGCGGCGTGCGGAGTTAGGTCCAGGTTACTATAGCCTCGGAATCAGTGTATAGGCCCAACTGCTCCCTCCATGCCTCGGTAGTCTACTTCAGGGTCTAGGCAACCTCGGGATTCACGCCCGCTGGGCCCCCCATGATGGCTCAGCCTCGGCACCAACTGAGCCTCGGCTCTTCATGCGATCAACACACAGCAACCAGCACGTCGCTTGCCAGGCCCTACGTCAAGCTATCACTGGAGCTCCCACGTCGCACAAGATCAGATGTGACCGGCACGTTGCTCTAGCACTTCAAGGGCAGGACCACTCCCTCAACCATGCTACCATAGTAACAGGCTACAGGGCTCAGACATGCCACCTCTATTCGTAGGACACCGCATAGCGAACACATGTATCACCCCTGACCCCCCTTCAACTATAAAAGGGAGGGATCGGGGCCGTTTCTAGGGGACACGCATAGGCAGACGGACAAACTCACTCACGCGCAAGCAACGCTCTGTAACATGCACATTTACCCGCTGCCTGAGATCAGCATCTCAAGCAACTCACACCGCTCCACGCAGAGACCTAGGACTAACTCCCTCTCTCGCCTTGCTTGTAACCCCCTACTGCGAGTATTTCGGTGTAAGGAATACAAGATCGATATCTCAGACTAGACGTAGGGCACCCATTGCCTGAACCAGTACAAACCTTATGTCTCTTTACATCACCATCTAGGATTAGGGGCACACAGTGCATTTTTACTAGTTGGTTGAGGGCCCGCTAGTCCGAAACACCGACAGTTGGCGCGCTAGGTAGGGGTTCTGTGTGTCAGCTTCATCTCCCTAACAAGTTCTAGATGGGTGATCTGGTTTGGGAGCCTAGAGTTCATGTCTCTAGGATATGAGTATGATATGGTACTTCTCACACCCTGAGCCCCACCGACCGATGACGACATCACGCACCCGCAGCCTAGGCGTAGGCGATGCCCGAGCGGCCGCTCTCGTCACGCTCGCTAGGCACGACACGAGCGGGGCCACCCTGACACCATGCGAACTCAGGGTGACACACTATGCTCAACCGGTATCCCATGCCCAGCTATTGGCACAAGGTCCCTGGTTGGGGACCTGTCTAGCCTGAGCCTAGACAAGGGAAAGGCACCGGTGGCGCACGACGACACCCCCGTCATCAAGCTCAGCCCCGCCACCTCCTAAGGAGTTGACTTTGGCGGAGCAAAGCCTAGCGATAGCACCATCCCCGTACCCCTTTGGGTTGAGAAATGCCACCACCACCTATGCTTCTGCCTATGCTTCTACTCACACAGAGCCCTTAGGACGCCACCAACACTTCGCCCTTGACTTCGGCACCATGACTTCGACTCACACCCACACTAACTCCTCGAAGGAGGATGAGGCATGGGCTGGAGTGGACTTCTCTGGACTTCGTGACCCTGAAGCCATGCGTCGCTTCCTGGCCACGAGTGACTACTACTTCGGCTACTCCAACTCTGATGATGAAGGCACTTATGATCCCACTCGTGAGTGCTTCCACATCAGACTCGGGATGCCAAGCATGGGTGATGAGGACGAGGGGATAGGCAATCATACCCCGCTTTGCCAGGGAGTGAGCGATGCCACACCCTCACGCGTTGTCCCATCGGCAGCACGGAATAAGAGCCTCGCCCTCGGACAACTTCAACACTCGGACCTAGAGCAGCTCCGTGAGCTTCAGGCCAAGGTCAAGCAAGATTGACTCCTTTTGCAGCAGCTTCGAGACACTCTCAAGCAGGAGCAGTAGGGTCACGGTGATGGCGGAAGAGCCCGGCGGAGGGCCTGCGATGTCCACCACCGCATCAACGATGACAAAGGGGGTGAGCAACCCCCAATCTTCAATCGTGCTAGCTAGAACATCGCGGCTGCGACAATGCTAGTCTGAACGATGCTCGAGCCCTCTACTACGGAGGGGCAATGGGTCCACTGTGAGCTTTAGGATCTCCTTGAGACCACCGCGGTGTAGCAGGCCGAGAGTTCCACCTCCCGATGGCGCAGAGGCACCTCGGACCTTCCCATGGCACTGCCTCGGTAGGACAGGTTGGCCTTGGCTCATCCCGAACCCGTTCATGCACCGACGATCAACATGGTCCCCTTGCTGCATGACTGCCTCGGCAACCAACGCGAGGCACAGGGCGACCACGAGGTGGTCAGCAGGCGACGGCGACACGACAATGAGGGGCCCGCTCGGGGCTACCATCTGCACTAAGGTGGCCACTACGACAGCAGGGAAGACCACAGTCCTTCCCTTGAGCCGCCTGGTCCTCGAGTCTTTAGCAAAGCCATCTGTGCTGCTCATTTTCCGGCCTAGTTCCGACAACCGACCAACCTCATGAAGTACAGTGGTGAGACCAATCTCGAACTTTGGCTGGCCGATTACCGCCTGGCTTGTCAGCTAGGTGGCATGGACGATGATCTGCTCATCATCCGCAATCTCCTGTTGTTCCTGTCAGACTCGGTGCGAGCCTGGCTTGAACATCTCCCTCCCTCATAGATCCATGACTGATGCGACTTGGTAAGGGTCTTCATTAGGAACTTTCAGGGCATGTACGTGCACCCTAGGAACTCTTAGGACCTCAAAAGTTGTTGCCAGGGCCCGGACGAGTCTCTCCGAGACTTCATCCGACGCTACTCCAAGAAATGCACTGAGTTGCCAAGCGTTGGCGACTTAGAGGTCGTCCAGGCTTTCCTCTCTGACACCACCTGCCAAGACCTGGTCCGAGAATTGGGCCAGAACATACCAACCTCGATGGCCGCACTACTCGACATCGCCACCAACTTCGCCTCGGGCGAAGAGGCCGTTGGGGCCATCTTCCCCGACGACGATGCCAAGGGGAAGCGGAGGGACGAGGCCCCCAGGGCCTCGGCTCCCAACCTCCCCAAGAAAAAGAAAAAGGGTCACCAGGGGAAGCAAAAAGTCCTTGAGGCCGGCCTAGTCACGGCCACAGAGCGCAAAAATCCCTAAGGCCCCAGAGGCCCCGGGCTCTTCGACGACATGCTCAAGAAACCCTACCCTTACCACCAGGGCTCGGTGAAGCATGCCCTTGAAGAGTGCACCATGCTCTGGCGTTACTACACCAAGCTCGGACTCCCCGACAATGATGCCAAGAAGAGGGGCACCGACGATAAGGACGACGATAAGGACGATGGATTCCCCAAAGTGCACAACGCTTTCATGATCTTCGGTGGGCCTTCGGCGTGCCTCACAGCATGACAATGGAAGAGGGAGCGCCGGGAGGTTTTCTTGGTGAAGGTGGCCACTCCTCGGTACCTCAACTGGTCTCGGGAGGCAATCACCTTTGATCGGGATGACCATCCTGATTATGTCCCGAACCCCGGGCAGTACCCACTTGTCGTCGACCCCATTATCAGCAACACCTGGCTCACTAAGGTATTGATGGACGGAGGCAGTGGCCTCAACATCCTCTACACCAACACCCTAGAGCTCCTGGAGCTTGACCAGTCATAGCTCCGGGGTGGTGCCGTGCCTTTCCACGGCATTGTGTCGGGGAAACACACACGGCCCCTGGGCGCGTCGACCTGCCCGTCTGCTTTGGTACTCCCTCCAACTACTGCAAGGAGGTCCTCACCTTTGAGGTGGTTGGGTTTAAGGGAACCTACCATGACATCCTAGGGCGGCCGTGCTACGCCAAGTTCATGGCGGTCCCCAACTACACGTACCTCAAGCTCAAGATGCCGGGCCCCACTGGTGTCATCACTGTCGAGTCCACGTATGAGCATGCATACGACTGCGACGTCGAGTGCATCGAGTACACTGAGGCTATCGTAGAGGCTGAGACCCTCATTGTCAACCTTGACCAACTCGGTAGCGAGGCGCCCGACTCCAAGCATCACGCCAGGACTTTCGAGCCCGCGGAGGCCGTCAAGCTCATCCTAGTCAATCCCACCTGCCCCGATGACCAGGCGTTGAGGATCAGTGCCACCCTCGACATCAAATAGGAAGTCATGCTCATCGACTTTCTTCGCGTGAATGCCGATATGTTCACGTGGGGTCCCTCGGACATGCCAGGCATACCGAGGGAGGTCGTCGAGCATGCCTTGGACATCCGGGCCGGCTCCAGGCCGGTGAAGCAACACCTGCGCTGATTTGATGAGGAAAAGCACAGGGCCATCGGCGAAAAGATACAGAAGCTCCTGGTGGCTGGATTCATCAAAGAAGTGTCCCATCTAGAGTGGTTAGCTAATCCTGTATTAGTTAAGAAGAAAAATGGGAAGTGGAGAATGTGTGTAGACTACACCAGTCTAAACAAAGCATGTCCAAAAGTCCCTTTCCCATTGCCCCGAATTGACCAAATCATCGACTCCACTGTGGGATGTGAAACCCTATCCTTCCTTGATGCATATTCCGGGTACCATCAGATCAAGATGAAAGAGTCTGACCAGCTCACGACTTCTTTCATCACACCATTTGGCATGTACTGCTACGTGACTATGTTGTTCGGCCTTAGAAACGCAGGGACCACATACCAGCGGTGCATGACCCATGTCTGATCTCGTTAGTGACTTGGAAATAGCCTTCAGATGCCTCAGGGAAAGGGGCATCAAGTTTAACCCCGAAAAGTGTGTCTTCGGGGTCCCCCGAGGCATACTTTTAGGATTTATAGTCTCGGAACGTGGCATCAAAGCCAACCCGAAGGGTCTCGGTCGTGACCAACATGGGGCTGATCTGAGACCTCAAGGGAGTATAGAGCGTTATGGGATGCCTTGCTACCCTGAGCCACTTCATCTCACGCCTTGGCAAAAAAGGCTTGCCTCTGTACCGTCTCTTGAGGAAATCGGAGCGCTTTTCTTGGACCCTGAGGCCAAAGAAGCCCTCACCAAACTCAAGGCATTGCTCACCAATCCTCCCATCCTGGTACCCGCCGGCCAAGGGCAAGGCTCTCTTACTTTATGTCATCACAACGACCCAAGTGGTTAGCGCGGCCGTAGTAGTCGAGAGGTAGGAAGAGGGGCATGCTCTACCCATCCAACGACCTGTCTACTTCATCAGCAAAGTACTTTCTGAGACCAAAACACGCTACCCCCACATCCAAAAACTGATCTACGCCGTAGTCTTGGCTCGACGCAAGCTGCGTCACTACTTCGAATCCCACCCGATAACCGTGGTGTCGTCCTTCCCCCTAGGGGAGATAATCCATAACCGAGAGGCCTCGGGTAGGATAGCCAAGTGGGTTGTCAAACTCATGGGGGAGGCTTTGTCCTTTGTGCCTCAGAAAGCAATCAAATCTCAGGTCTTGGCTGATTTTGTGGCAGAATGGACTAACACCCAATTGCCACCTGCCCAAATCTAGGCAGAATACTAGACCATGTACTTCAATGGGTCCCTGATGAAGACCAGGGCGAGTGTGGGTCTGCTCTTCATCTCACCCCTTGAAGTACACATGTGTTACATGATTTAGCTCTACTTCGTTGCCTCCAACAACACAGCCGAGTACGAAGCCCTCGTCAACGGCTTGCAGATCACCGTTGAACTTGGGGTACAACGTCTCGACGTACGGGGCGATTCGCAGCTTGTTATCAATCAGGTGATGAAGGAGCCGAACAGCCATGACCCCAAGATGGAGGCGTACTGCAAGCTAGTACGTCACCTTGAAGACAAGTTCGACGGTCTCAAACTCAACCACATCGCGTGGAAATTCAACGAGGCCGTGGATGAACTGGCAAAGATGGCGTTGGCGTGGGCCTCGGTCTCCCCGAACGTCTTCGCCAGAGATCTCCACAAGCCTTCCATCGACTACACCTCGGCAGCGAAAGAGGGCCCACCGATCGAGCCCGCTGTAGGGCTTGAGGCTCCCTCGGTCGCTAAGACCACCGTGGCCGAGACCGAGGTCATGGAAGTCAATGAGGAGCCTCCTGAGGCCAACCAGGGCATGGACTAGCGGGGTCCTATTCCTTGATTGCCTCATCCAAGGAGAGCTCCCTATAGATAGGACTGAAGCCAGATGACTTGTGCAGTGAGCCAAGACTTACGTCCTCAGCAACGGTGAGTTGTACCGGTGAAGCCCATCTGGCGTCCTCCAGTGATGCATCACCACTGAGGTAGGCCAAGCCCTACTTTGGGACTTGCACGCAGGGGCCTGCGAGCACCATGTAGCGCCTCAGATGCTCGTCAGAAATGCCTTCCGCCAAGGGTTCTACTAGCCGATGGCGGTTGCTAACGCCACCAAGCTAGTATGCTCCTACAAGGGATGCCAGTACTATGCGCGGCAAACGCACCTCCCGGCCAAGCCCTCCAAACCATCCCCATTACATGGCCCTTCGCCATGTGGGGCTGGACATGGTTGGGCCTCTATAGAAAGCCCCTAGGGGCTACACCTATCTATTGGTAGCAATCGATAAGTTCTTTAAGTGGATTGAGGCTCGTCCGATCAATCAAATCAAATCCGAACAAGCGGTGCTGTTCTTCACTGAATCATCCATAGGTTCAGGGTTCCAAACACCATCATCACTGACAACAGGATGCAATTCACCGGCCATAAGTTCCTAACATTCTGCGACGACCACCACATCTATGTGGCCTGGTCGGCCATGGGACACCCTAGGACAAATGGCCAAGTAGAACGTGCCAATGGCATGATCCTACAGTGCCTCAAGCCGAGAATATACAACCGGTTGAAGAAGTTTGGCAAGAAATGGCTTGCCGAACTCCCGTCAGTCATCTGGAGCCTGAGGAATACCCCGAGCCGAGCCATGGGGTTCACACCGTTCTTCCTAGTCTATGGGGCCGAGGCCATCCTCCGCACTGACTTGGAGTATAGTTCTCCAAGGCTTCGGGCCTACAACGAGCAGAGCAACCACACTGCCCGCGAGGACACCCTCAACCAACTGGAGGAAGCCCGAGACATTGTGCTGCTACATTCAGCCAATACCAGTAAGCTCTACGACGCTATTAAGCCCGGCGCATTCGAAGCCAAGACCTGAAGGTAGGCGACCTGGTGCTGAGGCTGAGGTAGAGCAACAAGGGCCGCCACAAGCTAACCCCACCATGGGAAGGACCATACATCATCGCCCAAGTGCTGAAGCCCGGGACCTACAAGCTAGCCAACAAGAAGGGCGAAATCCTCACCAACGCTTGGAACATAGAACAACTACGTCGCTTTTTACCCTTAAATCTCCAAGCATTGTATACATTGTTTCTCGGAATACAATTAAGAAGTGTTCTTTAGTTCTTCTAATTTTTCGAGAAACCCCCCGAGCCCATCACGGGCCTTGGCAGTATGATAACACCATAAGGGAGACTCAGCTCTGCCTCTACAGAGGTGCCCACTACGAGGCTCGCACAGGACACGGCTCTGCCTCTACAGAACCGAGCCTCCCTCGGGGGCTAGACGGGGGGACTCCCCCCTAAGTCCCATGCACCATTTTTTAGTCATTTTTCAAAAAAATTCCTACGCCAAACTCTCTAGCGTGCTTTGACAAATTGATTGTGAAAAAACCTAAGAACCAAAAGACTGTCTCAAGGCCAGAAGGCCGACTAAGTCGCGAGACGACCTATGCCTCCGGGCTACGGCACTCCCTCACCACCTTTTGCCCGAGGGGCAGCTTAGGCTCTAGGGAAGTTTTTTGCAAGAGATTTGTTAAGAGACGAGATAGAGGGTAGAGGCTCGAAAATTCAATGAAAAACAATTAAAGAAGCGTAGACTCACGATTACTTTAAAAAGGCCTCGACGGCCACCAATGTTATGATAGGGTAACATAATCCCTAATCTATTTACATGGCCTCTTGGGCCTAGGTCAAGGCTCAGGGTCTCCAGCATCGGCGGATGACATGGGAGGGACCACCTCCTCTTCAAACAGTTTGGCCAGCGCCGTGCCGGGGCCCTCCGCCGCCTCCATCAGCTTTGTGACCTCCTTGTCGGCCTCCCCATCATCATCGGGCAGGACGTAGCCATCGCTGATGCCTTGAGATCGATGCCGATGTAGTACGAGGCAGTGACGGCCAGGGCACGCTTAACGCTGTGTGCAGTGCCCTCGGAGTCTCTCGCGCACTTGGCCACTCAACGCAATCAGGTGGCTCCCGAGGGAGCTGCCTGACTGGACCCCCCTCGACCTCCAGGGCCTCACAGGTGGTACAGGCGGCACTCTTCAGCGCGTCGTGCTCCCCCGATCTCGTCTCAAGCACCGCCTGCACTACGACAGAGGCCTCAGCTGCCCGGGTGACCTCCTTCTCCAACTCTGCGCCAAAGAAAATGGAATGGGGCTGAGTGCAAAGGAAAACAGCCAATTGGGGCAGAAGCCTATGGGACTCACCCTCGCCTTCTCCTCCTAGCGTCAAACCTCGACCCGAGAGGCCTCGGCTTTCTCCTTCTAGTGTTGGGCCTCGACCCAAGAAGCCTCGGCCTTCTCCTTTAGGTGCTGGACCTCGACCTGAGAAGCCTCGACCACCCTGGAAGCCTCTTCCTCCGGCTTTGCATCACACCAAGGAGTTAGGGGCCGAACACAAGGAAAACAAATAAAACAAGGAGAATAAGACTCACCGTCAGCCTTTCCCCTCCAGACCATAGCCTCAGTCCGGGAAGCCTCAGCCACCTTGAGGGCCTCATCCAAGGCACCTTTCATCAGCTGGTGCGCACCCTACTCCGTCCCCAGCTATCTAACAAGGGCCTTGACAGAGGTCGTGGCTTCTCTAGCCCGGGACCTAAAGGCGTCCCGATCACCGGCCACACGGGTCAGCTCCTCCTCCAACTCCTTGGCCCGCACCACCAAGAGGGCGACCTGCTCCTGAGCCGCCATCGCTGTAGCCTTCATATCGGCACCGCGTAGGCAAAGGTCCTCCACCTCCGTGCTCTGTGCCGATAGAAGCTCGTTGGCGTGAGCGAGCAAGTCTTTCTACCACTGGAGCTGGTCCTAGACGTCCCTCTCCCATTGGAGGAACACTGACTTCCCAAGGGACCGAGTCTCGAGCTCCTAGATAAGCAGAACAGGGGTCATGCACTGAAAGAAAACTTAGAAAAAGGGGACACCACACGAGAAAAGAAGGCATGTACCTGGGTGACCCTAGGTAGATCGTCGGCCATGATAGACAGCGCTATCCACAGTGACCGCTCCGCTAGCTGGTGATATTGCTCGAAGGTGTCCCAGCGCCCCCCCTTGGCCGTGTCCTCAAGGGTGAACAGAGGCTCCCCCTTAGGGTTGTCCCGGCTCTGCCACAAGACACGCGGGTGATCCCACCCATGGGGCTCGGGTTGCACCCGCATGAGGGCTGAGCTTCCCTCGCCAGAGGCTAGAGCAGGCTGCTCCACGGTGCTAACCACCTCGGCATCTGCCCCCTCCCTCCCCTAAGAAGTATCGCCGGAGGAGATCAAATGGACCTCTACTTCTCGGGCGCTCTCCCACAATAGCGGCAGGCCTTGGACCAGGGGCGGTACCGAGGCCTCCACCGCCTTCATCTCCACTTCTTGGGCCATCGGCTACGCCATGCTCATGTCGACCTCCGCTACCATGGCCTCGATGGTCTTGGGGGCTCCGGCCCCCGCAACCGTGGCCTCAGTGGTCCTGGGCACCCCAACCTCCATCGCCTCAGCCTTGGAGGCCTAGGGGGCCTCGACCTCAGTGGCCTCAACGACCAAGGATGCCTCGGCCTCATCTGACCCACGGGCCTTGGCCTCGCGGGTCGGAGGTGCTCCCTCCCCCACCTATGTAGGGGCCGCCTCGGCAGCCTCTCCTTGGGTGACCGGCTCCTTCGGGTCGACCCTCGCCGACGCCGCGCCACGTTGTATGGCGGCTTGTGCCTCTACCACTTAGTGGGTGGTGGAGCTGGGGCTCACCTTGAGCGCCTTAAGTGGTGCCAAGGCGGGCACCTCCACAGGACGCTTCCGGCTGAAGATAAGATACTTACGGGGTCAGCATACGACCGAAGAACGAATAGAAGATGCTACAACTATGCTAAAAAAGGCTTACCTTGAACGGGTCAGCAACCGCTTCAGCACGGCGACCCTCCTTTGCGAAGGCGGTGGTGATGGCGGAGGCACGGCCTCTGTATTCGCTAGTGCCAGCCAGTCCTCGACGGACCCCGGTGCCCCCTCGATCCTCTGGGGGGCAGTTGCCTCACCCCCGCCACCACCTGCTCCACCTCTACCGTCGAGCCCACTGGGCTGATGGCGCGCTTTCCCAACACCCATGCCTCGAGCATGTCAGCCTCTGCCCTAGGGCGAGCGATCGGCGGCCCCAAGGTGTCTCCTCCTCCTCCTCTTGGGAGCGCTAGGCTGCTCATCAACGCCTTAGGCGCAGTTCCCCGATGTTAGGGAGATGGTCCATGGGACCCTGCCCCAGCTTGCTCCTCATCACCGCCCGAAGAATCCGCTGACAGTGATGACGACAGAGACGCCTCCACCGAGAGGCCCTCCTACCTCTACCTTCGACGGCGTTTCTCTAGCTCTTCACGCTCAAGGGTCTTCCTCTTGTGCTTTGCCTGCTCGACATCCTTCCGCTTCTTCTGTGCCTCGGCATGTGCTCGGTTCACCGCCCGCCACGCTGCGTCCTCAGGAACGGGCGGTGGGGAGGCTCGCATGTCTCTCATCCCCTGAAGGAATAGCGAACGCAAATAAGGGACCGAAAAATGGCAAGGAACGAGGAGGCCTCGGGGGCTACAGTGGTGCGTGACTTACCAGGGAGGGGAACCCCCACGATGGCCACATCACGATGGGGGTTAGGCCACCGCTCCTCCGCTTCGCCTCCACCATCTCCCTCACCCGACGAAGAATCTCCTTATCAGAGAGGGTGGAGGCGGACATCCGGATGCCCTCGATCGGCTCATCTGGTCTCATCTCGAACAGGCGCTGCCACCGAGCCATCAGCGGCAGCACCCTTCGGCGGTAGAAGGCAGCCATGACCACAGCCACCGTAAGACAGTGGCTCCATAGCCTCTCCAGCCCCTCCAGGAGCGACTGCAGCTTGGGCTGATCCTCCTTTAGGACGCCATACTTCCACTTCTCCAGACAGCTCTCCACGATCCACCCAGTGTAGGGGGGAAGTCTGCTGTCATCATTGAGGAGATAGAACCAGCTGATGTACCAGCGGTGATTGGTTGATGCGAGCTGGGCTGGGATGTACAGGTGCTGACGGTCCTGGCGCACTTGGAGAGTGCAGCCGCCAGCCCTCACTGCCTTCCTTGTGCCCGATGTACCCGTCGGCTTGGTGGTATGCCCCACCCAGAAAAGGTGGAGCCATAGCTCCCAATGGGGAGTGATCCCCAGGTACCCCTCGCAAACGGCGACAAAGATGGCCACCTACGCGAAGGGATTGGGGTTGAAGTTGTGGAGCTCCACACCGTAGTAGTGCGGGAGCGCCCGCATGAACCGGTCGACCGACAGGCTGAGGCTACGCTCGTGAAAGGATATGAAGCTCATGACATAGCCATCATGTGGCCTCGGCTTCGGCTCGCCCGATGGAGCGATCCACACTGGCATGTTGGGGTCGGTAACCGGACAAAGAAGGTTGTCATCGACGAGCGACTAGAGCGTCTCCACAAACATGTTGGACTGACCCTAAGGGCCCACCTCAATGACAATGGCGCCAGCCATGGGTGCGATGGAGAATACGACTATGGTGGTGAGCCTCTCTCGCTCTCTCTACCTCACCTCTCTCTCTTCTTCTCCCCGGCGCTCTCTATTCTAGCAACGGCTCAAGGTCGGCAAAGGCGAATGTAGGCAAGGTAAGGAGGGGAGGGGCGAGGCTCGTTGCGTATTTATGTAGGAAGGTGGTGAAATGGGCAGGCAACAAAATTGGGAAAGTTTCCCTCAGATCTAGCACAGTTAATCCAGATCCGATTTTACCGCCCACGTACCCACCTTTTCCTCATTAATCGCGTGAACAGTTATGTTCCATTCGCTGACACGGCGTTGCATCCAATCGCTATAGTGGCAGGCACCATTCCGCCTCCCCGAGAAAATTGCCTCAAAAGGCACGCTTGCTGTTGTCAAACTGATGGGGGGGGAATATCCCCCACCTGATTCCTTTCGGATGAAGGAACTAGGCATCGAGCCCGTTACGGTCCAGGGGTTCGAAGGCTGGGGTCCCAAGGGTTTCGACAGCCGCCCTAGGGTAATAGAGTTAGGGACGACTATGGGTGAGCCTATACGGGGCTGAGACCCAAGCAGGCAAAACGCTTGGAACGCCCTAAGTCGTGTCCAAGACCGGCAGAGAGGTCTCCAAATGGGATCCCACCGTAAGGAGGCACCGAGCCACTGGGGCCCATCGAACGGCCCTGGCACCCACTAGAGAAACCCTCTGGTACTCTTGAAGTGCGTCTCTAGACCGCTAGCCGACCCCTATCAAATGGGGCACATGCCTCCACTCGGACTTACCCGATAACAGCTCACCGGAAGTGCCTCTGCTCGCACCCATCGAGGGTAGCCTGGCATATTCCACCCCTCCTTTTGAATGAAAAGGATGCGCGAGGGTCGTACAAAAAGCCAGGGGAACCCCTAACGGCCTTCTCGCTCCATGCAGAGGCTAGGGGGCTCTTCCTACAACCTTGCCGAGACCTAGCGTTCCAGGCTCGCACTCGAGGGGGCTCGGCAAACAACCCCTCCTTCCGAATGAAAAGGATGCGCGAGGGTTGTACAAAAAGCCAGGGGAACTTCTGACGGCCCTCTCGCTTTGTGCAGAGGCTAGTGGGCTCTTCCTGCAACCTTACCGAGACCCAGTGACCTAGGCTCGCACTTGAGGGGGGCTCGGCAAACAACCCCTCTGTCCGAATGGAAAGGACGTGCGAGGGTCACACAAAAAGCCAGGGGAACCCCTGACGGCCCTCTTGCTCTATGCAGAGGCTAGGGGGCTCTTCCTGCAACTTCGCCGGGACACAGCAACCCAGGCTCACACTCAAGGGGGCTCGGCGAACAACCCCTCCATCCCAGCGAAAAGGATGCGTGAGGGTCGCACAAAAAAGCCAGGGGAACCCCCGACCGCCCTTTCCCTCCGCGCGGAGGCTCGAGGGCTCTTCTTGCACCCAGGACGAAGACAAGCGACCCGAGCTCACGCTCAAAGGCCCAGAAAAATGCGATAAAGGGCATCGAGCCCATTATGGTCCAGGGGTTCGAAGCCTGGGCCCCTGAGGGTTTCGACAGCCGCCCTAGGGCAGCAGAGTGAGGGACAACTATGGGCAAGCCCGTGCATGGCCAAGGCCTAAGCAAATGATTGCTCGGGATGCCCTAAGTCATGTCCAAGACCGGCAGGGAGGTCTCTGAATGGGATCCCACCGTAGGGAGGCACCGAGCCACCGGGGCCCATCGAATGGCCCCGGCACCCACTAGAGAAGCCCTTTGGTACTCTTGGAGTGCATCTTTGGACTGCTAGCCAACCCCTATCGAACGGGGTGTGGGCCTCCACTTGGACTTACCTGATAACAGCTCACTAGGGGTGTCCCTGCTCGCGCCCACTGAGGGTAGCATGGCACCCTCCACCCCTCCTTCTGAATGAAAAGGATGTGTGAGGGCCACACAAAAAGCCAGGGGAACCTCTGACGGCCCTCTCGCTCTACGTAGAGGCTAGGGGGCTCTTCCTGCAAACTTGCTGAGGCTCAGCGACCCAAACTCGCACTCATGGGCTCGGCAAACACAATAAAACCCCTCTCACGATGAAAGAAAAGCCCCTAGAGGAATAAATCCACTCCTCCAGGGCATCAGGGGCTACACCCAGTGGGTGCGCTCGCGCGCACCCACCGAAGCCTCGAGTACGAAACACCATCCCGCCAGGAGCTACTATGAGCCGAGTCTCGCCAAAACCTCAAGAAGAGCGCTCGCACTCTCCCTAAGGCTTGGGGGCTACTGTTAGGTACCATGAGAAGGGGTCCCCTAAGCAACTATATAAAAAATCGCTTATACCCTGTCAAAATCAAAGCCAAGAGACAACTACTGGTTAAACCCCGGCCACATCCGAGGCCACCTACTCTTTGCCTCGCACGAGAGGCCTCGGACGGCCTACCAATTTTCTGTCTCGCCCAAGGCCCTGCGTGTACAGCCTCGGACGAGACGTCGATTCTCTGCCTCGTTCAAGGCTGGCTCGACAAAATAGCCCCGTCGCCTCCGCCTCGACCAACTTCTTGGATAAGATGTCACGTCCGCCCGGTGCGTTCAACCGCTCCCGCGATATCAGCCGAACGACGGCTCGACACAGCGGCGTGGCCGACTGGACGCCAGTCACATCGAAGCCATGCCATCCAGGACAGGACAGGGCAGGGGTTACCAGCCGCTGTGCTCGGTGCTGTGCCCACGACCAACTCCCATGCTGCGCTATGCTACCTAACTCCTGCTCCAGGGATAATGCGGTGTGCGGAGTTAGGTCCAGGTTACTATAGCCTTAGAATCAGTGTATAGGCCCAACCGCTCCCTCCACGCCTCAGCAATCTACTTCAGGGTCTAGGCAACCTCAGGATTCACGCCCGCCGGGCCCCCACAATGGCTCAACCTCGGCACCAACTGAGCCTCGGCTCTTCACACGGTCAACACACAGCAACCAGCATGTCGCTTGCCAGGCCCTGCGTCAAGCTATCACTGGAGCTCCCACGTCGCACAAGATCGGATGTGACCGGCATGTTGCTCCAGCACTTCAAGGGCAGGACCACTCCCTCAATGATGCCGCCACAGTAACAGGCTACAGGGCTCGGACATGCCACCTCTATTCGCTTGACGCCGCATAGCGAACACATGTATCACCCCTGACCCCCCTTTAACTATAAAAGGGAGGGACCTAGGCTGTTTCTAGGGGACACGCATAGGCAGACAGATGAACTCACTCACTCACGCGTAAGCAATGCTCTGTAATACGCACATTTACCCGTTGCCTGAGATCAGCATCTCAAGCAACTCACACCGCTCCACGCAGAGACCTAGGACTAACTCCCTCTCTCGCCTTGCTTATAAGCCCCTACTACGAGCATTTCGGTGCAAGGAATACAAGATCGATATCTCAGACTAGACGCAGGGCACCCATTGCCTGAACCAGTACAAACCTTGTGTCTCTTTACATCACCATTTGGGATTAGGGGCATGCAGTGCATTTTTACTAGTTGGTTGAGGGTCCGTCGGTTCAAAACACCGACACCATGCTATAGGACTTACGTTACAATTCAAGTGATGGGCTGTCACTCGTGAGAGATAGGTCCTTATACTACTACTATCATATGGTTTTGGATTCAGAGATGAATAATAAATTGGAGATTGGGCGGGACTGGGGACTTTGGATGTGGACTTGGTTGGGCAACAGAGCGGGGCTCTGGTTGCATTAGTCTCGCCTATATCAATCAAGGACCGTACCGTTGGCTAGACCGCTGGTTAAGTTTGAAGGCACCGAACACATAACAGGGGCCTGAGTTATAGTTGACCGTGAAACTAAGTACTTTCCTATGACTCAGGGTCCTAAAAAGTTTATTGGAGTGTTACACTGGCCATTCGAGGAGTTGTTAGGAGGCAGGGAATGTTCATGGTAAAACTTATAAGGGGGAAGCCTATCATCGCTCGGTGGGGCGGGCCTCATAGTGTGGGTTCCCTAGGATGGTCAGGTTGCTTTTAGACCTAGGTCGTACGAGAGGAAAGGTTGCCTTGTACTTGCTCCTTCAAGAAGTACGAGCATGTATTTGGGATTGCCCAGCTAGATGTACATCGATTGCAATCGTCGTCCTCCTCGGATATGGATACCACTTGCCATTGTCTAGCATCGTAGTAACAACTGGAATATGGAGATGCTGATGAGGCTACTGCCGAATTATGAAATATATCCTGATTGCTTACCACATGCTTGAAAGTAGTTCAGGTACTTACCTAGAATGGTTAATGTCGATGCGGGACCCACAGGATACCCCGCAAGGGAGAGAGAAGATCTAATCCAACTAGGATTCTTCCCATGTAATCTTAGTAGTAGAACTATTAAGTAATCCTACTAGAAAATCTCATTGTAAACCGACTAGGACTCTGGCCTCCTGACTATATAAAGGAGGGCAGGGCTCCTAAGAGAGGAGGACGATAATTGTACAACACAACATATCACAATCAATCCAACGCAAAGGCTAACACCGACTGGACATAAGGTTATTACTCGATCTACGATCGAGGGCCTGAACCAGGGTAAATCGACTGTCTCTTGCGTTAACCATCGAGTTCAGCATACGCCGAAGTCTGAACATACTGCCCCAGTACCCCCGTGGTAGGCTATCGGTGGTGAAACATCGACAGCTAGCGCGCCAGGTAGGGGCTTTCGGCGACTTTGCATCTGAGAGCTCGATGGACCTCGACAACATAATCTTCCCGATGGAATCAACTTTCATCTTCGGCTCATGGATCTGCGAGGCAGACAACAACGACAAGCTTCAGGGTCATCTCTTCAAAGATCCAGATCATCATAAAGAATTTCCTATTTCAACAACTACGACGGATCAGCTCACCAGAAGATTCGCGCAGATCATAATATCCGATTCAAATAAGATTTCATGGCTACGTGCATCCGACTCGAATTCAAGCTCTATGTCCAAGATGAAGTCTTATTCGAGTGCTTTCAAGAAACCGAGTTCTTTTTTGGCAAGATTCCAGAGCACAACCCAAAACAACTCGGATTACCCTCAGAGTTCTTTCAAGAAGTCGAGTTCTTCTCTATTTGGGCTCGACAACATGGCAAAATCCTATCAGGGACAGTTCGAAAGATCCTTTAATCCAATGTTCGGGATACCACTAACAGGAGCCCAGGAGGGTCTCATGCTAACGATAACATCACAAGACTGTATCATCCACTGGCCAGGTTCCGTTCCTGAAGATAGTGGAACCCAACTAGTCGGCACAACAATAACAGCTATTCTACCTTACCAAGAAGGAGACTCGATCTACAACATCGAGGCATCTACTAAAGTTATCAGCGACTCCGACAGCATGAAAACTAACGCCAATAATAGAACGGCTCACACACGAGAAGTGCTCATGGTTCAACATCCTCGGTCACCATTAAATCCCCTGGAAGCACCCGATGTCAGGTCATCAGATGAATCAGAATCCAACATATCACCCTTTGCCCAGGGCTACGATGGAGAAACCGAGAGTCAGAAACAAGCTAGAGAAAGAAAAAACAAGTTGAAGCAAGGGTGCCAACACCGTACTAGGCAGTGTAGGGAAGCTTGGATCAGATATGAGTCAGAGTTGGCTGAGTACGACAAAAGAAAATCGCAACGAGAAGTCGAAGGAAGACGCACGGCAAATACGCCTTATGATAAGATTTGAGAAGCATTAGAAGAAATCGGAGCAACTTCACATCCCGGTGAGAAGTATGAACAGCTCCAGGACTTGCTCCGATCGACGATCCCGAGAATGCATGAAGAGAGAGCTCGATTAAGACTACCCGCCAGATCAACAACCCACCGGCAAGAAGATCAAAATCAAAGGAAATCTGCTTTCGAAAGACTTGGGCCAGGTGGAAGCCATGACAGAGGAAGTAGGAAGGAACATAATCAAGGCCACCGATTTGAACAACCAAGGAAGACCAGGAGTAGGGTGCCTACCCAGACAACCTCGCAAGATTATTCCCATTAAAATGACAGTTGGCCAGAAGAAGGTGCCAAATCCGAATTCAAAGAAACCAGGACACACGACAGATTCCCCTGTTTCGTGAACAGGCTTGCATTGGTATGATTACCTCACAAATTCAAACCGTCTAACCACTCCAAGTATGATGGCAAAACTGAACCAAGGTAATGGCTCAGAATATATTCATAATCAATTGAACTAGCCGGAGGAGATGACGATATCAAAACCCTGTTCTTTCCCATGGCACTGGAAGCCATGCCCCTCCAATGGTTCGACAAACTAAATCTAGGATCTATCAGAAATTGAGAGGATTTGCAAACAGCTTTTTGTGAGAATTTCGCAGGAATCATTACACACCCAATCACTCATGCAGAACTAAAAGGACTCAAGCAAAAGGGGGGTGAAAGTCTCAGAAATTACTATCGACGATTCGGCGAACTACGAGCTCAAGTGCATGACATAACCGAACGAGAAGTAATTGAAGCTTTCTCTCACAGAATCATGGCTAGGTGGCAATTTCAAGACTTCTGCAAAGAAAATCCGAGAAACAATGAAGAATTCAGATGAACAGTAGAAAAGATGATTACTACAGAAGAAAAAACACGAGAGAGGTTCCCGGACAGAAGCAACCAGGACAACTCGGACAAGCAAAAAATCACCGAAATAGCAGATATCAAGAAAGAAAACGTAGACCAGACAATACTGTGGCAATGGCTGACAAATTAAAGAAGTTTTCTAAACCCAGAGGATATGATGACATTGAGAACATACGTTGCCCATTGCACCCTAATGGGAGGCACACCATCGGAAATTGCTACACTTTCAATGATCGATACACAAGAAAAGATAGTAAGGAAAACACCAAAGTGGACAATCAGAAAAGAGATGAAGACAACCACGAGGACAAAGGATTCCAAAAACCCAGGGGAACAGTAGTAGTGATCTTCTCAGGGGCTCCGTATTGCAGAAGCAAACATTAAGAAAAACTAGCACTATGGACCATTATGACAGCAGAACCGGCTACACCAAGATATCTCAATTGGTCACAGTATCCTATCCAATTTACCAGAGAAGACCAATGGACTAGCGTGGGAAACACAGGCCATTATCCACTGGTTCTAGATCCAACTATTGCTGGTATGACCGTCACCAAAGTACTAATCGATGGGGGAGCTGGACTCAACATCATCTTTTTAGAAACTCTAAGGAAAATGGGACTACAACTCGCCGGGATGATCACGCCAATAAGCACACCTTTTTACGGAATAGTACCTGGCAAAGCAGCCATGCCACTCGGACAAATTACTTTACCTGTTACTTTTGGAACTCCTTCAAACTACCGAACAGAGTTTATCAAATTTGAGGTCGCTGACTTCGATTCGTCATATCATGCAATCCTCGGACATCCAGCACTGGCCAAATTCATGGCAATACCACATTATCCGTACTTACTGCTTAAGATGCCAGGACCCAATGGTATCCTTTCTCTTCGAAGCGATTTGAAGCGTGCTTTTGACTACGACGTTCAGGCAATCTAAATTGCAGCTAAAGCACAAGCCGACAATGGAAGAAAAGAAATAGCCGCAATCGCTGCAGAGACAAGCCAAGAAGAATTAGAAATACCGGCTAAAAAGCCCAACATCATCGCACCACCAAAAGAAGCTGACGTCAAGCAAATCGACTTAGGCACAGGTGATAGCTCCAAGACAGCAACCATCAGTGCTCACCTCTCGGCAAAATAGGAACTTGCGCTCACCGACTTTCTTCGGGACAACAAAGATATCTTCGCTTGGAAGCCGGCCGACATGCCAAGAGTCCCAAGGGAGTTGGCTGAGCACAGAATTGATGTTAATGAAAGCTCTAATCCTGTAAAGCAACGGCTACGACGATTCTCACCCGACAAAAAGGCAGCAATTAAAAAGGAAATAACAAAACTAATGGCAGCCGGATTCATTAGGGAAATCCTTCATCCAGACTGGCTAGCAAACCCAGTCCTTGTGCAGAAGAAAAACACGGACGAGTGGCGTATGTGCGTCGACTACACAGATCTCAACAAACATTGCCCAAAAGATCCGTTTGGGCTACCATGCATTGACCAGATAGTTGACTCAACAGCAGGATCTGCACTATTATCTTTTCTCGATTGCTATTCAGGGTATCACCAGATCGCACTAAAAGAACAAGACCAGAGCAAGACATCTTTCATCACCCCGTTTGGTGCCTACTGCTACAGGACTATGTCGTTTGTACTAAAGAATGCTGGCGCCACGTACCAAAGAGCTATCCAAACTTGCCTTGGGAATCAAATCGGTGAAAATGTGGAGGCATACGTGGACGATGTAGTGGTGAAAACAAAGAACCCAGACACTCTAATTGAAGATTTAAAGCAAACCTTCGAAAACTTGAAGAGATGGAGATGGAAATTGAACCCAAACAAATGTGTATTTGGAGTTCCCTCAGGACAACTACTTGGATTTTTGGTCAGTCAGCGCGGGACCGAAGCCAGCACCAAGCAAATTCGAGCTATAACAGAAATGGGCCCACCTAGAAGTATCAAAGATGTGCAGAAACTAATAGGATGCATGGCGGCCCTCAACCATTTCATATCAAGACTCAACGAAAAGGGGTTACCTTTCTTTAAACTACTAAAGAAGACAGACAAGTTCGAGTGGACAATAGAGGCCGACGAAGCTTTCAAAAAACTTAAAGAATACCTCACCTCGTCGCCTATCCTGACACCTCCAAAGAAAGACGAAGATATGATGCTATATATTGCGGCGACTTCTACCGTAATCAGCATGGCAATAGTCATAGAAAGAGAAGAACAAGGGCGCGTGTATAAAGTGCAACGTCTCGTATACTACATCAGTGAAGTACTGTCAGAATCCAAAATCCGGTACCCGCATGTACAAAAACTACTCTACGCTCTACTCATCACCTCACTCAAGCTTCGCCACTATTTCGAAAGCCACAAGATTACTGTGGTGACAGATTTTCCACTCGGAGACATCCTACACAATAAAGATGCCATGGGGCGCATATCCAAGTGGGCAGTTGAAATCGGAGCTCTTAACATCGATTTCACCTCGTGGAAAGCAATCAAATCTCAAGCCCTCGCCGATTTTATGGCCGAGTGGACAGAGATTCAATAGCTTTTATCAGATACAATCCTTGACCACTGGAAGATGTACTTTGACGGATCACTCAAACTAGGCAGGGCCGGTGCAGGCGTTCTCCTAATTTCTCCAGAAGGAAAACAACTCAAGTACGTCCTTCAGATATAATGGCAAGCTACAAATAATGAAGCAGAATATGAAGCCCTCATCCATGGGTTACGAGTGGCAATTACTCTCAGAATAAAGAGATTACTCGTATACGGCGATTCAATAGTAGTCATCAACCAAGTCAACAAAGATTGGGATTGCACCAAAGAAAACATGAGTGCTTACTGTGCTGAAATATAGAAACTCGAAAAACATTTTCAAGGATTAGAAATTCTACACGTCCTGTGCGATTCCAACATTGCAGCAGACGTCCTCGCCAAGCTTGGATCAGATAGAGCGAAGGTTCCACCCAGCGTATTCATAGAAGAGCTATCAGTTCCCTCTATCAAACAACCCGGTGAAACAACCCATGAAATTCAGGCTAAAGGCGTTTAGATCTTGGTAATCAACACTTCATGGAGCCAAGTTTTCATCGACTACATCAAAGAAAATAAATTGCCAGCAGATAAAGCAGAAGCCACCCAAGTTGTTCGCAAAAGCAAAAACTACGTTCTAGTAGGAGATAGACTTTACAGAAGAGCATCATCATCAGGAGTACTACTAAAATGTGTCTCATTTGAAGAAGGAAAAGAGATCCTAGACGAAATACACTCAGGTTGCTGTGGAAATCATGCCGCTTCAAGAACACTAGTTGGCAAAGCATTTCGCATCGGATTCTACTGGCCAACCGCTTTGAAAGATGCAGAAGAACTTGTCAGAAAATGCAAAGGTTGCCAAATGTTTGTAAGACAAGCCCATGTGCCAGCTCACAATCTTATCTGCATCTCACCCGCTTGGCCTTTTTCCTACTGGGGGCTGGATCAAGTAGGACCCCTAAAGAAAGCAAAAGGCAGCTTCGAGTACATCTTTGTAGCAATCGACAAGTTCACCAAGTGGATTGAATACAAACCACTCGCGAAATACAGCGCAACCAAAGCAGTCGAGTTCATCCAAGACATTATGCACCGCTTCGGCATGCCCAATCAAATCATCACAGATCTAGGCTCCCCCTTCACAGCTATAGAATTCAAGAGCTGGGCGCAAGACTGTGGTTTCAGTATAGACTATGCGTCTGTTGCACATCCAGAAGCCAACAGACAAGTAGAAAGGGCTAATGGACTCATACTAGCCGGATTAAAACCAAGGTTATATGAAGAACTAGTGGACTATGGGTCCAAATGGATTGAAGAATTACCGAAAGTAGTATGGGGGCTATGAACTCAAATAAGCAGAGCAATAGGCTACTCACCCTTCTTCCTAGTTTACAGGTCAGAGGCCGTACTGCCCGCCGACTTGATCTAGACATCACCAAAGATAGAACAATACGATGAAGGAGAAGCAGAACACACAAGAAGATTAGAACTCGACAGCTCAGAAGAAGTCAGAGTAAACGCTACCCTCCAATCAGCTAGATACCTACAAGGTTTAAGATGGCACTACAACAAGAGTACCCATCCTCGATCACTACAAGTCGGAGACTTAGTGCTAAGAAGGATACAAAAGACTGACGGACGACATAAGCTAATCAGTCCATGGGAAGGTCCATTCATTGTCACAAAAGTCACCGGACCAGGCACATACAAGTTAATAACCGAAGATGGAAAAGAAGTCAGCAATACATGGCACATCAGCCAGCTAAGAAGATTCTACGCGTAAAAACAACTCAAGAAAAAACGGATATGCAAGCCACAAGGGACCAACATTCACAATCGATGAAGGATAATATTCTTCAACAACATATGTATTAGTTTATATTCATGATCAATAAAGATGATATTCATCCACAGCATGTCTTGTCATGACCTCCAACGAGTTGTTTTCATGAAACAAAAAGCAAAATAGCTGAAAACATGCCTGAGTATCCCGACTGAGAGCAAAATAGCTGAAAAGACGCTTGAGCCTGCCGATGAGGGTAGCTAAAAGCTAACACCCGAAACAAAAAGCAAAATGGCTGAAAACATGCCTGAGCATCCCAGCCGAGAGCAAAATAGCAGAAAAGACGCTTGAGCCCACCGATGAGGGTAGCTAAAAGCTAACACCTGAAACAAAAAGCAAAATGGCTGAAAACATGCCTGAGCATCCCGGCCGAGAGCAAAATAGCTGAAAAGACGCTTGAGCCCGCCGATGAGGGTAGCTAAAAGCTAACACCCGAAACAAAAAGCAAAATGGCTAAAAACATGCCTGAGCATCCCGGCCGAGAGCAAAAAAGCTGAAAAGACGCTTGAGCCCGCCGATGAGGGTAGCTAAAAGCTAACACCCAAAATAAAAAGCAAAATGGCTGAAAACATGCCTGAGCATCCCGGCCGAGAGCAAAATAGCTGAAAAGACGCTTGAGCCCGCCGATGAGGGTAGCTAAAAGCTAACACCCGAAACAAAAAGCAAAATGGCTGAAAACATGCCTGAGCATCCCGGCCAAGAGCAAAATAGCTGAAAAAATGCTTGAGCACACCGATGAGGGTAGCTGAAAGCTAAAACTAGTCGACCGAAATTGCACTTCAAAAGACCCTCCAGCTCTTTGTTCCAAAAAGTAAGAGGCTCGGGGGCTACATCCAGATAGGAATACTTTTTCCTCAGAAAAGCACAAGCGCCACTCAAAAAGCATTCGGATGCCGAAGTTCGTCAAGGCAACATTCTATGCCAAGTCGTTTTTACATAGCGCGGACGAAAGGTTATCAATACAAAGATTTACATCTAACAAGTCATAGCGTGGACAAAGCACTCGACGGATCACAAAAGAGGAAGAAAAGAAAAGTACTCGACAAATCAAGGGGTCTCGTCAGGATAACGCATAGAGTTGTTTTGTGGAGCAGAGACGAAAACAGGACAAAGTACTCAGCAAGTCAAGTAACTTCGACCGCACCCAGGCAAAGAATACATCAACAAAAATAAAGAATCTTCATTTAAAGAGGAGTGTAATATTACAAGGGGATGCTCAATCGGATCAGGCATTGTCATCAGAAAGGGAAATGTCAATATTTAGACTGTCTACAACCCTACTGGCTAAACCTTTGACCTCAGGCTCCATCCTCTCAACGGCGTCAACGTATTCTTGGTTTTCAGCTTCCTCTGCTATCTTGGACAGAGGCGCCTCTGGAGCAAGGACCCGGACCTGGGCCAGCACATTCTTGGTACATACTTGAGCATACTTCTTCGTGAACTCTTGGAAACGAGTCAGAATCCGAGGAATGAACTACGCCCAAGATTGCCCGTCATCCGCTGGAGTCCGGAGAACATCGGCTACTGAACGAAAAGATTTCCACAAAACATTCCAATTTTCAGTAGCCGTCGCTAGCTTCCTGGACAAGCCTTCAATAGTTTTTTGGGCCTGCACAAGATCTCTGTCAGCTCCGTGCCTAATCAGCTTAGCAAGGGCGAGTTCTTCCTGAGCATGAGTAATTACCTCCTCAGCCTTATTATGACTAGAGCGGACAAGAGCCTTCATTTCATCGATACTCTCCGAGAGCTTCTGCTTCTCAACTCGGAGAACTGGACAAGACACCCAAGAACAAGTCAGCGAAAAAAGAAGTCAAAATACAAGAAGAAACCGGCAGAACCCGCAGCACCTTTGCATTCATTCTTCACAGACTCCACCATGGCGTCTCTCTGCTTCTCCGTCTCCACAACCCAGGCATGAAGGGTCTTCTCCTCCTTTTGGTGCATTTGACGCTCTGTCTCCAACTCAACCCAGAGAAGGTCGAGATCGGCTTTTAGAGCGTCCACCTTAGAAGACAACTTTCTCTCATTCTCAGATAAGAAAAAGAAGCTAGAATGATCACAAGAGAAAGACTGAGCAAAAAGGGGCAAAGAGAAACAAGGCGTAAGGACAGAAGAAAAACAAGCATGCAAAAAAGGAGTGGCAGTAAAACCTACCTGGAGCTTTTCACCAAAAGAAGTCGCGAGGGTCGACAAGCTCCCCCAGGCTGTGGTCAGCTCCGATAACCGATGGGTGGCATCGAACTGTTGCACCATGTCATCGGAAAAAGAGGGATCGCCGGAAGCAAGAGAAGGGGAAGGAGAGGTCGGCTGGGGCGAAGAAGGAGCGACCAAAGCAACCTCCAGAGAAGCCAGAGCCAAACCCTCATAAGGACCTGGCACGATGGCCATAGTCACCTCTAGAGCGGCCAAATCCGCAACTTCGCCAGGTAGCTCCGAAGCCCCCGCAGCAACTTCATCAACAGAATGTTGTGAGTCCTGAGGCTCGAAACTCGTTGGCACGGCGGGAGGCAGAGAAGAAGTCGATGAAGAAACAAGAGAAGACGAAACACTGAAAAGTGATAAAAGGAAGCACCGATCAGAACCAGAAGAAGGAAGATAGAAGCCAAAAAGATAAAAGCCAGAATTTACTCACCCGACCACTTTCTTCTTTGCGAAGCCAAAAGAAGGCCTCATAGGGGGAACCACGACGGCAAAAATGTCCTCGCCACCCGGCGATGGGAGCGGGATAGCCGACAATGGAGCCGTGGAAGAAGCCAGGGCTGGAGCCATGGAAGAACTCCGCACTAGAGGAGTGGTAGAGCTCGGGACAGAGGCTACCAAAGAACTCAACACTGGAGCTTCAGAAGAAGTCGGCGCGGGAGCCTTGGAAGAACTCACACCTGACCTCCGATTACTTCAAAAAGTTCAAGACTAAAAGTCA
Organism: Miscanthus floridulus; assembly: GCF_019320115.1. Classification (NCBI taxonomy): domain Eukaryota; kingdom Viridiplantae; phylum Streptophyta; class Magnoliopsida; order Poales; family Poaceae; genus Miscanthus; species Miscanthus floridulus. The sequence continues at coordinate 221,978,671 of NC_089587.1, read as the reverse complement.
AGACAAAGAAGAGAAATTCAATGCAACAGGAATATGAAAAACAACTCACCGCCGCATGATGAGGGGTACTTCATCATCCTCTTCTTCCTCAGCCAAAGAAACTAGAGTACCTACTGAAAAGAGGATAAAAAGTACTCGGTTCAAGAGAGAAACAGGAAAATAAAGGAACAAAGAGTATTAAATGTGCTCACCTAAGAGCATGCTAGCAACAACTGGAGTACCTGAGGGAGTACTTGGTTTGCGAGGCTTCTTGGATACAGGCAGGCCAGATGAAGACCCATCCATTTGTCCCCTCTTCGGGACACTACGAGGACCGCGAGGGACTAGACGAGGAACATATTCTTCATATACATTAACAAATCCAGAAGAAACCCTAGGAAGGGCTATAGAGGTTTGGGACTTACTAATTGCAGAAGTTCTAGCTAGATGATCCCCAGTCTCCACCATGGCAGAGAAAACATCAAGGGGGATCGGGTCGACAAAGTTCTGCCCAAGCTCCTGCGAAAAAAGATAAAACACCGAGACAAAGAAAAGCTAAGCAAGAACAGATGCAGCAAGAGTACATAAAGTACTCAAACAAAAAGATAGACAACTCACAACTGAGGGCGGGTTGTTGGCTGAGAACTCGGAGACAGTAGGAGGAATGACGCTCACTCCTTTCAGCATCTTCTAGAGACGCTCGAGTACCTCCTCACCAGTCAGCTCAAGAGCTAGGACCATGCGTGAGGGATCCTCGGCCCTAGAATACTCAAAGCCAAGATGCTCCCGCTCTTTCAAAGGCTAAACCCGGCGACGAAGAAAGCTCGAAACAATTCCGAAGCCAGTCAAACCCTGCTGCTTCAGCATGCTAATCCTATCAAGGAGTGGCTGGATCACTTGAATCTCAGTAGGTGACTCAAGCTTCTTGTCCCATCGGTCATTCACCACAGGACCAGATCCAGAGTGGACGACGAGGGAAGGGATCAAATTGGTAGCATAAAACCACTCGGCACGCCAATCTTTTACAGAATCGACTAGGTCATAGTCAAAAAACTTAATCTTGAGACCCTGGCGAAACTAAATCCCGCAACCGCCAAGAACGCTGGTTTCTTCACAGCGGGGTTGAGGTTTCAGATGAAAGAAAAAGTGAAAAAGAGATAGAGAAGGAGGGATCCCAAGGAAAGCTTCACAAAGATGAACAAAAACAGAAAGATGGAGAACGGCATTAGGGGTTAGATGGTTCAGACTAACCCCGAAATAACCAAGAAACTGATGAAGGAAGGCGGAAGCAGGAAGGCAAAGTCCGGCGTGGACAAAGGAAACGAAGAGGACAATCTCACCAGGACCCGGAGCTGGAACCCGATGCTCACCCGAAACTCTCCATTCAGCGATGACTTTGCTTTGGATCAAGCCGTCGCTAACGAGCTCGCGCAGCTGGTCTTCGCTTGTTGTTGGAGCCAGCCAAACCTTCTGAGCAGCCCTCATGGCCACGAACTCCTAGTTTTCAATCAAAGAAAGGGATGACTCCTCATCCACGAAGGTCGCCTGAGACTTGCTTGCGGTTTTCTTCTTTCCCATGAACTGGCGGAAGCAAAGAAGACACTAGGGAAGAGGAAGCTAGGATGATGGTGCTCGGGTGACAGCGACGATGACGGCGGCGGATTTCTGAAAGCTAGGGTTTAAAGGCAAGAGCTAGGCAGCAAGGGAAAGGAAGATAAAAGGTCTTTAAATAGATTTTCCAGTAATAAAAATGGCCCACAAGGCATGTTAAAACACAGTGTGAGAACGCAACGGTCCATTTACCGACGCAGCTAAAACGACGGAGGGCACGAATCCACACAACGGTACAAACCAACGGGCAGATTTCAGACTTATCCATCCAGCATCACGGCAGGGTTATCAGATAGCTACAAGAACAACTCGTCAAACCAAGAAGAAAGAAAGGGCTACCTCGCAAGGAACAAAGGAACCCGGTTATTTAAGAAAGAACTCGGTAATCTCATGAATGACAGGGATCACAGCAGAAAAGTAAAAGACAACTCAGAAGACAAGATTCGTTACATTACAAGCAACTTCAAAAATAGAAGATTACAAATCTTACAAGACCCAACGAACTCGGCATCATGAAAAGCAAAGTAGCAAAGAGGAACACGGACATGGCTAGGCTCTGGAACGACTATGTGTCCTAAATTGCTACTCGAAAGGATAAACCGCCATCAGCTACACTATTTTCTTCAAAGGATGGACGCAGTGCATCCAAGGCGGAAATCGGCAGCACGGCAGGGCAACATGGAGCAGAGAAGGCCGGTGGGCATTTGTCTACCCAAGACCGATGTGATGCTGGATATGGTGTTGATCTGCACCAGACAGTCTCAAGACAGGCGACGAAGATCAACCTAGAACTGTCGGATGAAGGAACAAAACCCACATCACAAGACTTCCTCTAACTACCACCACGTACATCCTGGCACAATGCTGTCGCAGGATTAGCCTACCTCTAATCCCTATCACAAGACTTTCTCTAGCTACGACAAGACACACAGGAACTACAAAATATGTCCGGGGGCTGTTCTACTTCATAAACTACCATGTTCATAACCACAAAGGTTTCAACAGAATGTTCAATGGATGAAAACAAGCACTCTGGGACAGTATTTATAGACCAAAGGAGTGGCGCACATGGACTAGGAGTACCAACGAAATAAGCCTAACAAAGAATACAGTGAAAAGACATGACTCAATAATGGATGACTCAGGCGAGAGGAAACAATACTCGAAGACAGGCATATTCGGAAGAATATACCAGCACAGTACAACCCATGAACAAAAGGCAGTTACACTCAACCACCACCATACAACTACATCTGACAACAGCAGACTATCAAAGAATACACCAAGACCTCGCATCCGAGTTCTTCCTGAACGAAACAACACGGATATACTCTCGGGGGCTCGGCCAGCATCATAGCTTAATCAACACTAAGCTAGGGAGCTTGGCCTTCATTTCAACTACTCCTGGAGGCTCGAAACCAAAGACAAAGGACCAAGAATACAAGAAACTCAAGACTACAACGACGATGACACATCAAGACTCTTCATCTGACTTCTTTTCTAAAGAGAAGAACTCGGACAAAGCACGGGGCTGCGGGATACATAGCCCCAGAATTTTTTTGAAGACAAGAATCTGGACCCTCCAACTTTTGTAAGTAAAAGCAAGAGGCTCGGGGGCTACACTCAGCGAGTGCAATTTTTACAAAAAATTGCACCCACCCAAAAAGAACCCGGACATAAGCTCGGAGGCTGCATGCCACGAAACTACTCGGATGATGGTTTAATCCAAGACTAAAGGCCCGCTACAGAAAGATGCCGTAAAACTACTCGGATGATGACATAATCCAAGTCTCGGGGACTACTTAAGAATACAAATTTTCAAACAACATAAAGGATCAAGACCCTCCAACTTTTTGTTCCAAATAGCAAGAGGCTCGGGGGCTACACTCAGTGAATGCACTTTTTCTTCGAAAAAGCGCACGTCACCAAAAGACTTCCTCAACACAGACCACTTCAAGACATTACGACAAAAAGAACCCAGAATGAGCCATATTCGAGTTCTTTTTTATAAAACTGTTAACACTGGATTTTGGTCGACTTTGGAGGATGACAGGTGGACCCGCATGCGGGAAGAAGGATATTCGGCAAACAAAACGAGCGGTCGGCTAAATGCTTGTGCAGTCGGTTACTTCAGAAGGTGGTGACTCCATTTGGGAAAGCAGAAGATGGCAGGCAAAGCTGATCGAAAAGATGAAAGTTGTAATAATAAAGGACTCTGAGAGTTTAGGGCAAGGAATAGTAGTTTCCAAGTTTGTTTAAGAGTTCCTTTGTAAATCGTAGTCTTTTAGGACTCATGTTTTGTCTAGAGTATAAATATTGACCCTCGACCATTGTAATAGGGGTTCACAACCAAATCAATACAACCGGCCCCGTGCCAACTTTTGAGTCCTTTTGTCGTGTCGTCGAGTTCTTTGAGAGGAGTCATCGATCCATCGACCTCCGTAAGTTCTGACAACCTTGTTATCATGTTTAGTATCATGCGGTGGATTTAGACGTGATGCAAGTAGTCTTGTTTGTTTTCAATGATCGTGCGGCGGATCTTTGCTTGACAATCAAGAAGTCTTTGCTTATGCTTTGTTTATGAGTAGATACCGTACGGCAGGTGTTTGCTCAATATGCTTAGTGAAAGCAAGACAGTTATCGGCTCTATTAGATACGGCAAAATCTAAATAGATTCATTAAGTTATCCTGTGTTGCATGTTTTAAATATTTTATATATTTGTAACACACTTCTGCCCAATCTAGATTGATATTGTTCGGCCCTCTCTTATGGTTTTATTCGTGCTTCAATGATCATTGCTTTTCATATTACCTTTGCAAATAGATAACATGCTCATAATGGCTGAATTATTTTAATCTAGATTGTCACATGTCGTGGGTTCATGCATGTTAATTACGTTTAAGCTTTAACGAAACTAGGTGTCGTGCGGCAGATGTAGGTTTTAGATTAGTTTAATCGTGTTTATTTGCATGTTTCTTCTTCATGGACCCCAACTCGGCTGGACTGCTGAGCTTGGTTATGCATTAACTCATAATTAATTTCACTTGTTCAAACATGTCTTCCCATGCACATGCATTCGGCAATCGGATCTTTACGTGTGTTCATCTTACGATTAGCTGAATGGTTTATAAACTTGTTGGCAGACAGCTTCCTATAGCTGTATGTCGTTGTAAGTGGCTTCAGGGCCGTATATATGGAACTGTCTGGTCTCACCCGACATGTTCCGGTTTGGCATTTAATTGTTTTATCCCTTGTTAGTTTTTTTCAGGTCAAACTGACTGGCACGTTTCTGGATCACGAAGCACCTAGGGACCCGATTGAAGCCACGCTTTCCGGCTTGCTGTGTGTGAGGCACAGTATGTCACATTTTGTGTCAACACACTTTTTGGCACGCCTGGTGGGACAATCTGTTAGTTCAAGATGGCGTCTGAGATCAACAATGATCATGTTCTGGATGTGAGCATGGCAGAATTGCTAGATAATTACAGGGATTTAGTGCTACAAGCATGTGAGCAATACCAATGAAAGTGTTTGATGTCTTTTTCCAAAAACAAGAGCAACAAAGTGTTTCAAAAGCAGTCAATGCCAAGGGTTCTTCTTCCACATTAAACTGATTACACTGAAGAGGAGGATGCTCGGAAGATGGCAGCCCTGGTTTATAAAACTATGGGAGAAACCATGACAAACCATCACATAGCTTTTCTGAATACCTTTCGGGCAATCATGATCAGTACTTTTGGTCCAATGGTTGATAAATACTTTGAAGAAAATGTTGGCCCACTCAGTGGACCGACACTTTTCAATGTTCCAAAGCATCAAGAGAAGCCTGTTGGAAAAGAAGGAGCATCGACTTCAAATATAGGTGGATTGACTCACACTAAAAAGCAGTCACATCCCACCTATGGCCAGGTGACATTTGGTACCACAGGAGAAGTGCCACCTTCAGCTTATAGAGTTTCTCCAGCATCAAACAGATTGCAGAAGAATATGTATGGAGATGGGTATCAAGAATTTACTGATTACAATGCTATCAATACTGTGCCAAATCCAGGGTATAGGAGTGTTTCAGGATTGCCTTCTGGAGTGCAAGTACAAGGAAATCAGGATTCAGGCATTGATGTTTTGATACACAGGATGGCTGATATGATGCAAAATCAGTTCAGCTTGAAGCCAAAAAATCAATCCTATTCATACAAGTCTCCTTATCCAGAGTGGTACAACAGAGTGGCGTTACCTCCAAGGGTGAAGCCTCCAACAGATTTGACCAAGTTTTCTGGTCAAGATGATACTAGTACCATAGAGCACGTCAGTCGGTACTTAATGCAGCTTGGAGAAGTTGCTTCAGATGAAGCTTGGAGGATTCGATATTTTCCTTTGTCTCTTATAGGACCAGCTTTCACGTGGTTCACGTCTTTACCAGCTCATTCCATTGGTACGTGGGCAGAGCTAGAGCAGAAGTTTCATTCATATTTCTACACGGGTACTAATGAGAAGAAGTTGGTCGATCTCATGAGTCTGAGGATGAGAACAAATGAGACACCATTGGAATATCTTCGTAGATTTAGGGAGACCAAGAATATGTGTTATTCTCTAAATTTACCAGATGATCAACTACCTGGAATAGCTATAGCAGGAATGTTGCCGAATATCAGGGAGAAGTTGTTCGGCATAGAGTTTGATGATCTTGGCCAACTTGCACAGCGTTTAGCAGCTATGAGTAATCAGGCCCAAGGATTCAGGAGAGATAATCGCTTTTAGAAGAACAATGCCACTAATGA